>NW_006399783.1:20763880-20882671 GCF_000299155.1 Elephantulus edwardii | reverse complement strand
CGCAGAGCCTGCCGCCACTGCCCGGCCCCGCCCAGGACGCCGCGCTCTACGCCGTGGTGGCCAAGCGCGCCAGCGGGCCGCCCGCCGCCGCCGAGCACCTCTACGAGAACCTGTGCGCGCGGGAGGCCGGCGAGCCCGGCCCCATCTACCACAACAGCGCCGACCTAAGCTGGCCCGGGCCCGGCCACGACGGCAGCCTGGAGGCCCAGTACCGGCGGCTGCTGGAGCTGGAGCTGAGTGAGGCCGCCGACGAGGCGGGGGGCAGCGGCCGGCCTGGCCTGCACACCGGCTTCAAGGCCAAGCTGGTGACCCTGCTGAGCCGCGAGCGGAGGAAGGGTCCTGTCCCCTGTGACCGGCCCTGAGACCCTGGCCCGTGTGATCACAGAAGGAGAGAGATGGACATCTGGGGACACACACCCACGTCCGCTCTGGCCCACAGGGACTTCCTCCCCACCCTCCCACCACTCAGTGTATAGTGTACAGAGCTTTGCTCATAATAAAACCGCTTCAGTCCAGACTCAGAGCCAACCTTGCTGCGCCGTGTGACCCACCCCCGTCTCACCTCTCACTTTGCTCCTGTCAGTGTTATTTGTGGGTACACGTCGGCACAGAGACCTTATTCACAGTGTCTGCAGCAAAACCAGTGCCTGATGACCTCTGCCACGAGGTGGCTCAGATTGGTGGAGGAGATAATTGTGCCACTCCGCCCTCCCGCTGCACCCTTTTCAGTGGAAAGGCAGGGAGCGAGGAATGCAGCTTGCTGACTGGAGAAGCGCTCTCTGAATGTGTGAAAGACAAGCTGAACTTTGTCAGAGGAGGAAAGGACTGTTGGCCTGAGATTGAAGGGAGAGCGTGGAGGCAAAGACCTCCAGGGGTTGTCAGAGTACAAGAGGCCTTGAAACCTCACAAGAGTTGGTCTTCTGCTAGAGAAAGAGGGGGGAGGGGAATGCACAGGAGAGGGACAGCTGAACTAACAAGGCACAGAGGCCAGATCTGAGGAAGCCAAGAAGCCTGAGCTTGGAAGGAGCTGGGAACAAGGCTGGGGGTGGGGTAAAAATGTGTCCAGCCAATTTGTCCCCTATTGAGACAGTAAATAGGCAGACACAAGTGGGGGGGGGGGGGGGGGGGGCTCAGGCCTCATTTTTCTCAACTATAAATGATAAAGACCAACTATAAATGATAAAAACACATTAGATGTATTTCCATTTGCTTTCTTTTTACTGCATATCTACTCCATGCCAGAAACTATCCTCAAGACAATTTCAGTATGTTCTCAAGCAATTTGGGAGAAAGCAAGTCTCCTGAAGATGATAGTGCCTGGTTATTGTCCACTTGTTATTCCTGCCATTAGCACACCAGCATCATTGTCTCAAAGATCTGGCCTCTTGGTTCTTTAACTTCAACTCCATTCAGATGCCCTGAATCTTAGAATCACCAAATTGGCTGTTGTTGGTGTGCCATCCAGTCACCTGCAACATGTAGCAATCCCATGTACTGCAGCTCTGAACCCTGCTCTGTCCTGAGCCGGTCTCACTGACTCTGGCACACCAATCCCCCCTTACCTCAGTTACTGTGTCAATTCTTTTCATACTGGGTCTTCTTCTCCTGTGCTGTACCTCCACCCTTCCAAACAGGATGTCCTCCAAGGATTGGTCCCTCCTAGCCATGTGCCCAAAGGATTTGAAATTGAGCTTTAAAATCCTTGCCTCCAAGGAGCAGCCTGATTTCACCCTCTCCAGGACAGGCCTGTTTGTTCTCTTGGCCATCAGTTCAATACTCTTCTCCAGAACCACAACTCAATGGCATCAATTCTTCTGCCATCCTTAGTCATTATCCAGCTCTCTGATGCATAGCAAGTTAGTTGCAAAGACCATGACCTGAATTAGGTGCACCTTAGTCTCCAGACTGACATAGTTGCTCTTTAGAACTTTGGAGAAGTCTATGAAAGCAGACTTCTCCAATGTAATTAATCTTTTGATTTCCTGACTGCTGGTTCCAAGAGGGTTGATTATGGATCTGAGCAAGCTGAAATTGTTAACTTCTATCTCTTCTCCATGTATCATGGTGCTGCCAGTTGGTCCAGTGACGGGTATAGTCTTTTTGATAAAATGATTACAGATCTCAAGCAGATGTCTCTTTCTGCCTTTCAGAGATCCTACATCCCAGAATAGCTGCCTTCCTAGCTTCTGAGATTGTCCAACCTTCTCCACTCTGACCCGGCCCACACCCATCTCACAGACATCACTGGGGAAAAGGCAGCTGATGGAAGTGAGCCCACTCACCCTCCCACCGCCACATCTATATTTAGCAGTATTTGCATTTGCTTCTCTTCTCTGCCTCCAATAATGGAAGAAAGGTTTCTACCTAATGCCAGCAAGGTAAACTCCTCACATGTGCTCTGGTTCAGGCCCTGAACCTGGAGAAGTTTCCTCTTCTCTCTTCTTGATACCTTGTTGCTGCTGTTGTTGTTTGGTCCCATTAAGTTGCTTACAACTCCTAGCAACCCTATGAACCACAGACCTGAAACTTGTCCTCTCCTGCCATCTCACCGTCCTCACCATCTCTGACATGCTCGGGTCCGTGCTCCAGTCATCGTGTCTATCCACCTTGTTGGTTAGATCCACCTCCTCTTTTTCTCTGACTCTCCACTTTTCCCAGCATGATGTCCTTTCCCAAGGACTGGCCCCTCTTGACATACACCCAAAGTATGTGAGACGAAGTTTCCCCATCCTTGCCTCTAAAGGAGCACTTTGGTGGTACTTCTCCAAGACAGACTAGGAGCTTTTTGTCAGTTCATGGGATATTCAGTACTCTTCACCAACACCACAATTTAAAGGCATAGATTCTTCTTCTGCCATCCTTACTCGTCGTCCAATTTCAGATGTATAGGAAGCAATTTAAAATACCAAGGCTTGAATTAGGTGTACCTTAGTCTTTATACTGACATCATTGCTCTTTAGCACTTCGGAGATGTCCTTGACAACAGATTTAACAAATACAACACATCTGTTGATTTCTTGAGTGCTGTTATCATGGGTGTTGATTGTGGATTCCAAGTAAAATAAAATAATTGACAAATTCAATCTTTTATTCGTCTATTACAATGTTGCCTATTGGTTCAGTTGTGAGGATTTTTATTTTCTTGATATTGAGGTGTAATCTATATTGCTACTGTGATGTACTACCAAGTCAATCTGACTCACAGGCAGCCTGTGAGTAAAAAAGACCAAAACTCTACCTTGTCCTGTGCCATCCTCACAGTCTCTGCTGTGCTGAAGTTCATTGTCATAGCCACCATGTGAATCTGTCCTGTTGAGGATCTTTCTCTTTTTCACTGACCCTCTCATTATCCTTAAGTCCTTTTCTAGAGATTGGCTCTCCTGAAAACATGTCCAAAGCACAGGACACAAAGTCTCACCATTCTCACCCCTAAAATGCATTCTGCCTTTATGTCTTAAAAGAAACATTTGGCCAGCATCTTACTTCACAGATATGAATTCTTTATAGTCTTTTTGATTCATTGCCCTGCTTTCACATGCATGTTATACAGTAGAATATATTGTGACTTGAGTCCTTAAAGTTCCTTCATCCCGTAGTCCTTACAGTGAAAATTTGTCTTTTAACATTTTAAAGACATTTTCTGCAGTAGATTTGCCTCATGCTACTCATCCCTTGATTTCTTGACTGCTGCCTCCATGGGCGTTGGCTGTGAAATAAGTGCAAGTGAATCCTTGACAATTGCAATCTTTTCTTCATCTGTTGTGAAACTACCTGGTGGTTCAGTCAGGAGGGTTTTGTTTTAATGTGAAAGTGTAAGCGTGATTAAGTCTTTGATCTCGTTCACTGCGTGCTCTTAGTCTTCTTCACTTTCAGCAGCAAGGTTGTGCCTTTTGGAATCTCCTGCCAGCTCCCTTACTTTCTCATTTCTCCATTTGTGTTAGATGGTCTGTATTCAAAATCAAGCTTCAAAGTCTCTTCTGACGTCCGTTTTGGTTTTTTTCTGTAGTTTTTGGTTTTGTCTTCTTAAAGGGAAATCAAGTGGCTTTGTCTGTAGGTAATTCTGTGCCTCTCTATCAGTTCCAGTCTACCAGCTTGCTACTCCTCAAGAGAAAGGTGTAATCTCCTCCCATGTGATTTACAGCCTCAAAATGCCAGTGACACATCAGCTGACTCACCGCTCATCCATCATTGACTTTTTGAGGCTGAAATGAGTTGGTTGGGTTTGGGGTTTTTTTTAAATTTATTATTAATTTCAGTAAAAATTTACAGACTTTGGATTTCCATTCATTCATTGTTGCACTTTCTCCCCCTCCCAATCTTCCCCCCAGTACACTAGCCTCTTGGAAAAGGAAAACAAAAATTATTTCATTGTTTTACAAACCCAGGTCCACTCCACCATGTAGCCTTCGCTCTAGACACCTGCCATGACAAAAATTCCTAATCACATATGCCTTTTAAACAGTTTTCTCCCTCATCTGTTTCAATGCAGTATACATTATTCTACCCATTTTTCGCAGTCTCCCCCCACAACCCCGAGGTCAGTCCTGTTTTACAACAGTGGCACCATGCAGTATTTGTCCTTTTGTGACTGAGATATTTCACTCAGCATAATGTCCTCCAGGGTCACCCATTTTGAATAATATTGCATGAGTTCCTTGTTTTTCAATGCAGTGTAGTATTCCATTGTGTGAATATACTACAGCTTCTCTATCCATTCGTTTGTAGATGGGCACTTAGGTTGTTTCCCACTCCTTGCTATTCTGAATAAATCTACCATAAACATGGGTGTGCATATATCTGCTTGGGTGGCAGTTATAGTCTCTTTGGGGTATATTCCCAGTAGTGGAATTGCTGGGTCAAATGGTATCTCTAGTTGCAACTTTTTGAGAAAGCACCGTACTGCCTTCCACAGTGGCTGTATCATTTTACACTCCCACTGACAGTGAATAAGGGTTCCAGTTTTTTCACAACCTCGCCAGCATTTTTTGCTTGCTGTTCTGTTAAATTTTGCTATTCTGACTGGAGTGAGATGATATCTCATAGTTGTTTTAGGTTGGTTTGTTTTGCTTTCTTCCTGGATAATGTCTTTGATGTCATCCCACGACTCATCTGGTCATATGCAATGAGTTAAATCTTGTCCTTTTTTTTTTCTTTTTACACTGAGGAGTATTTTTATTAAATCTAGTCTTGAAATAGTCTCTAAATTCTATTGATATATACACAAAATCATACTTTGGCTCATATAGACTTGTTTTCATTTTCTTTAGCTTCAATTTTAGTTTACATATGAACAATTGATGGTCTGTTCTGGCTTTGTTTTAACTGATGAAATTTATTTTCTCCACTATCTCTTTCCATGGATATAGTTGATTTGATTCCTATTTATTCCATCTGTTAAGATCCACATGTGTAATTGCCACTTGTATGGGGGAAAGAGGTGAACCCTGAGGAGAATGGGAATCCCAGAGCACTTGATGGTGTTTATGTGAAACCTATACTTGGATCAGGAAACAGTCCATAGAATAGAGAAGGGAAACACTGTATGGTTCAAAATCTGGAATGGAGTGCATCAGGAATGCATCCTATCTCCATACCTTTTCAATCTATATGCAGAACAGATCATTCAGGAGACTAGGTTTTATGAGGAGGACTGTGACATCAGGATTGGAGGAAGACTCATCAACAACCTATATTATGCAGATGACTCAACCTTGTTTGCTGAAGCTGAAGCAGACCTGAAGCATTTGCTGCAAAAGTTCAAAGACTGTAGTCTTCAATATGGATTGAACCTCAACATCAAGAAGACAAAGATTCTCACCACTGGGCCAATTGGCAGCACCATGATGCATGGAGAAGAGATTGAGATTGTTAACAGTTACAGCTTGCTCAGCTCCACAATCAGCATTCTTGGCACCAGCAGTCAAGAAATAAAATAGATGAATTGCATTAAGTAAATCTGTTGTCAGGGACCTCTCCAGAGTACTGAGAAGCAGTGATGTCAGTCTAAAGACTAAAGTGTGCCTGGTCCAGGCCACGGTCTTTGCTGTGGGTCATACAATAAGATCCTTAGGATTCTCATTGGCTGATTTTTTTTTCAGAAGTAAATCTCAGCAGAGAACTACCAGAAGTCCAAGCTGGGTTTAGAAGGGGTCGTGGTACTAGGGATATTGTAGCTGATGTTAAATGGATCTTAGCTGAAAGCAGGGAATACCAGAGGAATGTCTATCTGTGTTTCATTGACTATGCAAAGGCATTTGACTGTGTGGATCATAACAAACTATGGCTGACTCTGAGAAGAACGGGAATCCCAGAACACTTGATCGTTCTAATGTGAAACCTATACTTGGACCAGGAGGCAGTCGTCAGAACAGAGCAAGGGAACACTGCGTGGTTCAAAATTGGGAAGGCCGTACGCCAGGGATGCATCCTATCTCCATACCTTTTCAACCTATATGCAGAACAGATTATCCGGGAGGCTGGGCTCTATGAGGAGAAATGTGGGGTCAAGATTGGTGGACGATTTATCAACAACCTGCCTTATGCGGATGGCACAACCCTGCTTGCTGAAACTGAAGAGGACCTGAAGCACCTGCTGCATAGGGTCAAGGACTGCAGGCTCCAATATGGATTGAGGCTCAATGTCAAGAAGACAAAGATTCTCACCACTGGACCAATTGGCAGCATCAGGATGGATGGTAGGCTATACAAATGTTGATTCAGAATGGCCAGCAATCGGCTGTTTCAGCTCACTAATGCCTATCAAAGACAGCCCTGATGGCCTAGTAGGTAAAGAGCTGCTCTGTCAGCCCAAAGGCACAGTGTTTAAATCAACCAGCTGTTCCACAGGGGGAAAAAATAGGCAATCCCCTCCTCTATTATTTGCTCCTCTGAAAATTCACTAGAGGGTCAGCTAGGAGTTGATTCCAACTTGATGGCACATAATAACAACAATGTCTATCATATAAATCTATATGAACCCTGTCTCTGGTGGCCTAGTGGATAAGAAGTTGCACTGTCAAACCAAAGTCAGGTGTTCGAGTTCATCAGTTTTTCTTTAGGATAAAGATAAGCAATTTCCTCCTACTAATTTACAGCCTCTGAAAATCCTCTTGGAAGATTAGCAGATTTTCCCATTGCAATATGTCTTTTGATTTTGTCATTTTAGGTATCAAGGTTGTTGATTGTGGATCCAAGTAAAATGAAATCATTCACAACTTAACTCTTTTCTCCATCATGATATCCAGTGGTGAATATTTCTTTGGGTTTGGTGGTATGTTTTTTTTTAAGCTTAGTTTTTTGTTTATTTGTTTTCTTGATGTTGAGGTGTAGTTAATATTGAAGGCTGTGGTCTTTGATCTTCTGCAGCAAGTTGTGGGAAGCCAAATTTCATACTAAATATTTGTAAGAAATTGTATTCTACTTCAGGTTATGAGGGAGGCTGATACAAGCTGGAAGTCACCCTGAAGCGCTAAGGCAATCCTTAAATGTTTACAGGAGTAGACACTAAGGCAATCCTTAAGCTTTTACAGGATTTTTGCATTATTTGCTAACCCCTGCCTCCTGAGTCAAGCAGAAGGTTTTCAGCAGAAAGAGCTTAGCTTCATTTGCATTGAATTATCTTTGTGATTTGCTCCCTGGTAATTTTCAATAAAGACACAGGGAAGCTAAGGCCAGCTTCAGTTCCACTTCAGTTGTTGAGAACTGTTCACCTCCTGCCTCACCTTTGTTTTCTCCTACATTCTTGGTGTTCTGTCTCATTATTAATACTTATTAATATACTTTACCCTTGATCTACCACAGCAAGCATTTCAAATCCTCCTCAATTTTAGCAAACAAGGTTCTATCATCTACGTAATGAAGATTGTTGATGAGTCTTCCCCTAATCCTGATGCCACATTCTTCTTCATAGAGTCCAGCTTCTCAAATTATTTTCTCAGCATACAGATTGAATAGGTATGAAAAAAGGATACAACCTTGTTACACATGTCTTTATATTAAACCATGCAGTATTCCCTTGCTCTGTAGGGAAAACAGCTTCTTGGTCTAGGTATAGGTTTTGCACAAGTACATCAAATGTTCTGGAATTCCCTTTCTTCTCAGGGTTAGCTATGATTTTTTATGATCCACACAGTTAAATGCCTTTATGTAATCAATAAAACACAAATAGACATCCTTATAATTATCTTTGCTTTCAGTCAAGATCGCCTAATATTAGCCATGATAAACCCTGGTATTTTTACCACTAGGCCAATTGGCAGCACCAGGATAGATGGAGAAGAGATTGAGGTTGTTAACAGTTATAGATTGCTTGGCTCCATGATCAACACTCTTGGCAGCAATCAGATGAATTTTGTTCTGCCCATGAAATGCCCCTCAAAAGAATAATCCACATATATGTAAATACAAAAAAGCACTTTATTCCAGAGAATATGCGCATGTGGAGACTTTCTCCCTCAGTAGGAAGGTGGCGAGGGAAAAAGCCCCGAGTCCCCCTCCACAATTGCTTTTAAGGCTTTCCTGGGTGCCACTGTTGGGGAGGGGAGATTGAGATCATGGTTGGTGGGTCGGAGGGTCAGTCATGTGGTCAGCTTTTGACGGGCTGGTTACTTTGCCCACCTTTACTCTTTTTGTGTCACGTAGACACTAGTTAATTCTTTACTTTGCAAGGACAGATAAGACTTTACCCGGGGCATTTGTGTTTGCCTTAAGCTAAGAATTTTTATGGCCTGCTTCTGCTTCTGGTATTAATGGGGGGCTATTAAAAAATGGGGTTTATGCTGTCGCCTCAAATTTCACAGGGAAAATCTGTTGTCAGGGACCTCTCCAGAGTACTGAGAAGCAATGATATCAGTCTAAAGACTAAGGTGCACCTGGTCCAGGCCATGGTCATCACAATTACTTGCTATACATCCGAGAGCTGGATGATGACTAAGGATGACAGAAGAAGGATTGATGCCTTTGAGTTGTGGTACTGGAGAAGAGTCTTGAACACACCATACACCACCAAGAAGACAAGTATGTCTGTCTTGGAGAGGGTAAATCCAAGTTTCTCCTTGGAGGCTAGGATTTTGAAGCTCTACCTCACACACTTTGGGCATGTGGCCAGGAAGGACCAGTGCTTGGAGAAGGACATCATGCTCAGAAAGGTGGAAGGACAGCGCAGGAGAGGAAGATCCCAGATGAGATGGATTGACTCAGTGACTGGGGCAGTGGGGGTAGGTGAGTCAGTGAGACTGACTCAGGACAGGGCAGGCTTCAGAGCTGTTGTACATAGGGTCCTTATGATTCCCAAGTGACTTGATGGCACATAACAACATCCCTGGTGCCGTAGCCTCTTCTAAATCCATCCTGAACTGGCAATTCCCTGTTGATATACTGTTCTATCTGTTACTGGATATTTGTCAGCAAGATTTAGCTTACATGTGACATTAATGGTATTGTTTGATTACTAATGGATATTTTCAGCTGTTTCTTCTCATTTTGGCCCTTGGTACATAGCAAATGAAGGTCCCCAAAACTTTATTGCATCTGTATCACTGCTGTCAACTCTACTTTTAGGAGGCAGCTGACTCTTCCTCCCTCCGTTTTTCAGTGTCTTTTAGCCTGAGGGAAGCGTTAGTTAGTAGTTACTGGTGTATAGCCTGCAGGGAGTTGCACCCAGAGGTGGCACCTCTCTGGTCATTTGAATTCATCAGCTGCTCCACAGGAGAAAGATAGGCAATCTGTCTTTCTGTTTGTCTTGTTGTTGTTATGTGCCATTGAGTTGACTATGACTCATAGAGACCCTATGTACAACAGCTCTGAACCCTGCTCTATCTTGAGCCAACTTCATTGTCTCTGACACATCTATTCTCACTCATTAACCCAGTCACTGAGTCAATTCATCTCATCTGGGGTCTTCCTATCCTGTGCAGTCCTTCCAAAGTATCCTTGCAACATGCCCAAAGTATGTGAGACAGAGCTTCTAAATCCCTGTTTCCAAGAGCAGTCTGATCTCACCCTCTCCAAGATAGACCTTTTTGTTCTCTTACCAGTCCATGGTATATTCATATTTTCTCCAGCACCACAACTCAAAGGCATTGATCCTCCTTAGTCACCGCCCAGTTCTCTATGTGTAGCAAATAATTGTCTTTCTATTTACAAAGATCTAAAACCTGCTGGAGGATCAGCTGTGAGTTAGTTCCAACATGATGGCTATGAGTTTGTGAGTTTGGTTTTTTTTTATTTTGCTTTGTTTTTATTTCAACTTATTGAGGGTGCATCTTCCTGCATAACATCAGACAATGCTCCACTGTTACCCATAAGTTTTTTACTGGTCTTTTTCCAAAGTAGCTTGCCTGGCCATCCTTCCTAGACTGTTTTACTCTGTGTCATGAATTGAATTGCTGTTAGGTGTCATCAAGTATAGCTCATAGTGACCCTATGAACAACAGACCTGAACCCTGCCCTATCCTGGGCCATCCTCATCATTTCTGACACACTTGAGCCCATTGCTGCAGTCACTGTGTCAATCCATCTTTTCTTTTTTAATTTATTTTATTATTTTGTTTGAATCCTTGAACACTAATGAGTGAAGACCTGATGAGTTGTAGGAGGATGTCAAAGATATCATCCAGGAAGAGTGCAAACGGTCATTACAAAGACAGAAGAGGAAGAAAAGACCAAAATGGATGTCAGAAGAAACTCTGAAGATTGCACTGGTGCGTAGAGAAGCCAAAGCACAAGGAAGAATTCAAGATACTAAAGAGCTGAACAGAAGATTCCAAAGGGATGACAAAGCAAAATATTACAACAAAATGTGCAAGGAGCTGGAGTCAGAAAATCAAAAGGGCCGAACTCGCTCAGCATTTCTTAAGCTCAAAGAACTGAAGAACAAATTTAAACCTCGAGTTACTATAATTAAGGATGCTTTAGGAAGAATATGAAATTATCCTGGAAGTATTAAAAGAAGATGGAAAGAACATACTGAGTCATTTTATCAAAAGGAACTGGCAGACACAGAAGAATTTAATGAAATCACATAATGAGCAAGAGCCTATGGTGATGAAAGAAGAAGTTCAAGCTGCTTTGAAGGAAATAGCAAAAAACAAGGTCCCAGGAAGAGGGTATACCAATTGACATATTTCAGCTAACAGATGTTGCCCTGGATGTATTCACCAAGTTGTGTCAAGAAATCTGGAGAACAACCACTTGGCCAACTGACTGGTTATGGTCTTTGCAATCATTTGCTATGCATCAGAGAGTTGGACAATGACTAAGGAGGATAGAAGGAGAATTGATGCCTTTGAGCTGTGGTGCTGGAGAAGAGTACTGAATGTACCCTGGACTGCCAAGAAAACAAACAGATTCATCCTGGAGAGGGTTAAACCAGGCTGCTCCTTGGAGGCAAGGATTCTGAGGCTTCGTCTGACATACTTTGGACATGTTGTAAGGAGGGAGAGGTCCTTGGAGAGGGACGTCATGCTTGGGAGGGTGGAGGGACGATGCAGAAGGGGAAGACCCTCTATGAGGTGGATTGATTCAGTGACTGGGGTAATCAGGATGGGTGTGTCAGAGGCAGTGAAATTGGCACAGGATAGAGCAGGGTTTAGGGCTGTTGTATATAGGGTCGCTGTGAGTTGCAAGCGACTTGACGGCACATAACAACAACCATCAAATCAGATCTGACTGGTACAGGAGGAGATTGTCCATCCTTCTTCAACAGAGCATCTGGTGGATTCGAATCACATACCTCTGGGATTGCAGTGCAGCTTCTTGCCACTAGGCCACCAGAGCTCCCTATGTCAATCCATCTTGTTGGTGATCTTCCTCTATTTTCACTGACCTTCCACATTCCCAAGTATGATGACCCTTTCTAAGGAATAGCCTCCCCTAGCAACACATCCAAAGTACGTGAGACAAAGTTTCACCATTCTTGCTTCCAGGGAGCATTCTGGCTTCACTATGAGTTGCCCAAAATATGTGAATATAATGTGGAAGCTATTTAATGACCCTTAATGATTTGACAAACCAAATAGTTGCAGAAGGACTAAGAGTAGAAGGCAACATGCCCTAATCCCATCACCCCATTCATCCAATGTAAGGGGAGTTTCTAGAGAATGTTACCTCATTACAGAGAAAAGGGAAGAAAAGCAAACTGAGAAGAGGGACCTCAGTACCACAGAGAAATCTTCACCAGGAGTGGGCTGTGCACTTTGGTCCCAGCACCTACAAGACAAAGCTCCTTGACACCAGGGAGGGCCTAGACCTATGGGGGGCTCCAAGGGATGCTCAGCCTACAGACAAGGAAGGAAATAAAGACTTTGCTCCACAAATGACACAGCGAGAATGAGCCTTTCCCTAGAGGTGGCCCCTGAATGGACGTTTCTAACCTCTGTTAGGAGATTAGATTCTGTTCGTCAAAACCACCCCCTTGTGATACGTCTGTTATAGCAGCACTAGATAGCTAAGAGGGGAGTTCTGGTGGCCTAGCTGTCAAGAATCATCCTGCCAGCCCTGAGGTATGCGGTTCAAATCCACCAGCTGCTCCACATGATCAAGATGAACAACCTGCTTCCATGCAGTTAATAGCCTTTGAAAACCTGTTGGCAGGTCAGCTTCATATGAGATGGTTCTGACTTGACAGCACCTAACAAGGAAGATAACTAAGGGAGTCTAGAAACTCTTTTGAGGCCTGTCCACACGGATGACCCAGCTGGCATTTGAAACACTGATGGGACAGCTTCCAGCACACGGTAACACAAAGACAGGCCCCACAATCTATTCATACTCTCATTATTGTCATCCTCATCCTCTTCATTATTTTATTTTTTAAAAATTTTCCTAATTATTAGGGGAGCTCTGGTGGCCTAGTGGCAAGGAGTTGCAACTACGATCCCAGAGGCGCACGGTTCAAATCCTCCAGATACTCTGCAGGGGAAGGAGGGACAATCTCCTCCTGTACCAGTCAGATCTGATTTGACGGTACACTCACACAAAAATAATAATAAAATAAAAAAATATAAAAAAAACTTCCTAATTGTGGCAAGCTCTGGTGGTCTAGTGGTGAGAAGCTGCACTGAAATCCCAGAGGTGCGCAGTTCAAATCCACCAGATGCTCTGCTGAAGAAGGAGGGACAATCTCCTCCTGTACCAGTCAGATCCAATTTGACGGTGCACAGAAACAAAAAATAATATTTTTTTTTTAATTTTCCTTGTTATGTACTATAGAATCAATCTGAATGGCACAGGAGGAGATCGCCCCTCCTTCTCCAGCGGAGCTTCCGGTGGATTCAGACCACGTGCTTTCGAGATTGCAGCGGAGATTCTTGCTACTGGGCCACCAGAGCTCACTTCCTCTTCATTATTATTACTATTTCCAGCCAGCCACACATAAATTGCACTATAAGTTCACATGTTCAAACACAGCCTTCCCATGACCTCACATTCCCCTTTAGTCTGCCTATTGCCATTTCTCTGTTCCTCTTCACAGCGAAACTCCACAAAAAAAGTTCTTAATTACTCTCATTTCCACTTTTTCACCCTATTTCCCTCTCAACCACCTTCCACTACCCTCTGTCCCTCAGCTCATTGAACTGGTTGCTGTGGAACTGCTCCTGATTCACAGTGACCCTATGTGTGTCAGAGAAGAACTGTGATTCAAAAGATTTTTCACGGGGAGCTCTGGTGGCCTAGTGGCAAGGAACTGCAACTACAATTCCAGAGGTGCACGGTTCGGCTCTGCCGGGGAAGGAGGGACAGTCAGATCTGATTTGACGGTACACGCATGCACACACACACACACAAAATTTTTTTTCAGTTACTGATATTCTCTGAATGGAAAATCAGGCCTTTTTCCAAGGGTCCACTGAGTGTACTAGAACCAACAACCTCGGGGAGCTCTGGTGGCCTAGTGGCAAGAAGCTGCACTGCAATCCCAGAGACGCATGGTTCAAATCCACCAGGTGCTCTGCCAGGAAAGGAGGGACTGAAACAACTATGAGATATCATTTCACCCCAGTCAAAATAGCAAAATTTAACAGAACAGCAAGCAACAGATGCTGGCGAGGTTGTGGAGAAACTGGAACCCTGATTCACTGTTGGTGGGAGTGTAGAATGGTGCAACCCCTGTGGAAAGCAGTGTGGCGCTTTCTCGGAAGGTTGCAAATAGAGATACCATTTGACCCAGCAGTTCCACTACTGGGAGTGTACCCTGAGGAGACCATGGCTGACATCCAAGCAGATATATGCACACCCATGTTTATTGCAGCTTTGTTCACAATAGCAGGGAGTTGGAAACAGCGTAGGTGCCCATCGACAAACGAATGGCTAGAGAAGCTGTGGTATATTCGCACAATGGAATACTATGCTGCATTAAAAAACAAGGAACTCATGCAATATTATTCAAAATGGTTGACTCTGGAGAACAGTATGCTGAGTGAAGTATCCCGGTCACAGAGGGACAAATATTGCATGATGCCACTGTTGTGGAGTGGGACTGTCCTTGGGGTTGGGGAGAGACTGAGTGAGATGGGTTCAGTGATGTGTGCTGCACTGAAGCGGAGGAGGGAGGGAACTGTTTAAAAGAGATATATAACTAGGTATTTCTGTCATCACAGGAGACTAGAGCGAGGGCTACATGGTGGAGGGGACTTGGGGGAGGGTTAGTAAAACAATGAAAGAATCTTTTCTTTTACTTTTCCATAATTTTTGGACTCATGTACTTATAACTTGTTAGTCAAATTTGTGTCTCCTAGGTTGCAACACCCCCATGATACATCTTCAAGGATATGAACACGTACGGCCAAGCACAATCAATAAGAGTGCATCTAAATCCCAAAATCAATCTCCATAATAGTCTATGTGTTCCCTACTGCCAAAGGGGCCCTTTAGAGTAGTGAGAGAAGATCTTCACCCTGAAACCCACAGCGTCCCTTTTCAGCAGGAAGTAGCTAAGAGTATACGCCATCCCCTTTTCCTTATGACTCAGGGTGAAGTCTCTCTCAGGGAGGAGTGATAGGGAATGGCAAAGGACACACTGACAAAGAAGATTAATCAGAACTGGCTTTGACAAGCACTGTGGCATTTGGACAAGAACAAACTGGGAGGAGGGTAGAGAGAATAGTGCAACAATGAATGAATGGAAACCCAAAATCTCTGTAAATGTTTATGAAAATCAATAAAATATAGGAAAAAAAAAGGAAAGGAGGGACAATCTCCTCCTGTACCAGTCAGATCTGATCTGACGGTACACAGACACGCATACACAAAATAATTTAAAAAAAAAAAAAAGAACCAACAACCTTGTTCTCAGCTCTAGTGGCCCAGTGGATAAGGAGTTGTGCTGGCAGCTCAGAGGCAGATGGGGAAAGATGGACCATCTCTTCCCATGTGATTTACAGGCCCTGAGAACCCACCGGAGGGTCAGCTATGATTTGGTTCAGACTCAACAGCACTGAGTGATTACAGTCACTTACCTCTTTGTTCCCCAAACAAAAGTGACTTGTCGGTGTTCATCACAACTTTATTCAAGAGTCAAAAAGTAGAAGCAACTCAAGTGACTATCAATGGCTAAAGGGATTACCAAAATGCAGCGTATCTATAGAATGGAATGTTATTCAGTTATAAAAAGAGATGAAGTCTCATTGAAGCCCTCAGGTTCGTTCCCTGAGATTGTGCCCCATGGTGTGGCCTGCGGCCGGGGAGGGGAACCATGCAGAGGGGGTGATGAAGGCAAGGGGAAGGTGGTGAATCTGCTGTCACTGGATTCTGACAACGTGTGCTGCTGCCAGGGAGGAAATAATGCTGGCCATACAGTTGTTGTAGATTCTGAAGAATATTATTTTCATCTTTTGCCCAGTGGCATAATTAATCCAAACATTACCACATTCATTGGAAATGGAGTGGTTTGATTTATCTACCTGGATTGTTTGAAGAAGCCAAGGAAATTGTTAAAAAATGAAAAGGTCTAGAAGGCTGGGAAAAGAGAGTTATCATACCGGACAGAGCTCATACTGTATTTGATTTTCATCATGCAGCTGATGGGATCCAGACCAACAGAGACAAGAGCAAGCAGGGAAATATTTGGGTACCACCAAAAAAGGCATTGCTTCCAGGAATTCTTCCAAAGGTGCTTGGGGCGGGTTTCAGATATGTGACCTCATCTCTGATTTTGATGGCTTCTCAGAGGGGCTCATAGTTCTGGCTAATCAATACAAATCTATAAATCCTACTCTAGAGATAGACATGGAAGGTGAACTGCAAAAACTCAAGGGTGATATGGAAAGAACTAAGTCAATGGTGAGAGATGGTGTTTACTTTCTATACGAGGCCCTGCATGGACCACCAAAGAAAATCTTGGTAGAAGGTGCAAATGCAGCTCTGCTGGTTATTGATATTGGGACTTACTCTTTTGTAACCTCCTCGAATCGCACTGTTGGAGGTGTCTGCACTGGTTTGGGGATTACCTCCTTGAATTGCACTGTTGGAGGCGTCTGCACTGGTTTGGGAATGCCCCCTCAAAATGTGGGGGAGGTGTATGGCATTGTGAAAGCACACACCACTCGGGTTGGCATCGGCGCCTTTCCTACAGAGCAAGACAACGAGATTGGGGAATTACTGCAAACAAGAGGTAGAGAGTTTGGTGCAACTACTGGAAGGAAAAGATGTGGCTGGTTGGACCTCGTTTTGCTCAGATATGCTCACATGATTAATGGATTTACTGAGTTGGCACTTACCAAATTGGATATTTTGGACACATTTACAGAGATCAAAGTTGGAGTTCTTGCAAGTTAGATGGTGAAATCATACCTCGTTTCCCAGCAAACCATGAAGTCTTAAATGAAATTGAAGTTCAATATAAGATTCTCCCAGGATGGAACACAGATATATCAAATGCAAGAACATTTAGGGACCTACCTATTAATGCGCGAAATTATGTTCAATTTATTTAAGATGAGCTTCAAATTCCAGTGAAATGGACTGGTGTTGGGAAATCCAGAGCATCTGTGATTCAATTCTTTTAAAGATTTCCTATGACACAAGACATACTTCTGAAGAGCGGGAGGAAAAGACTTTCATAGACACTTCACTATCTAATCTGAAAATGCAAGAATAAAGACATTGCTGGGCGCAGTAAGGCCGGCCGTGTCTCCAGCCTCGTCAGTGGAAGTGGACCTCGGCATATTTCCTGGTCAGCTTCGGTTAGCTGCTGTCATCGTTGCTCCTGCTGCTCGCGGTGCCACATTTCTTAATGTAGTGAAGTCACTGCTGTTTGTAAATGGGAAGAGAATTACTTTCAGGGTAGTTTTTCTTCTTTCTTGGCATTGTGTGTTCTTAGGTTTTGCCCTCTACTAGATGGTAAGATTAATGCAATTTTGCTCACTTTTTTTACATTCTGATCATTCAGTTTTGTCTTTGCTGTTAAAAAAATTATTAACGGATAGGAGTTCTGTAAATTTTTGTAACGCTTTACATTCTGTTAAAATTGTGAACTATTTTCTGCTGAGACCATTGCAAAACTGAGCTTTGTGTAGGGGGAGGGGTAATTTTAAGTTCTTTAAATTTATACAGAGTGCAGAATTTCTTTATCTCTGTAAATTATTTAATAAATTGTACAAAATGTTCAAAGAGAAAAGGTATACCCCAAAACAATAATCTTATTTTTTTTAAATAGTCAGAAGACCAGTTATGATATTTGGTGGATATTTCATTTCAGCCATTAACTCTGTAATGTATATCTTTCCTTTTTCTATGTTCCTTAATCTAATGGATTTTTTCCCCTCCAATATTGTGTCTGCCAGTGTGCATAATTGTCCGTACCTGTCCAAATGAGCCCAAATTGTCAGTCATCATTTTAGGCCTTTCTTTCTCCTTTCTTGGTAGGAGGGGAGAGGGGAAGGAGAACATTATTTGACAATTAGTTTTAACATAATGTATTGTAGATTATCCTTCAATGAACTATCTTTAACGTTTAAATTTGGTGCCACAGAAATTTATTTTATTATACCATCAATAGCTGATTTAAAAGAACTAAATATTTCTAGAAAAAAAGAGATTAAGTCTTAATACTTTCTATGACATGAATGGTCTTGAATATATACTGAGTAAAATGAGCTGGACAAAAAAAGACAGACGGTGTGTGATTCCACATTTATGAATTATCTGGAAAGGAAAAATGCAAACCAGCAAAAGTTTATTAATAGTTATCAGGTCAGAGGGGAAGTAGAAAGAAGAGTTAAAGCTCAAAAGATGCTGAGTTTCTGTTTGGAGTGACGGAATTTTTCTGGAAACAGGTAACAGTGATGGAAATACAGCTGGATAAATGTACAGTTAATGTTTCTGAACTGTAGGCTTCAAAATGGTTAGAACAGCAAAATTTTTGTCCTATTATTCATCACAAGAATTCTTTTAAATGGCTGGATCCCCTCCATTTCTCAGCAGCCTTTGACACTCTTTCTTGAAACACTATCTTCACTTGATTTTCCTCCTGCCCCACAAGTCTTTCCCTCTCAGTCTCTTTTACAGCCTTCACTACCAAACCTCAGATCATGGCTGGGGCACAGACACAATGTAGTCCAACCCTGTTTACATCTGGAAAGCACTTGGGAGACTAAAAAACCACCCAAACCGTGCCCCACACTCAGGGATTCTGAGACCATCACTGCAGAAGGGGCCTGCAAAGAAGAGCTTTGTTTCTAACTTTCCAGATGCTTACAGTGT
Source organism: Elephantulus edwardii (assembly GCF_000299155.1). NCBI lineage: Eukaryota > Metazoa > Chordata > Mammalia > Macroscelidea > Macroscelididae > Elephantulus > Elephantulus edwardii. The sequence continues at coordinate 20,863,972 of NW_006399783.1, read as the reverse complement.
ATGTACAAGATTGGGAGTTCCTGTCCCAAGGGAGCTGATTGGGTATGCAGGTCTCTTGGACCATCTACATTTCTGTGACTCCCAAGGGCATAGGGAGCTCTGGAGGCTCAGTGGTAAGGAGCTGTGCTACTAACTCAAAAGCTTGTGGTTTGAATCCACCAGCTTTTCTGTAGGAGGAAGAGGGACAATCACCTTGTGTGCGATTTACAGCCCCTGAAAACCTTCTGGAGAGTCAGCAATGAGCCGCTTCTGACTCAAAGGCACATTAACAACCACCACCCAAGAGCCTTTTCTTCAGTGCAAGCCTCTTGCTGAGCTCCATATTTAAGAATCCAGCTGCATATCTCAAAACCAAACTCACTACATCAAATTAACCCTGACTCATAATGATCGCTGGATGCCTGAGGCTGTATATCTGTAGGAGAGGAGACTGCCCGTCATTTTCCTGTGGAGCAGCTGGTAGATTTGCACTGCCAACCCCTAGGTTAAGAGTGCAAAACACTATGTACTAAGGCACCAGAGCCCTTACCTGAGTAACTAGACATCTTCATATGAATGTATAAACAGGACCTCCATATTTAATGTGTAGGGTGGGCATGAGCTCTTTGCAATGCAGTGCCAGGGTCTGTGCGGGCTCAGAGGGCACAGCATTAAAGGATGGAGGTGATGGGTAGTTAGTTTTAAGTTTAACTATGTCAGAGTTGACTCAAGAGCAGTAGGTTTGGTTTTGGCACAGAAACGTATTTTAATTATTATTAAATTTTATTCGTTTTAATGAACATTTACAGAGATTTTGGGTTCTCATTCATTCATTGTTGCACTTTTTTTTCTACCCTCCTCCCCAGTTCGTTCTTCTTCCCCCCCACCGAATGTCTGTTTTAATTGTCCAATTGCCACAGTGCTTGTCAAAGCCAGTTCTTATTAATCTCCTTTGTCAGTGTGTCCTTTGCCATTCCCTATCACTCCTCCCTGAGAGAGACTTCACCCTGATTCATAAGGAAGAGGGGATGGCGTATTCTCTTAGCTACTTCCTGCTGAAAAGGGACGCTGTGGGTTTCAGGGTGAAGATCTTCTCTCACTACTCTAAAGGGCCCCTTTGGCAGAAGGAAACACATAGACTATTACGGAGATTGATTTTGGAATTTAGATGCACTGTTATTAATTGTGCTTAGCCGTACATGTTCATATCTTTGGAGATGTATCATGGGGGTGTTGCAACCTAGAAGACACAAATTTAACTAACAAGTTATAAGTACATGAGTCAAAAATTAACAAGCAATAATATTCCGAGTAGAGGTTCTAGTAGTGGCACAAATCAAGTTACAGAGGGAAGGTGGTTCTTACAATAAAAGGCCTATAGACTAGCACTTTGTCTATTATAGTGTACAGGTTAGGAACCACAAGATGTAGAGGCTCAGCTATGTCATTTATGCTTCTTAAGTCCTGGAGCAAATTCCATCTACCACTGGGCTGTTTTATTACTAGAAACTTCACATGCAAGGTAGAGGTGAAGTAAGGAACTGCTTATGAGGTTTTCCGTCCATTTCAACAACTAAGAGATAGTGAGAAGAGATGGGACCTCAGAAGGCTTTTAGGACCAATTAGTAGGCTCTGTGTCCAGGAGAAAATGAATATACTTACCAGTAATGTTAATGCTCATCCACGGCTCTTCTGGGAGGAGAAGCGTATTTTATAGGTAAAGCCTTCCCACAGTACATGAATAGGTTTCCAGTTGTTGTTGTTAAATGCCGTCGAGTCGCAGGCGACTCATAGCGACCCTATGAAGGAGAGTCCTCAATGCTTGGGTGTCTCTCATCCTCTCTCCAGGTTCATAGGGTTTCCAGGGGCAAGCTATTATGGAAGTGGATGCCACTCCTCCTTCCAAGCTTGTTTTAAACGGGGAGTTCCACCCCACTCTCTGTCCACATTGGGCAACCAGCCATTAACACATTTGACACATCAGTGTCACAGTGTTCAGCCTCACAGCAACCACAAGTTACCGCTGTACGGCAACTTGTACACCAGGGCTATACTACCTACAGGAATGTCTGAACAAAAACAATGAAAGACAGACCTTATGGTTGCAGATTAAAAGTCACCCACCTTCGGCTTGGTAGCATCATCTTCTGTCCACTGGGCCAACTGATCTCTCTATGTTGATGTGTCCAGTTAGGGTGGCTAAATCCACCTTTTCCCCAAAATGGCAAACCCTGGCACAGTCCTTGTCAGCTCTTCGAGTCTCAGGACACCCTGGAGGTTATGCAGAGACTTAAAGCCATAACCAGCCTGGAACCAGGACTCTAGGCCCCCAGCCTGGCACACTTCTTTTCAGTGTAGATCTACCTAGTGGTGACTTCTCGGCTTTGTCCTGGCGCTGAAGCAAGCCCGGCCACCAGGGGGCGCAGGCGCCTAACCTCGGACCCTGTCCACCGCGGAGAGGCAGGGGTGGTGCTGTCTGTGCTGGTCTGGGGCTTCCAGGCTACATCCCAGCCTGAGCTTGGAAGCCCAAAGACCAAAACCGGGGCCTCTCTGCTGGAAGACTATGAGGACCTCCAGGCTGCCAGGCTGCCACTCCTTCCTTTGCTTGTTTGTCTTTTTACTTCCTTAGACTGACCTTCCTTCCTATCTTCCTTCCTTCATCAGTTCATTCACGCCCATTGTGCTCAAACTGTGAGGTTACAAGGGTGGGCAAGACCCTGCTCTCTGGGGAATGACATGCAAATGAGCAAAATTCTAACCACCAAAGGCAGTGAATAAACAAACACTTCATATGATATCATATGGTGGTAAATTCTGTACAGAAAAAACGAAGCGATGCGAAAGGAATACTGGATGATGAGGGGGAGGTGTCCGGGGGCCAATTCATTAAAGAGTGTGATTAGAGAAGGGTTTTGGATTTGTTTTTCTATTTAATACTTTTCAAAAGAAAAGCTCATTTTTTGTCCCCGGAAAGGACCCTGCCACTTCACATGGTCTAGAAGCTACCACTGCACATAGTCTATAAGTGGCAAGAAGCTGCACTGCAATCCTGAAGGTACGCGGTTAGAGGCCACCAGCTGTTCTGCAGGAGAAGGATGGGCAATCTCCTCCCGTGTGATTAACTGCTTCTGAAAACCTCCGGAGGGTCATCTTTGTGTTGGTTCCGACTCTATGGTACACAACAACATAACATCATGTTGTTTTGTTTTTGTAGTTAAGAACTAAGGTGTACCTGATCAAAACTGTAATCTTTTCAATTACTTGATATACAGCTGATAATAAGGATGAAATAAAAATAATCAGTCTTTTTTTTTATTGTATTATTTTTACGTGTACTGTCAAATCAGATCTGACTGGTACAGGAGGAGATTGCCTGCTTCTCCAGCAAAGCATCTGGTGGATTTGAACCACATACCTCTGAGATTACAGTGCAGCATCTTGCCACTAGGCCACCGGAGCTCCCTAGAATCAATGTCTTTGAGTTGTGGTGTTGGAGGACATCTTTCCCCTCCATCTTCTTTTGATGCTTTCTGGGTCCTTCAATATATCTACTATAGCACCTTTCAATATTGCAACTCAAGGCTTAAGTTTGTTTCTCAGTTCTCTCAGCTTGACAAAATCAGGGCAAATTCTTCCCTTTTTATTCTCCAATTCCAACTCTCTGCACATTCCATTATAATACTTTGCTTTGTCCTTTGGAGCTGCCCTGTGAAATCTTCTGCTCAGCTCTTTTACTTTGGCATGTTTTCCTTTTGTTTTGGCTTCTTGATGCTGCCGTGTAATTTTTAGAGTGTCTTCTGACATCCATCCTGATTTTTTTCTCTTCTTTCTCTTTGTAATGACCTATTGGTTTCTTCATGGATGATATCCTTGATATCATCCCACAACTCATCTGGTCTTTGATCATTGGTGTTTAGTGCCTCAAACCTATTCCTAAGCTATAGTCTTTCCAATTACTTGCTATGGATCTGAGAACTGGACAATGAATAAGGAGGGCAAAAGAAAAATGATGCCTTTGAACTGTGGTGTTGGAGAAGAGCCTTGAACAGCCCATGGATGACCAAAAGAACAAACAAATATGTCTTGGAGAGGGTTCAGCTGGAGCGCTCTTTGGAGCCAAGAATGATAGAGCTTTGCCTCACATACTTTGGGCATGTTGCCAGGAGAGGGACATGATGCTAGGAGAGGGACATGATGCTAGGAAAGGTGGAGGTCGGTGAAGGAGAGGAAGACCTTCGACCAGGTGGATTGATGCAATGACTGCTGTAATGGGCTCTGGTGTACAGGAAGGGTGAGGATGGCACAGGATAGATATAGGGTTCAGAACTTTTGTTTATAGGGTCTCTATGAGTCATATTTTACTTGGCAGCACCTAACAACAACAACAATAGGACAAACAAATCTGGCTTGGAGAAGGTGCATCCAGGGTGCTTCTTAGAGGCAAGGTGGGTGAAACTTTGTCTGACATAACTTCAGCATACTATTATCACAACAACAGAGAACTTCCAGATGTGCAGGCTGGGCTTAGAAGAGGCCATGGCACTAGGGACATGATAGCCCAAAGTTAGATGGCTGTTGGCTAAAAGTAGAGAGTGCCAAAAGAATGTCTATCTGTGTTTCATTGACTATGCAAAGGCATTTGACTGTGCGGATCACAACAATTTGTGGCTACCCCTGAGAAGAATGGAAATCTCAGAACATTCAATTGTGCTTTTGCAAAACCTATACTTGGAACAGGAGTCAGTTGTTAGAACAGAGCAAGGAAACACTACATGGTTCCAAATCAGGAAATGTATATGTCAGGAATGCATCCTATCTATCTCTTTACCTTTTTAGTCTATTTGAGAAACAAATCATCTGGGAGGCTAGGATCTAGGAGGTGGAATGTGGCATCAGGATTTGAAGAAAACTCATCAACAACCTGCATTATGCAAATGACACAGCCTTGATTGCTAACACTGAGGAGGACCTTAGGCATTTGTGGCAGAAGGTCAAGGACTGTAATCTTCAATATGGATTGAAACTCAACATAAAAAAAAAACCAACAAAAACAAAGATTCTCACCACTGGTTGACTGGCAGCATCATGATAGACAGAAGAGATTGAGATAGTTTGCTTGTCATCACAATCAATAGCAGCCATGAATGTACCAGCAGCTATGAAATCAAAAGAAGAATTACATTGGGAAAATCTGCCATCAGAACACCCTGAAGAGTATTGAAGAGCAACGATGTCACTATGGGGACTAAGGTGTACCTGATCCAGGTCATGGTCTTTGCAATTACTTGTTATGCATCAGAAATATGGACAGTGATTAAGGGTGATGTGGGAATTGATGCCTTTGAATTGTGATGCAGGAGAAGAGTATTGAAGGGACTGATAGGAGAACAAATATGCTTGTCCTGGAGAGGGTGAAATCAGGTTGCTCCTTGGAGGCAAGGATTCTGAAGCTCCACCTAACATACTTTGAGTATGTTGCAGTTCTTGGAGAGGGACATCATGCTTGGAAGGATGGAGGGACAGCGCAAGAGAGAAAGACCTTGGATAAGAAGGATTGACTTAGTGACTGAAGTAATGGCACTAGGTTTCTCAGAGACAATGAGGTTGGTTCAAGATAGATCAGAGTTCAGAGCATAGGGTTGCTATGAGTACATCTGCCTTACCCTGTACCGTCCTGACCAGCTCTAACATACTGGACCCCACCGACAGTCACTGTGTCAGTCCATCTTGTTGAGGGTCTTCCTCTTTTACTTTGATCCTCTACCTTTCCAAGAATGAGTTTCTTTTCCAAGGACTGATCTCTTCTAATTGTTGTTGTTATGTACTGTAGAGTTGGGAATGACCCACAGTTGACCCTTCAGTGGGTTTTCAGCTGCAGTAATCACGTGGGAGGAGATTGCTCATCTTTCTCCCAAGGACCTGCTGGTGGCCTCAAACCATGTGCCTTTGGGATTGAAGCACAGTGTCTTACCACTAGGCCACCAGAGTTAATTGTTATTGTTGTTATTATGTGCCGTCCAGTTGCTTGTGACTCATAGCAACCCTGTCACCTCTGCAGGGAAGTCCTACAGACGTGGAAGGATGCTAGACTGCACACGTTCTAGGGTTGCTATGAGTCACAAGCAACTGGACGGCACATAATAACAACAATAACAATTAACTCTGGTGGCCTAGTGGTAAGACACTGTGCTTCAATCCCAAAGGCACACGGTTTGAGGCCACCAGCAGGTCCTTGGGAGAAAGATGTCAACTGTGGGTCATTCCCGACTCTACAGTACATAACAACAACAACAATTAGGAGAGATCAGTCCTTGGAAAAGAAACTCATTCTTGGAAAGGTAGAGGATCAAAGTAAAAGAGGAAGACCCTCAACAAGATGGACTGACACAGTGACTGTCGGTGGGGTCCAGTATGTTAGAGCTGGTCAGGACGGTACAGGGTAGGGCAGATTCTGATCCCTTGTTCATGAGGTGTCTGTGGATCTTAGTCAACTCAACAGCACTTAGCAATAACAATTCCCTCATATTGTTTTGGTTTTGTATTTTTAAAAAGGCAAGTTTAATATGAAATTAGTAAAATGCATATAAAACTTCATGACAGGCAGAAATAAGTCCAAAAATATTACCACATATCCGTTGAACAGTTTCCACATGATCACCATGTTCCCTATAAAAGTCATATTTGAATGCAATATTTAAAACAATCTTAAATGCATTATGAAGTCCATTAACTATAAGCATCCATATTTTTCTTCTACTACAATCTGTTTCTTCGACTAGATTGGCATCATTTCTACAAGGATCCAGGGGGAAACAGAGAGAAAGAAGGAAGAAAAAACCTACTAGGAGTAATTTATCAAGATTTGTGAAATCTGGCCCACTGTTAATGTAGTTTCCTAAGATTTCTGCTCCGGTGAAGTCAAGCCTAGGATTCCCCCCACCCCTGGAATATCTTCAACATCAGTTTTCTCTGCATTTGGTCTTGTACCCAAAGATCAAATGCATATTTAAATTCCAGAAGAGAGGTCTAGCATTTTACTGCATCTCTCCCTTTTTTGTCCTCCAATGTCCATGTCCCCTCCTCTGCTATTGTAGAATCAGACTTTGCCCTTGAGCACCACAGGTCAGCACTGCAGGACAAGCTGGATACTCTGGGCAAGAGTGCCTGGTGGCACTTGAACTTCAGTGAGCCCTCCTCCAGGGTCTGGTACTGCTGGTCCCACAGCTTTCCTCAAGGAACCGCTCCACTGTGTTCTTCAGATGGAGACACCACCTTTGAGTTCTCTCCCAGTCACCACTGCACAATGAACAGAGCAAATACACTAGGCTGGAACAAAATGAGAAAGTGTGCCGAATCAGAACTGACCCATAGCTAATTCTCCAGCAGGTTTTCAGAGGCAGTTAATTGCACAGGAGGAGATTGGCCATCCTTCTCCAATGGAGCAGCTGGTGGCCTCAAACCTCGAGCCTTTGGGATTTCAGAGCAGCTTCTTGCCACCAGCGCTCCCTGTAAAGGAATCAATAAATGCAAAACCCTGAGGCAAAGGCCCATGTGGCCAGAGAAAAAGACAACAATGGTAGGAGGCAGACCCAGTTCTTTAGTACCTTGTAAGCACCTTGAGTCTTAAGTGCAGTAGCAGCCCACTAGAACGCTAAAAGCTGAGGGTGAAGTGTGATTTCTGCTTTAAAAATATCACTCTGGTTGCTACAGAGAGAAGACCTTGCCCAGGTAGAAGAAGCCAGAGACTTGTTAGCAGCTGTTACAGAGTCCAGGAATGAAATAGCAATTGTCAGAAGCAATCTGATGCAGTGTCTTTTGAAGGTGGAATTTATCGAAACTGAGACATAAGGGAAAGAAAAAGCAAGGACAGTGTCACAGAAATTCTCAAGTCATTATCTATTTAAACTCAAAAAGTCATTGCTATGGAGTCAGAATTGATCTGTCAGCAGGTTTCCAAGGCTGTGAATCTCATGGAAGAGATTCTTTCTGTCAGGGACCTGCTGGTGAATTTGAACCAGCAGAGAGGTCAGGCCTCTGAGTCAGCAGAGCAATTTCTTGCAGACTGTGCCATTAGCATGTGTAGTGTTGAGCTGGAATTGACTCCATCGAGTTTTCAGAAGCTGTAAGTCTCAAAGGGGGGAAATTGCCCACCTTACTTTCATGGACTAAGTGATGGGTTCGAACTGCATGTGTTTGGTTTGGCAGCTCTTTAGCCACTATGCCACCAGAGGGCCCTCATTAATTATTATGGTTGTGTACTATCTAGTTGAACTGACTCATAGCTCCCCCTTCAGCTGGTTTTCAGGGGCAGTTAATCGCACAGGAGGAGAATGCCCATCTATCTCCTACAGAAGAGCTGGTGGATTTGACCTGCATATCTTTGAACTGCATACCTTTGGTCAGTGCAACTCCTCACCACTGGACCACCAAAGCTCCCTCATTAGCTGTTGTTGTTTTTGTTAGGTGCCGTGGAATCAAGTATGGCTCATAGTGCTAGAAACAATATATTTAAACCTTGAGCTATCCAGTGCCACTCTCAGTGTCAGACTCAAGTCCATTGTGGCAGTCACTATGTCAATCCACTTTATTGAGAATCTTCCTCTCCTTTGCTATCCCTCCACCTTTCCAAGCATGAAGCAATTTCCAGGCAAAGTATGTGAGATGTAGGAGCACTCTGGCTGCACCTTCTCCAAGATATATTTGTTTGTTCGTTTGGCAGTCCATTCAGTACTCTTCCCCAATGCCACAGTTCAAAGACATCAGTTCTTCCTCTGTCATCCTTACTCATTGTCCAGCTCTCAGTAACACAGCGAGTGAGTGACTGAACAAACCATGACCTGAATTAGGTACACCTTAGTCCTCAAACTGACATCATTGTTCCTTAATAATTTGGAGAGGTCCCTGACCACAGACTTTTCCAGTGCAATACATCTCCTGATCTCCTGATTGCTGTTACCAAGTTTATTGATTGTGGATCCAAGTAAGATGAAGTCCTTGACAATCTCAATCTTTTCTCCATCTAGCATGATAGTACCTATAAACTGAGATAGTACCACTGATTTGATAGCTTGGAGGTAACTGGGTACCTTGAAAAGAGGAATGTGAGGACAGAAATATGAGAAGAACAGTGAGGTCAAGAGCCTGACTGAAGTGAGTTCAGGAGGAAATAAAAGTAGGAGACAAAGGGATGGATAGACAACTCAGTAGGGAGAAGATAAAAGAAAAGCCTAGCAACCTACTTCTGAAAAAGCAGCCGTTGACTACCCCACGGAGCACTGTTTTCTCCTGACACCTGGGACTGCCATGAGTCGGAGTGGTCTCAATGGCAACTAGTTTTTGAGGGGAGTGGTGGAGCAGTGGCAACATTTCCAACTTCCATTTAAGACATGCAAGTTCGATTCCCAGCCAGTGCATTTCATGTGCAGTCATTACCCCTGTTAGTGGAAGCTTAGGTTGCTATGACACTGTACGGATTTCTTTGGAACTTTGAGACTAAGACTCAGGAGAAAGACCTGCCAACCTACTTCCAAAACACCAGTCACAACCAGTCACAGAGAGATGTAAGAACCACTCCCCCCCCTTAGGAGTGTCACGAGTTGGAGTGATGGGAAGAAGAGGTGAACTCGAGGACCGATCTGCACATTCATTCACTTGTGGATTCATTCGTCCTCCCACCGGTGTCAGTCATCCGGATTGGGTGCTAGGGACAGAGTGGAGACTGTGAGGACACTGGTCTGGAAGCGGAGCCGCCTCTTGGGTGGGAATATAGCAGGACATCAGCCATTGTGACAGTGCGAGGTAGGTGCAGGGCCAAGGATGCGTGTTATTGGTCCATTTTTCCAAGGAAGAAACTTCGGTTCAGAGAGATTGAATTAGCTGTCTTTTTCAAAGCTCACTTTCTTTTCTCACCACCAGCTGGAGGCGCAAGGGGCTGTTGAGTCTCTAGAAAGGCCGGGGCGGAGCAACCTCTCCCAGATGCGGCGTCCTGCAGCCCCAGCCCCGCCCTGGCCCTGCCCAACTCCCTGGGACCGGACCAGCGTTGCCCTCCAGCCAAAAGTGAGGCGCCGCTGCTGGGCGGAGCTTAGAGACCCGGGGGCGTGGTTTCGCAAGGGGCGTGGCCCCACGCTCCACCTCTGGCCGTGGACTCAAAGCCGACGGGGACGCGGGGTGGAGTCTGAGTACAGGACGGGTGGCGATCTCCGCGCGGCTCCCGGGAGCCGGCGGCCGAGCAACGCCCCTGCGGGGCCGAGCAGGTACCAGCGGCAGCGCGGGCAGCCTACACGGGCCACGCGTGGGAGGGAGCCTTCTTCGGGGGGTGCACAGAGAACTTCAGGGTCGCGGCCAGAGTGGGTTTCCTCCCGCAGGCCAGGCCCCCGCCCCCGCCTTCCTGCGGGGCTGCGGAGGGGCAAACTGGCGCCTGCGCACCTTCCTGCAACCAGGACTGGCCGGTGCGTGGTGCCTGGGCGGGTGATCAGGGGAAACTGAGTCATGCAGTGGCGGGAGCTGGGCTGTGTGGGAGATAGCACCCCATTAGGCTCCAGGATAGATCCCCTTACTGGACGTACTTTGAGGTCCCGGCCTCCACGGATCTGCCCAGGGGCCGCGCCCCACCCTCCCAGCGCCCAGGGGTCCCGCCCTGGCTTCCCGCGGCCTCGGCCCGCTCCGGAGTGGTTAGGACCCGCTCCAGCCGCCTCCTTTTCCCTTCCTCCCCTCCCCCTCGCGTCCCGAGCCCCCGTGTGCTCCCTCCGCTGGCTCTCCCCGCAGTGTCAGCTTACACGCCTTATATAGTCCGAGTAGGCTCCAGCCGCGGCCTGCCCGCCTGCCGGGATCTGGGGGCGGGGGAGAGGAGCGCTGGCCCCTGACTCACCCCACCGCCCGAGGCTCCACGCTGGCTTGGGGACCAGGCCGTCCCAGCGAAGCGCTGCAGCCCGTCCCTGGATGAAAAGAACCCTATGCCTGAATACTGCCCCCCCTCAGCCTTCCATCCCTAAAGGAGGGAGGGTGGCCCTGTCTTTCCAAAGTATGCACAGCCAGCCAAAGGTCCAGTCAAGCCTGATAAGGGTCAGCACTCATGGCCCCTGGGTGTGCTCAACGTCCACCTGTAACTACCTGGTACTTGTCTGGGGCTGGTGGTCAGTGCTCAGCCTACCCACCCACTATGCTGATCACTTACATTCTCTTCTTTCTTCTCAGGAGTGGGTACCATGGATTCTTTCAAGGTAGTGCTGGAAGGGCCAGCACCCTGGGGTTTCCGGCTGCAGGGGGGCAAGGACTTCAACGTACCCCTCTCCATCTCCAGGGTGAGCCAAGGCAGAGTTCTAGGTTGGGGGAAGGGCTCTCCCATGCTCCAGAGATGCTGAGATCTCAAGTGGATAATGGGAAGAGTCTGAGCAGGAACCAGTTAGGGGCCACTAGGCCAGGGTCCATATAGGTGAAGGGATAGCACTGCCTCTTGCCCTGTCCTGATGGAACAAGGCTGCAAAAACTCCCAGTGCGCTGAATATGGAGTCCCCAGCATTCCTTCAGCCTGGCAGGGCCCTGAATGCCATGCCACAAAGCACCACAGCAGCTGTGGGGCCAGAGTGTAAGCTCTTCTGCAGAAGGGTGCCTGAGGTTACAAGAAGTATCTGAGCCAGATGAAGGAACATTGCTTCAAACAAGGACCCAGGCTTGGCACTCTTGACTGCAGGATATCACCTCAGTCAGGAGATAAGAATTGTTATCCTGTTTTTCAACATGAAGAAATTGGAGGTAGAGAGGTAGAGATGTTGGTTTTGTCAGAGAAAGGATTTGTCTGAAGTCAAATGCTGAGACTGGGCTGTGTGTAGGCAGGAGAAAGGGTCTCATCCTCTGACCTGTTCAGAATCCAGCAGCCTTTGATCCTTTGCAGTGGAGAGCCAGGAGTGATCTCTAGGTCTTCACCTTGAGTTCCTGAGAGCCTGGTGGGGGTGGAGCTGGGGGCTGGCTCCTCCCTGTGCCAGGGGGATTGCCTTATAAGCCTAAGAATGCAGGCCCATGCTGGGATGGCCAGCTGAGTGGCTGGACTCTGCAAAGCCCAAAAGTCTGGCCTAGGCTAGGACCCCTGAACTCCATCTATGGGGCCCATCTCTCCATGACTGAGAGGTGGCCCAAGGCAAGTCCCTACTGGTCACTAGGCCCCTATTCCAGCTGTGGGAGTCAGTTGTGGAACAGAGAGCAAACTGCCTTCCTGGAGTAGGAGAGGCCAGCACTGGTACTGGTGACTAGGCTCTGGGGGCTGGTGGGGCACTTCCTGCCCCCATATCCGCCAGGCCACAGAGGCCCACCCAAGTGCCAGTGGGCAGGCAGCTCTTGGCAGGAAGCCCAGGGCAAGCACATCATGGAGGAGGCCAGAAGGTTGCCCAGGCACTGCCCAGTCTGAGAGGGGCCTCAAGGCGAAGTCTGTCTGTGGAGGCTTTGTAGCCAAGGCAGGCAGTAGCAATCATTGTGCCTCTGGGGACCCATCTATGGGGTTCCCTTGACACCTGCCCTGGAAGCAAGGGCAACATCGCCCTTTCCCTCCCGACCACACACTTCTACATAGTCCTCAGGTGTTACCCATTCAGAAAACTTAGCCCACATTTCCCATCCCTGGAAAAGTAATGGCCGGAGAACCCTAGGCCTTGACAGGTCTCAGAGCCTCAGTTTCCTCATCCAGTGAGGGTGGACTTCCAGATATGGCCTGTTGTGGGCACTCTTAGCCTGGACTACCTTGTCAGCAGCCACAGACCTTCAATTGGTCTTGGGCCTAGGCAGAAGGAGTGGTCTTTTCTGAGCTAGGCCAGCCCCCTCTCTCTTCTCTGACCCCAGAATGGAGAGACGAGGGAGGGGCTGGAGCTGGCTGTGGGCCCAGGCCTAAGAGATGAGGTAACGTCTGGGATTGGGGGGTTGGGCTCCTCAGTGGAGCCCTCAAGCTGACTCACCCCCACCCTGGGAAGTGTCCAGCCTCTTGACTTTTCCCCCTTGGGCTCTGGAGCTTCACCCTACCCCTAACCAGAGCTACTCTGCATATCTCTCCAGCCAACCCCCAGCTCTCCCCTCAATTCTCTATCTCTTTGACCACTGACTGCCCTGCCCTCTTGTCCTTCCTGTTCTCCTCACTCCCTCACCCTGGGAAAGGAAATAGTTTCCACCTCACCTCCCTCCAGCTGTTCCTGCTTCTCCCAGGACCCCCATTTCTGGCTCAGAACACACCTCCCAGTAGTCACTGGGTGTCAGTAGGGAGTGGCCCAGCCAGGTTTCCCTTCTCCTGACTCACTGTGACTTTAGTAAGTCACTTCCCCTTGAAGGCGTTACTTCCCCTTGCCCATGATAAGGGGTATGAGACTGAGCTAAAGGTGAGGTAGGTGGCCTCATGGTAAGGAACTACGCTGCCAACCCAAAGACCCAAAGTTCAGGTCCACTGAATACCCTGTGGGAAAAAGGTAAACATTCGACTCCTTTGTGATTTGTTGCCTCTGAAAATCTGCTGGCAGGTCAGCTAGGAGTTGGTTCTGACTTGATGGCACATAAAAACAGCAACAACAAAGGTGAGATAGGGAATCCAGGCCCCAAACCCAACCAAGTAGTTAGGAGATCTTTTCAGGGGAGCTTACCTGACCCTGAGTAGGGTCCCAACACTCAGCAGAGGTGACTCAGTATGAAGGAGCCTTGGAATCAGAAAAATCCTAGCCCTGCCTTTACTGGCTCTATTAGCTGAAATCAGCTGCTTGCCCTCTCTGTTTGGTTTCCCATGTATAAAGTGGGTATAATTTTAGACTCTAGTCTATAGTTATTTGAGGACTTAGTGTGCATATGTGGCCTGGGAACTAGTAAGTGCTCACTAAATGTCCGCTGCAGTGATTACCATTATTTAGAGGAGAAGAAGGGAATACAGTTGTATACTAACCTCCCAGACACGGACTAGAAGCAGCCAGCATTCCAGCCTCCTGGCCCCAGTGCTGGCAGTGTCTGCATACCATGCCTCTGCCCTTTCCTCTCAGCCTGGGATCAGTCTGCACTGGACGACCTGATGAATCTCCGGGGCTCGCAAGCAACCTGTCCCCTCCCGCCTCGTCATTGATACTGGCAGAATGTAACAATGAGCTCGAGCATATCAGAGATGTGAAGATGGCACAGGATAGGGCAAGGTTCAAATCTGTTCATAGGAGCACTATGAGTCATAGCACCTAACAATAATAAGACAACCACAGTGACTGACTTTAATAAGCAGAAATTTACTTAACAAACATGTTTTAAAATGTTAGAAGTCAGTCTGAGGTGCTGGCTCTAGGGGAAGTCTTTCTGTCTTTGTCAGCTCTGGAGGAAGGTCTTTATCTCCTCAGCCTGTTTTGTGGTGATCTCCATGTGACTGGCATCAGCTTTGCCCCATCTTCTCTACTTGCTTAATCTGTTACTTTTATGTCTTTGAAGAGATTGGCTCAAAACACACCCTACCCTAATCCTGTCTCAGTAACAACAAAAACGCATCTCCAAGTGATATTGTAACTACAGGCATAAGGATGGGATTTACAGCACATGTTTTAGGGAGACACAATTCAATCCTTAACACTCCACTAAGCACTATGATGTGTAAATCTGCCTGCAAGCACTTCCTGTGAAAACTACTCAGGACCAGGCCCCTGCCAGGTGGCTGAGGCCACCCTGAGTTCCAGTCCATGAATGACTAAGTCACCCTGCCTAAATTGCTGGCTAGACTAGGAACAGGAAAGGTACTGGAGTCTGACAGCTTCTCCTAATTGCTCTACCTGCCATCATGGCCAAGTCCTGGATCCTCTTTCCCCTCATTTGCCCCAGGAAGTGGAGATTCTCAGCCTGAAAGATATAATGCATCATTGGTGGAAGGTGGTGTGATAGGGTATTTGTAATCTTGCAAATGAAAGCCATTTATAGCCTGTGAAGCCCCATTCAGGCTCTGCACACGGGTAACCTGGAGATGACATGGCCTAGCCCTGGCTCTCTGAGGCATTTGCTAAAGGTTTGAAGACAGATGGGGGACAAGTCTCTGGAGTTGGTCCCTGGGAGTGTCAGAGGTCAGACTACCTAGAGGTATCAGAAATGTGGCATGTGTGAAAGCCAGGGGAAGGAAGGGCATGTCTAGTAGATGGAACAGACTAGGCAGAAGTCCAAGAGGCCAGGGGTGGTAGTGGACCTGTTACGACTTTAAAAAGGCTAAAGCTTTTATATTGAGAGCAATTGTTCGTTGATGTCATAACTATTGGACTTTTGCAAGGAGAGGCTTCGAGGTAAAGGGGGAAAAATACATGAATACATAAATAAGCAGGGTGATTGGGGTAATGTGAAGCTCAGATAAGCAGTACCACTCACTTATTGAATAGCATTTGCCCCAAAGTGTGTTTGGGCTCTGAAAGTGGAAGTGGGGCAGTTAGGAAAAGAGCAGGTTGGCACTGTCAGCCTCAGAATCAGTAGCCTCCATGCTCTCTGCCACTCCACAGCTTACGCCTGGCGGCAAAGCAGCACAAGCTGGTGTCGCTGTAGGCGACTGGGTGCTGAGCATTGATGGCGAGAATGCTGGGGCCCTCACGCACATCGAAGCCCAGAACAAGATCCGAACCTGCGGGGAGCGCCTCAGCTTGGGTCTCAGCAGGTGTGAGAATGCTGGCTACCTGGGTGGGTAGGGGTACCCTCCATGGCCTACCCTCACCTCTTGCCCTTTACTTCCAGGGCCCAGCCAGCTCAGAGCAAACAACAGAAGGTAAGTGCCAGGCTGGGGACATAGGAGGAGGTGGGGCGGGGCAGAACACCCCGGGCTGACCTACCCTCAGTGTAGCCTGAGTTCCTGGACAGGAATTGGAGGCCGGAGCAGAGATAGCTTGGGGGAACTCCAGTTGAGCCGGAGGCTGCCGCACGGTCCAGGCACCACGCATGTCTGTCTGTCTGTCTGTGCCCGTCTGCCAGCCCTCCTCCGTCATGCTGGCCTTTGCTCTGCGCCTGCACATTGTCTGCCCTCGAGCCTGCGTGGACTGAGATCATAGCTCCAGATGGGCCCCCTCCTTGAAACCCGAGTCACCCCTTCCCCTGCAGCCTCTGGCCAGATGTGTGTGGGCGGGGCTGGAGTGTGGGGCGGGGTACTCCACTTCCGGCCCCAAACCCGGCTCCCTGCCCGCCCTGCCTGGCTCTGTCTCTGCTCAGGCCCCGGCCCCAACCGCGGACCCCCCGCGGTACACCTTTGCACCCAGCGCCTCCCTCAACAAGACGGCCCGGCCCTTTGGGGCCTCCCCTACTGCTGACAGCGCCCCGCAGCAGAACGGGTACGTCCGCCCACACCCACCTCCTCCTCTGTCCCCCGCTGCCAGCCGCTGCTCCGCCTGTGCTGCGCCCCAGCCCTGCCGAGACCGTGCGGCAGCGACCTCTGGCGGCCAGGGCAGGGGCTGCAAGCAGAGGGCTCTATTAGGGGTTCCAGAGGGGCTCTGAATGGAATGTGGCTGCGTCCCCACCGCCAGCCTAGGGTTGGGGTGTGGTATTTATTGGCTGACTGAGCCCCAGATGTTCCCTGTGGCCTTACCCCTGGGTACTCAGATTCTTCCCTTTCTGTCTTCTCCCTTTTTCTGTCCCTTTATCTGTCCATCTGTCTGTTTCTTCACAGGTGCAGACCCCTGACAAGTCAGTGAGCCCCCTCTACCTGTCTTTGTCTTCCTTCCTTTGGCACTCTGGGCGGTGGCCCCTCCCTTTCCTGGATGCCTCCCTGACCTCTCACTCCCCCACCCAACCACTCACCAGCAGAGACCTTGGCCTTTCCCTTTCTCACTTTCCCAGTCACCATTGCCCACATGGACCAGATCCCGGGAGGGGCTGCCCCCACATGCACCCCCAGCATGCCTTCTCAGCCACGTCCTTCCTGCAGATTGCCAGTACGACCACTGGTCCCTAATGCCAGCAAACAACGATTGATGGAGAACACGGAGGACTGGCGGCCTCGACCCGGGACAGGCCAGTCCCGTTCCTTCCGCATTCTTGCCCACCTCACGGGCACCGAGTTCAGTAAGTGCTGGTCCTGGACATGGTAGACTTTCCTTCTGACTCTGAAGCCCTGTGGACCCTTTGTCTGGGATGACCCTCTGTTTCACCTTGGTCAATGCCTGCCTCTCCCCTCTCAGTGCAAGACCCGGATGAGGAACACCTAAAGAAATCCAGGTAATGAGATGGACACTAGCCCCTCTCTCCTACCTCCTGCCTCTCCCGCTCCTAGGTCTGCTCCTGGCACTCCAGCCAGAGCTCTCCATCTTTTTTCCTTCCTCCCTCCCTTCCATCTCTCCTTCCTTCTACTTGCTCCTCCTTCTCTCTCTGCCCCCCAGGGAAAAGTATGTCCTGGAGCTGCAGAGCCCACGCTACACCCGCCTCCGGGACTGGCACCACCAGCGCTCTGCCCACGTGCTCAACGTGCAGTCGTAGCCCGGCCCTCTCGCCGGCCTGCTGCCCTCTCTGCCTCTCTGTTTCTGTTCTTCTTGCCCAAGGCACCCCTATAGGTGCCTCCAGCTTTTGCCTACCTCACCTACCCCTTTTCTGCCCCTGGGGTGAGCCTCCACAGGCTTGACCCTGGCAGCCCCGCTTGGCACTGGCCTGGCTTCACCTGACACTGCTGACCCTCTCTGCCCTGTGGTGCTGCTGTCTGCCAGGTCCACGCCAGCTTGGGCATGGAAATAAACATTCTCGGCCTGCTTTCTCTGCCTCTGTCTTCTCTCTTTATTATGAGTCTTGTGTACATTTGAATTCTGGAGGTGTTTGATGTTTCAGATTCATTGTGGGCCTTGCCATTCTGGGTCTTTATGGAAAGGGGTACCCAACCAAGAGGGTCTACCTTGCTAATAGACTTGGAGCGCTGGTATGAGGGATTCCCAAGACCTGCCCCCCCAGCTCTGCACAAAGACCAGCCAGTTGGCACTGGGTTGAAGAGGCTTCTCTTCTATTTCACTCCCTCTGTGGGACCTAGAACCCAGCCCAGCAGTTCTCACTCACTCCAGTGTCTCCTGGAGCCACCAGGACCAAGGTGGGGGTGGGGGTGTGGAGCATACCAGGAACCTCAGCCCTGCAGGGCTTTGAACAGCAGGTCTTGCAGCCAGGTACCCAGGACAGAAGCCCCAGCCCCAGCCTCATCTACAACCCAGGAGCCCTGGTCACCTGGTGAGAGGGAGTGGACTTGGCCTGGGTGAGGGTGGCTAGGCCCCCCAGGGAACATGGGGGTGGCAGGCTCCTCTAAGTTGCCCCTGCCCTTTGGATTCCCTGGGTACCCCCTGGACTTACTCTCCTTGGCCCTGGCAGGCCCTACCAGTCCCAGCCCCACCAGCCGCCCACCCTGGGCCGTGGACTCTGCATTTGCTGAACGCTATGCCCCGGACAAAACCAGCACTGTGCTGACCCGGCACAGCCAGCCGGCCACGCCCACGCCCCTGCAGAACCGCACCTCCATCGTGCAGGCAGCCGCTGGAGGGGGCATGGGAGGCAGCAGTGGCAGCAATGGCAAGACTCCTGTGTGCCACCAGTGCCACAAAGTCATCCGGTAGGTGGCCTGTCCCTTCCCTACCTTGGCCCTTCCTGTCTTAGCCCAACCTTACCTACTTTCCCATTTTGCCTCAGTTGTCACTGCTAGAAGAGAAGTGTTCCGTTTCCAATCAGATTGGAGATGAGGACCTTGCTCGGAACCTCAGGACTCATAATCCCCCCACACCAACTTCATCAGTGTGTTCTGGTGAAGGAAGGTGTCAACAAGAGGTCAGAGCTGTAGCTCTGGACACAGAAGGGCCAGGCCCTTCCTAGCCCCTCTGTTTCTCTCCCTCCACCTCTCTTTGCTGCACCTCCACTCTCAGAGCAGACAAGCTTGAGACCCCTTAAAAGATTCAGCAGGGGCACATAACACCACCCCCACCCCCAGTCAGGGCATGAGGTTCTAGAACCTTCCTAGTTCTCAGACGTGGCCTTGTTCTTCTCTTGATTCCTGTCCTCTCTGCAAAGCACCCCCTCCTTCCATTTATCTAGAACCTATAAACCTCTCCCCTACAGAGACTGTAGGTTCAGCTTATGCCAGGTGGAGCCGACCAGCAGGATGGGCTAGGTCAGGGGCCGACTGATCTTTGAGAGATTCTGGGTACTTGGACCTCCAGCCCCCCAAGGGCTGTCTTTTTGCCACTTCTGCAGACCGATCTTGGGAGACTCAAGTTCTCGGCCCCTGTTCTCCTTATTCTTCAACTACTCTTTTTTTTTTTTTAATTTAGTTTGTTTATTTTTCATTTCAATGAACATCTACAGAGATTTTGGAATTCCGTTCATTCATTGTTGCACCCTTCTCCCCGCACAAACCCCCCCCCCAACTACTCTTATAATCTGTCATCAAAGCAGTGTCGCCTGACAGAGTGGGGTCCCTTTCTGCCCTGTTGCCCTGTTGTGATCATGGGGAAGTCACTAAAGGCTCCTGGTGGCACGAGTGGTTTGCACTCAATTACTAACCGGGCAGTTGCCTGACTCCTTTATATTTGGACAGTGAGAGAATGCACTTTCCCTCCCAAGGTTTTCTAGTAAGTGCCGTAATAAACTCATTTGGAGTCTAGCTAAGAACCCCAGCTAATTGGCAGATATGCCCTCTCACTGGCCCTTCTGTCCTCTCAGGGGCCGTTACCTGGTGGCACTGGGCCATGCGTACCATCCTGAGGAGTTTGTGTGCAACCAGTGTGGGAAGGTGCTAGAAGAGGGTGGCTTCTTCGAGGAGAAGGGGGCTATCTTCTGCCCCCCCTGCTACGATGTGCGTTATGCACCCAGCTGTGCCAAGTGCAAGAAGAAGATTACAGGCGTGAGTGGGGCTGGCGGGAACTGGGAAGTTGGGTTCTGAGGGTCAGCGTTGAGCAGTCTGGAACAACTCCAGGGCCTCGGACTCTCCCTGCATAATCCCTTTGGAGCTTAACAGCCTAATATAGGGGCTGCTGCATTAGCCTCACTACAGATGAGATATATAAGCCAGGATCCTCTTAACAAATGGCCAAAGCCTATTTATTGGCTCAGATAATGGCAAACCCATGAGGCACTAACTTCAGGCCCAGCAAAATCTAGGTGGTGCAAACAGTTTGCACTTGACTGCAAACCTGAAGATTATCAGTTCAACCCTGCCGAGCAGCACCAAGAAGAAACATGCAGAGTAGTCATTTAGATTACAGCCAAGAAAACCCTGTAGGTTGTGTCTGCCCTGTAACACATGGGCCTGCCACGAGTTGGAATCTACTGAGTGGCAAAAGAACAACAGAATCCAGGTACTAAGGTTATCAAGACCTTTTCCCGTATGTGCCTCTGTTTTCACCTGTGTTGGTCTCATGCCCCAGCATGCTGCCTCCCTAAAGGGCCACAAAGGGGACACCACACACTAAAGTAATACTGCTCCAGTTTCACACAACACAGTGAAAGTGAGCACTTCTGTGCCAACTGATGCAGGAGAAGTCTCAGTGCTGATGCTCACTGGCTTGGATCGGGTCATGTGCCCATCTCTGAACCAAGCTCCTTGACTCTTAATTGGCCAGACAGGCCCGAGTTATACCCACTGCAGGGATGGGGGCAGCCCTACCGGAGCCACAGGCTTAGGGTAAGGCATGTGGTGGTGGTGGTGGTGTCGTATACCACCAAGTCAGAACCAACTCGTAGCTGACCCTCCAGTGGGTTTTCAGAGGTGGCAAATTGCATGGGGGTAGATTGCCTGTCTTTCTCTCGTGGAGCAGTTGGTAGATTTGAACCACCTGCCTTTGTGTTAGCAGCACAGCTCCTTAACACTAGGCCACCAGAGCTCCCTTGAGGCATGAGTGGTTCCCTAAAATAAAACCAAAGTGACATTATCCTACAGCGGGAAGGCTAAGCTAAAATAAGAGGTGGCTGCTTTGTCTTGGCAATGTGGTCAGCTGCAAAACCAGAACTCCCTACTACAGAGATTTTAAACAGGAGAATTTATTTTTTTTAGTCTTAAGAATTTGAAGATTGGAACCGCAGCTGAGGGATGTCTTCAGAGACCAAAGATTTCCCATTGTTTTTGCTCCAGAATCCTTAGCATGGAGACCTGTGTCCTCAAGTTTGTCATGTTAGAGTTGCCAGGTGGCTGCTTACTTCCCAGGCCTTATGTCCTTGCCCAAGGAAGAAGTAAAGGGAAGGAGCAAATGACCTGCTTTTAGCAGGATGGTACCTTTCTACTCCAGAAGAAAAGCCAAAACCTTCCATCTTCATCCTGTTGTCTTAGAATTGCATCATATTTACCTTAGCTGCAAGGGAGTCTGGGAAACCCAGGAGTTTAGCCCTTTAAGTGCCAGTCATAAGGGAACTCTGGTGGCCTAGTTATAAGAAACTGTGCTGCAATCCCAAAGGCACGTAGTTCAAATCCACCAGCTGCACCACAGGAAAAAGAGGAATAGCCTCCTTCTGTGCTCATTGCCTCTGCAAATCCACTGGAGGGTCAGATATAAGTTGGTTCAAACTTGACAGTACACAGCAATAACAAGTAGTGTCAGTCATAAAACCAGGAAATATGAGAAAGTGTTGTGAGAGGCAGATCCAGTGTTGGCTTGATCTGTGTGAGCTGCCCTTCATCCTGGTGGCTGCAATGGAGGAAGCAGATGCCTCCTGGTCTCGCAGCATTGCCGTGCTTGGTTATAGATTGTTTCACTGTGCTCCACAGGGCTTTCGTTGGCTGATTTTCAGAAGCAGATCACAGGGCCTTTCTTCCTAGTCTGTCTTGGCCTGGAAACGCCACTAAAACATGTGTAGCATCAGCAAGGTGGCCCCAGTGACAGATGGATGGTAGCTATGCATGAGGAACAACATATTGCTGCATCTAATGCCTAAGGAAGCTGAGACTCTGAAAGATGACTTGATATGCTCTAAGGGCATAGGCCACTGAGTGGCAGAGCCAGAAATAGTATCATGTTCGTCCCACTGACGATAAACACAAAGCATAGCCTAGTCAGATTTCCTGTAGGGAAATCTGCCTGCTGCACAAAGCCAGGCTTGGGACTTCAGTTAATGTCTGTCAGGAGTTTCAAGTAATGGGCCATCAACCTTCACTCATTCATTCTCTTATTAAAGGTGAACCCTGCCAGGCGGTATGTCCTATGTGGGGTGCAGAGACTGGGAACGTGACATACGTGGGCTTTACCCCAGGACCTCACACCAGGAGGGAGTCAGGGGCTGAGCTGATATTCTTTACTCTCAGGGGAAAGACAGATCAGGCAGGATTGAAAAGCTGCGTGAGTTATAAAAATGTGGAAACTGAGACCCAGAGAGGAGCTGGAGGCTGCACAGATTGAATGGCCCCAGCCGCGACCCTCCCTGCCATCACACTTCCTCCTCCTATGAATGCCAGGGCAGAGCAGTCAGATAGACCCAGACAGTTCTGTGCTGGTGACGTTCCTGTCAGTTAGATTTACCTTGACGACAGATAAGAGAACACTCAGCATGGTATAGTCCATGTGGTTGGCTGCTTGCTAATCAGATGCTTAGAGGGTTGAGTCCACCCAAAAGTGCTCAGTAGAAAGATCTGGCAGTCGACTTGTAAAAGGTCACAGTCACTGAAAATCCCCTGGAGCACAGTTTTGCTTTGACACAGTGGGGTTGCAGGAATCAGAGCAGCCTTCACCACATCTAACTACTCACCTGGAAAGAGTGAGAAAGCAGGCAGTGGGCATACCTGGCTCACTGCAGACCCTGCTTCTCGTTGCTCAGCCATCCTCCGCAGGTGCCTACTCAGCCCTCGGAGTCCAGGAAGGCTTTCCAGCCTCAGCCAGCATTTCCACATTCTAGCCAGCAGGAAGTGGAGAGGGGAGGAAGAGGAGGAGACAGAAGGCCATGACAGCTGGCTTTTGAGGATGCTAGCACACAACCGTCTCGTTGGCCAGAACTTGATCACAGTTACACGATCACACTGAGTTTCAGGGGACACTAGGAAATACAGTCTTTATTTTGGGGAGGTTGTGTGCCCAATGGAAAGTGGAAGTTTGGTGAATAGACAAGAAAGGCCAAATCTAACATCCGTTATCACAGTTTTGTCGTGTAATGACCGCTAATGTTCATGGGCATTTAATGCATGTGGGCATTCAGCTTCATAGTCTTACACTGCGTCGGCTTGGTTATCATGCCCATCTTGGAGATGAGGAAATTTGCCCGAGTTCACAGTCATTCACCTGCCAGCCTGGGTCACACCCCGATGGAGTCTTCAAGAGGAACAGGCGTGTGCCTGGATGTTCCTTGAGTAAGGCATCAGGTTTGCCCCTGCTCTTCACAGGCGTGCTCTGCTTGCCTTCCACAGGCACCTCAGCTTGCCCACCTGTAATGCCAGGCGCCAGGGTTACCTCCCACTGAGGAGGAGCTGAGCCTCAGTAGGTCCTGAGTCCCTGGCCAAGGCCACCACTGCTACAGAATGGCCCATAGGTTTCCCCTTCCCCTTCTGCAGGGGCTTCAGGGCCTACTGTCCCCTATGCTCAAAGGACAGGAGTCTGACTTTATCAACCTGAGAGGTGCTCTGAAAGGGACTCTTCCTGCCCAGTGTTCTCTCAGGACTGTCCTTTGCTACCAGCCTTCAGGTCTGCACACTGCCCTCAGGGCATCCAATGTGGATCAGGAGGATTCAGTCTATTTCATGGAGTTGGAGGAACATTCAGGGGCTGGGAGCTACTGGTCCCGTCTAGGGACCATGTGGGGACCATTTGCTCCCTGAAGTCTCATTATTGATCCCATCCACTCTCAGTACTTCAGCGCCTTGGGCCTCTCCATTTTGGGGTCACCATTTTAGGCTGCCTCCCTCCCGCTTTGAGGCCTTTGTCCAAGCTATCGTCTCCACCAGGAACCCTCCTGAACACCCTGTTTGTCTGCCTTCCTGCTCAGGGACACAAAGGTCGCTTCCTCAGGAAAACCTTCATAGTTGCTGCTGCCCATCTTCCTCACTGGGTCAGGCCCTCTTCGGTGTGCCATTATACCCAGTCATTTCCTTTTGCCCCCATCTCTTCCCCAGGTCAGAGCATCATGGGTTGAGGATGAGATGTGTATTGTTCACTGCTGTTTCCAGAGCCAGATGCAGTGCCCCATAGATAGCGGGTGCTCAGAAGATATTTAATGAATGGGTGGGTGGAAGTGGCATTGAAGCTGAACTTAAAGTCTGAGTAGGAATTAGCTTGTAGAAGACTCAGAAGACATTGTTCCAGGCAGACAGGTCAACTCCGTCAAAAAGAAAAGTCAGGAAGAAAGAGGTTGAGGCAGAGGTGGGCAGAGCTGTTAGAAAGTTGGAGCACGAGGCCTGACAGAGTCTGGTAGATAGACCGCAGGGGGCTGGAGGCTGCTGGGAGCTGGGTCCAGGCAGTGAGGATGGAGAAACAGACAAATTTAGGGAATAAATTGGAAACTGATAACTGGGCCACAGACTCTTCTGAAACCTGCCTCCCAGCCCAGAGTCAGTGGGCCTGGCCAGGTGCTCCCTCTATTGGGTATCCTTTCTCACCAATGTCTTTACTCTTTTTCTTAAAAGAAAAGCAACACAAATTTGCAGAAAGAACGAGCTTTGAAGCTAGGCAGAAGGGAATATAAAATCATCCTATTGCTGCCATCATTGTATGACCTGGACCAATCATGTTCTCTGAGCCTGACCATAAAGGGAATGTCAGTGACTCCTGGCCAGGGTGGTTGTGAGGTGACATGGAGTATGATGTAGAGATTGTAGAGGTCATTAAAGGCCCCGGGGTGGCACAAGGGGTTTACACTGTGGGTCATAATGGACTCCGCACTACCAGCAGCAGCTAGCTACAGGTTGGTAGTTATCATCCACCATGTAGTATTGTGGAACAAAGGCCTGGTGATTTACGTCGTCACGATTAAAGCCACTGAAAATGATGGAACACAGTTCTACTGACACAGGGCTTGGCATGAATCAGAGTTGACTTGGCAGCCACAGTGGAGGTTACAAATAAGCCATCAGAGGACCAGGTGCTGGCCATATGTAAGTCTTGATTGAGCTGTACTGTTTCATTTTCAAGTAATAACTTTTAAACCATCTTCTGGGTCAAGACCCAGAAGATGACACTTTAGCCTGAACTTTCATAGCATTCCTGACCAAACCAGTCAGCGAGTCCCCCTTGGGCAGACAGGTGTTCCCAGGATACAGTCCCCCCTTGCCCTGTTGTTCACCTCTGCTAGTTTCACTCTTCAGCTCCCACCTGGCCCCTTCAGGCATTTGGGTCTGGGGCCCAGGCTTCTGATGTATGGCCATAAGAAACCATCACTCTGCAAGGATTAGGTTTCCTAGTTCACAAAGGAATGAGCTGGGTCTCAAGAAGATAAAGCTTTTGGCCGAGTCTCAATTAAAAAGCAAGTTCTGTGTGAAACTATAAACCTCTGCCCCTCCCTAAGACCCCACACTGCCCTCTACCTGCTCCAGATCTGAGCACCATGTGCCCTTGCTGGTCCAAGGGTCCTGGGGATGAGAGCTGGGCCTGAGGGAGACGGATGAATTCGGTTCAGACACTGAGCACTAAGACCAAGTAGGAGTCCCTGGGTATTACACATAGTTAAGCAAGCAGAAGGCTGCTGATTTGAGTTTCTCTAGAGGTACCTCAGGGAGTTCTGGAGGACTAGTGGACAAGGAGCTGTACTGCCAACCCATGACCCAGTTCAAATCCACCAGCAACTCTGCAGGAAAAGAAGGGCAGTCTCCCATGCAGTTTGCAGCCTCTGAAAACCCGCTAGAGTGTCAGCTATGAGTCAGTTCTGACTCAATAGCATATAACAGAAAGAACCTCAGAAGGCAGCCTTGGCCATCTGCTTCTGAAAGGTCACAGCCATTGAAAAGTTTTGAGTATGAGAAGTGGGGGACAGAATACACAGTAAACCCAACCCAGCACACCGTGTCAAGTCAGTTCTGACTCCCAGGGCCTGCAGACGTCTCAGCTTTCTCCCTCAGTAGCTGATGGGCTCAAACCACTGACCTTTATGTTAGCAGCCCAGTGCTTAACCTCCAGTGCAGCCCTGGCTCCTAATATAGATGCCGACATAAGTAAACTCTGGTAATATGTTGTGTGCTCTCGAGTCAGAACCAGCTCATAGCTGACCCTCCAGTGGATTTTCAGAGGCAGTAAGTTTCTGGGGAGGAAATTGTTCATCTTTTTCTCACAACACCTGGTGGATTCGAAGCACAAGCTTTTAGGATTGCAGTGCAACTTCTTACCATCAGAGCTCCCTGGTAGTATGTTGTTAAGGGTAATAAATATTAAAGAATAAAGGAAAGAGCAGGGTGGCTTTGGATAGCCATGGGATGGAATTGCTTGGAGAAAGACGTGTGGGTGTTGAAGTGTGATCACAGGACGATAGAGATGTTGCTTTGGAGACCAGGAGGAGACTGGGCTCCCCTGCTTGACTCCCCCACAGGAGATCATGCATGCCTTGAAGATGACCTGGCACGTACACTGCTTCACCTGCGCTGCTTGCAAGACGCCCATCAGGAACAGGGCCTTCTACATGGAGGAGGGGGCACCCTACTGCGAGCGAGGTTGGAGGAGGGGCTGGGGGTGGGGAAGGGCAGGACTGAGGCTTCCTCTGGAATCTAATGTCCCTTTCCTCTTTACCCTCATTTCCAGATTACGAGAAGATGTTTGGCACGAAATGTCGAGGCTGTGATTTCAAGATAGATGCTGGAGACCGCTTCCTGGAGGCCCTGGGCTTCAGCTGGCATGACACATGCTTTGTTTGTGCGGTGAGTACCTCTCACTGGCTGCCCCTTGGACTCAACCTCGCCTCCACCCCCAAACCGCTGGTCTCATTAACAGTCCTCAGGTAGGAGGAGCCTCTCCTGCACCCCACT
Organism: Elephantulus edwardii; assembly: GCF_000299155.1. Classification (NCBI taxonomy): domain Eukaryota; kingdom Metazoa; phylum Chordata; class Mammalia; order Macroscelidea; family Macroscelididae; genus Elephantulus; species Elephantulus edwardii. The sequence goes on along the minus strand of NW_006399783.1, from coordinate 20,837,154 downwards.
ACCACATGTGACTGTCTTCTCTGCCCTTAGATATGTCAGATCAACTTGGAAGGAAAGACCTTTTACTCCAAGAAGGACAAGCCCCTTTGCAAGAGCCACGCCTTTTCTCATGTGTGAGCCCCTCCTGCCCACTGCAGCCTGGCCTTGCTCCAGTTTCAGGAGTCATGGTCCTAGAACCGTCACTCCAAGACTTCTGGGTAGGGCTGGCAAAGATGGCCTCAACCCCGGCTCCTGGCCCAAGCCTGGGGTCTCCCATGCCCTGCCTTACTTCCCCACACCCCCACTCCCTACATCAGCATTGCACACCGGTGCTGGCCACACCGGCCCCCATACACTTCCAGTGCCACAATAAACTTGTAACCAGCTGTGTCCCGTGTGCAGTACTCCCAAGCACCAGTCATGGGGAAATTGGAGGCAAGCACAGGTTATACTGCCAACTGAAAAGTCAGAAGTTTGAACCCACCCAACATTTGATGGGAGAAAGAAGTATCAGACCACTTCTGGAAAGATTACAGCCTCAGAAACAGTGTGGGGTCAAGTCTGGCCCTGATGGGTCACTGTGAATCAGGGGGATCCCCTGTACAGGGCTTAGGTACCAAGAGAAGTACTGGAGGAGAAGTTGGGGGTGGGTCTTCAGGGATGGAACATCGAGAAATGGGAGCATTGAGTGAGGGCCCAGAGGTGACAGGGCAGCCTGCAGTTCTACAAACCAGGGCTGTCTGCAAGGGAAGAGCTTGAAATCAGAAAGTGACCAGCTCAAATTTGTGTTGTAGAAAGAACATTCTAGGGCACTAAGCAGAACAGGTGGGAGGAGGGGGTGGGGGGGTGGAACTAGAGAAAGGAGGAGCAGAAAGCAGTGGGCCAACTGGGACCAAGTGGGAGGACACAATGAAGGATCTCAGGGTGTCCAGAAAAGGAAGGCACTTTTGCTGCTTGTTTAGTACATTGCTTACATGTAAGCCTGCCTACCAGTAACTGTGTCACTCTTACTTTATAAATGAGATTTGGGAAAGTTTGGAGGCCTGACAAAGCCACTGTTACATATTGACGCAGAACAAGCTGGCACCCCAGCACCAACCTCCGCTAGTGCCCCTGGGAGGCTTGCTCTTGCCTGGTGCCTTGAGAGGTGTCAGTGATCACCCTGCCATCCTCAGGTCTTTCACCTTCCATTGGTGCCCTGCACTCCCAGAAGGACTGTCAGCACTCTTATTCAAGCATGATCTGAAGAGGAGCCACAGAACAGGATGATATATGCCCAAGCCCACAGGTCCTTGGGTCATTTGCTTTTTAGAGAAGAGACGATATCTCCCGTGGCATCCTGAGAAATGGTGCCAAGGATGGAGAAGGAAGGGGCTATGTTGTCCCTGCGACACTTGAAATTGATGGGCTTTGTGGCTGCAGCTTTCATTCTTTTTTGACAGACTAGACCTGAGCCTGTCACATGTTGGGGGCCCAGTAAGTGTTGACTCACTGACTAAAGAGCTTAGGGCACACTTAGGAGAGAAATTAATAGAGCAGCTCAAAGTAGAAGTTGTGAATGGATCTGGTATAAGTCTGAGGCAATCTACATACCCCTTTCTAATTGAGCCCCAGGTGACCTGGGAAGCAAGGTTCTGGCAGGCACCATCAGGAGTAACATTGTAAGAATATCAGTCACTCCACAAGGTCAAACTTGGTTTCCTTTCAATTTTGACATTCTTTATATGCTAAACATACAGCATTTTTTACTTCCACAGAGAAATGTACTCTCTCCCTCTTCTCTTGAACCATGATGCCCTCTCAGGCCATCTTCCGTTTCCATGGATACCAGTGAGGAAGCACAAGGGCATTGGAAGAGCTCCAGGAGCCCCGAGCTGCCTGGGGGCAGGTGCTGTGAAGCGGCAGCATGGTCACCTCTGCTTATTAAAAGCTCTCAGAGGTTCTGATTTTTATGTGAAACCTAATTTTTTTTCAGATTGTCAATTAAAAAACCCAAACCAATTCATTGCTGTCAATTTGGAACCAATTCATAACTGACCACAGAAAGGGAGCTATGGTGACCTAGTGGTAGAAAGTTGTGCTAGCAACTCAAAGGCAGGCAGTTCAAATCTACCAACTGCTCCTCAGAAAGATGAGAAATCTCCTCCTTGGAACTCATGAACTATAAAATGGGTGACCCTGGAGGACATTATGCTGAGTGAAATACCTCAGTCACAAAAGGACAAATACTGCATACGGCCACTGTTGTAAAGAGGGACTGACATAGGCATTGGGGGGAAACTATGAGGGAATAGAAGATGTATACTGCATTAAAACAGATGAGAGAACTGTTTGGGAGGAATATATGATTAGATACTATTGTAATGACAAGAGTCCAGAATGAAAGCTGCATAGTGGAGTGGACTGGGGCATGGAGGGGATTGTATAACAATTTTTTTTTTACTTTTCAAAGAGAAAAGCAAACTGGGGAGAGGGATGGGCAGGGAGGAAAGTGTGCAACAATGAATGGAAATGCAAAGTCTCTGCCAACTTTTCATTAAAATTTAAAAAAAAATATTTTTTAAAAAAGAAACATGGGCAGTCTCCTCCTATGTGATTTACAACCTCTGAAAACCTACTGGATGGGCAGCTGTGAGACAGATCCAACTCAATGACACATAAATAACATCCAGTCACATAGGAGGAGCTGTTGGTGAATTCAAACCACCAGAAAGGAGCTATGCTGCCTTTGAATTGCCATAACTCTGCAGACCAGCGCTCCCTAAGATCCTTTATAAACCTTATTAAAAAACCAAATGGGCCCCCTGCAGGGGAGGGGCCACCAGGGTTCCAGTCCAAAGGCATGGGAGATCAGGAAGCCAATACATTAGGCGGAGAAACTGGCAGAAGCTGGGGGAGAAGTGCAGCTCCCTCGGCCCCAGTCCGGAAGCTAGGGCAGGGTAAGTGCTTCAAGAAGCTGCCAACAATGTCAACAAGGCAGATAAGACCTGAGGAGGCCCCCTGGCATTTTGCAACAAGGTGACATTTGCCAGATCAGTTTAGTGCAGAGCTGGGGCAGCTGCCAAGGTTAGGGAGGAACAAGGGAGGCAGTGAGGATGTGGAATAAGTGAGTGCAGACAAGCGCTTTCAAGAGGCTGAGTTGTGGTGGGTCAAGAGATGGCAGCTGGAGTGGCCAGCAGCCCAGATGGATGAAGGGAGGGAGCTGGGACACATATGGCCTGCAGAGGGATGGTGGCTAAGATGGAAAAGTTGGGTCCAACACATAAGGAGAGAGTCGGGTGAGGGAAGCGGAGCTAATCTAGATGAAAGGGAACTACATACACTGTGTGAAACAAAAAGCATTTATTCAAATAATTTAACCACCTGTAACAACAACATTGGAGGAAGACTCACCATTAACTTTCATTATGCAAATGACACAACCTTGCTTGCTGAAAGTGAGGAGGGTTCGATGCCAGAAATCAAACACTGCAGCCTTCAATATAAATTGCATCTCAACATCAAGAAAACAAAAATTCTTACCTCCGATTGATAGGCAACATCATGACAGAAAAAGATTGAAATTGTCAACGACTTCATCTTACTTGGATCCACCATCAACACTCTTGGTAACAGCAGTCAGGAGATCAGCGGATGTATTGCACTGGGAAAGCCTGCAGTCAGGGACCTCCTCCAAAGTATTGGGGAGCAATGATGTTAGTTTGAAGACTAATATGCACCTGATTTGGGTCATGGTCCTTTCAATCATTTGCTATGCTACTGAGAGCTGGACAGTAAAGAAGGATGACAGAAGAATAATTGATGCCTTTGAGCTGTGGTGTTGGAGAAAAATACTGAATAGCTCATGGACTGCCAAAAGAACAAACATATAACCTGAAGAAAGTGCAGCCAGTGTGCTTCTTGGAGGCAAAAATGATAAAGCTTCATCTCACATACTTTGAGCATGTTGCTAGGAGAGGCTCTTCCTTGGAGAGGGACATCATGTTTGGAAATGTGGAGGGACACTAAAGAGAATACTTTAACCAGTGACTGCAGCAATGAGCTCATGTATGTCAGAGATTTTGAGGATGGGACAGGGTTCCTATCTGTTGTTCAGAGGGTTTCTATGAGTCATACTTGATGGCACCTAACAATAAGAGATGAAAAATAAGAAAAAGAAAAAAGAGAGCTGCCACAGACCAGGGAACTGAAGCTCAGAGATTAGAACCTGTGATGGCCCAGGACCAAAGACCTGGGAATACTGCTGCAACAGGCAGGCTTCATGTATGCATCTCTCTTCCTCTCTCCCTCTCTCTCTCATACATGTGTACATGGCTACAAGGATCACAGTGTTCCAAAGCTGGGGGTGTGAGCTGTGCAGGTGGGGTGCTGGGACATGTCCTGGTGCACCAGGCAGGGGAGGCCATTAGGGCCCTTGAAGAGTGCAGTCTCCCTGACTGAGGGGGCAGAGCCCATCACAGGGGGCTGAGTGGGCAGCCAGAGAGGCAGCAGGGCTTTTTCCAGCTCTGAGCTGCTGGAGCTCATTTGAAGTCAGCAGGGAGAGAGGTGGTGGATGAAGGACCGTGACACTGGAGAACAGAGGAAGGAACTCTGGCACTGCCCCCTCCGTGCTGGGCCCCGTGTGGTCTTGTTATACACGCCAGGTGCCTGCCGTTGTGTAAGCCCTTCTGTGCAGCCATAGAAGACAGCCAGGGTCACAAAAGAGGGCCTGACCCCAGGTCACACAGGGACAGATGGCGCTGAGGTTCAAACCTGAGACTGTCTGAATCCACAGGCCATTCTGAGAGTGGTGAAAGAGGCACCTCTCTCCCCACCAAGCTCTAAGGGAGGAGGCCACGAGGGGCTCGGATTCTGGAGTTAGTAAGTAGTTTGCTGATCAAGAGCCTGGAGAAAAGATAGGAGATTTGCTGCTGAGGATTTGTGCTGAGGGTGAGGGAACCACTGCAGAGCAGTCTGGGAGGACCTGAGGCTGTCTGACTGGGGCTTCTGCTCAGGGTTTTGGGTCAGTTCACACATGTTCCTTGTCACTGATTACTCACTACTCATAGATCAGGTCAGTTAGGAAGGATGGCTAAGCTTCTTTTCACACTCAAGTCATTGCTGTCAAGTCAGAACCAACTCACAGAGGGTTTTCAGAGACTAAGTCTCACTGGAGATTGCTCACCTTTGTCTCATAGAACCAATTCAAACCACAATGAGGCACCACCTTTGGATTAGCAGCACAACTCCCTACAGACAAGGCCATCAGAGCTTCCTGCTCTCAAACCAGTATAAGCAAGTCAGAGCATAATTTGTCTCCTCTAATTGCAAAGATGCAGGGCTTCAGGCATGGCTGGGTCCAGGTACTCATGGATGTTATCAGTGATTTCTCACCTTTTGTCTTTCCCCTACTTCTTGACTCAGCTCTCCTTAATGCTGACTTCATTCTCAGGCAATTCCTCTCATTATTGACAAAGATATCCTCCCCTCATCCTGCAGTTCAACAACCCCTGTGGACAAAGTACTCTTTCTTGATGGTTTCCGTAAGAGCTCCAGGGCTGGAATTAACTAGATGACGTGGTTATGTGTCTATCTCTGAAGCCATCACAGAGATGACAGGGGCCTGGTCATGTGCTCTCTCCCTGAAGCTCTAAACCAGAAGATAGGTGTGTGTTGACAGGAGTCAACAGGAATGCCACTACACTGTCCACGCTGTGCCTTCCTTGTCCAGGAGCCCCTCCCCCTCGTCCCTGAGACCTCACAGCCCTAGCCTCAAGAACTGTTCCTGGTCCTGGACCCAGGCCAACCCAGCTCCTGGATGTGGAAAAGAGAGTTCTAGCAAGGGAAGCAGGGAGAGAGCATGTGGTACACTGAAGTGACATGGGACAGAACCTGACTTCCCATCCAGATTTTGCCATTTACTAGCCTCAGATTTCCCATCTGCAAGACAGTAACAGCGAACATGTGCATAAAACCCAAACCCCCTGCCACTAAATCAGTTCTAACTCTTGACGATTTTCCATTTCAGGACACTGTGTCATCTTTCTGCATCCTCTTTCTCCCTTGGAGTGCCTGGTGCCCTGGGACCATTAATCTCTTGGTTAACAGCCCAGCAGGTGGCACACTATGTTATCACACTCTTGCTGAGGAGCCCTGGTGGTACAGTGACAAGAGCCCTCAACTGGTAACCAAAAGTTTGTCAGTTCAAATCCCACCATCTGCTCTCCAGGAGGAGGCATCTGTAAAGATTTACAGCTTTGAAAACTCCACGGGGCATTTCTTCTCTGTCCTTTGGAGTTGCTATGAGTCAGAATCAACTCCACAGCAATGGGTTTGGGCTTGGAATGAATACTCACCACTTTACGCCCTCTGGTGCAGGACAGGAAGACCCCGATGAGTTGGATTGATACAGTAACTGGGGCAATGGGGGTTGATGTGCTGGAGTCAGTGAGACTGGATCAGGACAGGGCAGGGTTCAGAGCTGTTGTACATAGGCTCGCTAGGAGTCTCAGGGGACTCGACGGCACATAACAAGAACAGCTAGTTATGCCACCCCCTGTCTGTCAATTTGTCATATTGTGGTATACTACAGGTATTTCATTCCCACTACTCTCGATATTTCAAATACCAGCAGGGTCATCTTTGGCGAACAGAGTTCAGGGAAGCTTTCAGACTGATTGGGAAGAAAAGCCAGATAATCTACATGCAAAAACTTGTCAAAAAACAGCCCTATAGACACAACTGAACACTGGCAGACAGCGCTGGAAGATGAGCTCCTAGGTTGCGTGGCATTCAAAAGAATACACAGCAGCCTCAGCAGACTTAACAATTGTGGAGGCTGCAACACAGACACAAGTTCACGTGATTTGGGAGCTGACTCAACACAAGTAACAACATCAGCAACAGATATTTGTTGGTTTGTTTTTTTGTTAAGTTCTCAAACTGACCTTACGAAGTAGGTACTGCCATTTTCATCCCATATCACAACTGATAAAGCTTCAGCAAGAGAGGTCAAGCACTTAGCTTAAGAACTTACAGCTACCAAGTTCTGCTAACAGGCTTGTTAACAACTGATAAAGTAGTTGGCCAGTCGCTCAGTGCATGCTGAAAATCATGATAGTAAAACAGGGACACTTTTGAGAATGCTGTTTAGGGAGGCGGGAAGAAAGCAGCCAGGGCCCCACCAGCTGATGCGAAAAGGCTTGAAGCCAATAGACTTTCCCAAGAGAGGTGAGGGGAAGCCTACACAGGGACAGCAGGGGTGGGAGGGAGGAGAGAAGTGTGGAGGAATGAATGGCGGGAGATGGGGAGTTCCCACCTGCCAAGCCTCCATCCAGTCACATTTTATCATCACATGTTATCAATGGAGAAGCTCCTAGAGAGGGGGAAGGGAACGTGCTTTAGATAAGGTCACACAGCAATTGCCCCCTTCTGCATCCAAATCCCAATATCACTGATATCACATGCAAGCAGAATACTGCTAAAGATCATTGAAAAACAGCTAAGCATGTTGCTACCAAAGGCTATTCTTTGGAAAGGAACATGATGGTCAGAAAAGTAGAGGGTCAGCAAAGGAGAGCTGCCACAATGGGCTCACAGAGGTGTCGGGAAGTGTGAGGATGGCACAGGATAGAACAGGGTTCAGATTTGTGGTTCATAGGCTCGCTATGGGTCATACTCAACTCGACGGCACCTAACAACAAGAAGCTAGGTGAGGCTACTCATTGGAGAGGGACATCATGCCTGGAAAGGGGGAGGGTCAGTAAAGAAGAAGTAAACCCCTAATGAGATGAACTGACATGGTGACTTCAGTAATGGATCTGAGTGTTCCAGACATGGTGTGAATGGCACAGTCGGGTAGGGTTCAGGTTGGCTGTTCTTTGAGTTGTATTTGACTTGACATCACCTAACAATAACAACACCATACAGTTTAAAATCAGGAGAGGCATGCCCTAGAGTGGTATTCCTTCACCACACTTACTCAATCTGTTTGCTGGGCAAATAATCTAAGAAGCTGGACTGTTTGAAGGAAAACATGGCATCAAGATTAGAGAACTAACAACCTTCTCTGTGCAGAGGACACAGCCCTGCTGCTGAAGCATTTATTGATTAATCTCAAAAATATGTAATTCCTTCAGTATGGATTAACCTCAACATAAAGAAAACAAAAATCTTTACAATTGGGCAATTAAAAACATAATGTTAAATTAAGAAAATATTGAAGTTAACAAAGATATTTCATTTGACTTAGGCTGTCAATCAAGGCCCAGGGTCGACAAGAAATAAAATTGCATATTGCATTGGGCAAATTCTCTGCAAAAAATGGATGTCTTTGAATTATGGTGCTAGTGAAGAAATGAAATACACCACGGAAGTGAGGACAGATAGACTTTATCTCACGTGTTTTGGGCATGTTGTCAGGAGACCAGCCCCTCAGAAAGGATATCATGCTTGGTAAAGGTCAGCACAAAAGCGGAAGATGCTCAGTGAGACAGACTGACACAATGAGTGCGACAGCGGGCTCCAGCATAGCAGCAACTGAATGGATGGCAGAGGACTGGCCAGGTTTCATTCCGCTCTATCTGGGGTCACTACAAGCAGGAGCCAACTTCATGGCACCTAACAAGAAGTGATCTTGACCAATTTCTGGACCTTGGACGCTAGGATTTTGGAGCTCCATCTCACATACTTTGGGTACTTGGCCAGGAGAGACTGATCCTTGGAGAAGGACATCATGCTCAGAGGGGTGGAGGGACAGCACAAGAGAGAAAGACCCCAGATGAGATGGACTGATACAGTGGCTGGGGCAATGGGGGTTAGTGTGTCAGAATTAGTGAGACTGGCTCAGGACAGGGAAGGGTTCAGAGCTGCTGTACATAGGGTTGCTATACAGGCAACTCAATGGCACATAACAGCAAAAATACACTACACTGGTTATTTTTTATTTAAGCCTCTTGTTTAGAGCCAACAAGACCTTGGGGAGGGCCTTTGTATTTAAAAGTCAGTTGTTATTATATTTTGGAAGAACATTCTTCTTAAGAGGTACAGCACTCATCTGTCAATATGCTGCACTGAGATAATCTGGGTTTGCTGTGATGCTGAATCTTGTGCCATTGGGGTGTCAAATGCCATAACAGTTACCCATGGTGGACAATGTTTGGTGGAGCTCCCAGTTTAAGACAGATTTGGAAGCAGGAGTGACATCCACTTCCTATATAACATGCCTCTGGAAACTCTGTGAACTTTGATAAATGATGATAATTATAGAAAGGCTTCAGGCCTTTTTTTCATAGAGTTGCTATGAGTCATGCTCGACTAGACGGCAATCAATAACAACAACAGATGGTTACTATCCTTGCCTGTTAATGGGAAGTTAGATGTTCAAATCCACTTAGATGCAGGCCTTGGAAGAAAGTCCTGGTGACCTACTTTGTAAAGATCACAGCATTGAAAACCCTATGAACCACACTTACACTTGGACACACATGGGGTTGCTGTGAGGCAGAGTCCTCTCAATAAAAACTGGGTGGGTTTACTCTGTTGTTTAGCTATTAATGACCTCAGCCAGAGCAGTACCAGGGGAAAAGGGGGCAGGAAAAAGAGTACAGTGGATGAATAATAGGAGGAAGGTCATGTGCAAGGAAGGATGGGAGACCTAGAGTGGACTCAAGGGCACAGGAGCAGGGAACTTCCTTGTTCTCCAGAAAACAAATGGCAAGTTAATAATGGGGGAAACTGGGTGTATGTGGCAACACGCTGTACTATCTTTGCCATTTTTCTGTGAATTTAAAAGCATCCTAAAATAAAAGGTTTATTTTGAAAAATAGATGACAAGAGGTGAGAGTATGTGTGGTGGGAGAAAGTTTGCAGGTGTGGGAATTTGAGGAAGGAAAAATGTGCAGGTTGAGCTTGCTTCGATTTTTTGGATGTGAAGTGGAGTGAGCAGGAGGCTGGGGAGGGGCCAAAAGGGGGGGGCTGGGAAGAGCTCTGAGCTAGGACAAGTCCAAGGAATTTTGAAGGGCTCGAGGTTGGAGGTGGCTCTGCCCAATCCTCTAAGGCTAAAGTTGGACTTATATCTCCTTCTCTAAAATGTTCACACCAAGATGGGAGAAAGTCAAAGCTCACACCTCTCCTGGCTCCTTCCCTCCCTAACCCTACATCGTCTACTAGGCTGCCTCAGTGATCCACATTGCACCTGACTTCCTATGGGCCAACTGGTCTAGGACACAAGGCTTGAGTGTGATTTTACCTGGGTATCACTCCAAGAAGGGGCTATAGAGAAACTGTGGGGGACAGAGTTCCATGAACACAGTGGACATCAAGTGTTCTCTACATTAGGATCTATAAAATATTTTCAGATTTAAAAGAGTTTCTCCATTCTCAAAGATTTTCTCCCATTCCCAAACACTGGGAACCTCTGCTGGTGATAACAGCACACATTGTTCCCAGCGGCAGTGACAGGCCTATTACCCAACTTTCAGGCCCAGCTGGCACCACCTTCTCCCTGACCTCCTGGACTGGACCAGTCCCATGACCTTGCTCCCCTCTCAGCTCTGGGAGGTCAGGTTTGTTCAGGTCTGTCAATCTCTCCTAGAACATTTGGGTTGGGAGACTTTGCAGGTGGGGGAGAAGGATTCTGAGAGTTGTCGAGGTGTCCTAGCACAAAGCAAGTATGTATAGGAGGTCCTGGCAGTGGTGGCCTCTCCCCAACAAGGGTCTTCTCTGAGGCCTCAGCTTCTTCTGTGCTCAGAGCATTGGGAAATTAATGTGTTAAGAGGCTGGCCCTTGAGAATCCTTGGAGGAGCCCTGCTCTGGGAGTCTGGGGTTAGATGCTGCTTTTGGAATCCTTTGGGAGACATGAGGCTTGAGAGAGAAAGCAAAGGATTTCCTAAACCAGTGAAGCAGAACAGTAGACACCCTGTAAGAAAGAGAGAGCTCTGGACAGAGTGAAGGGGGAAAGAGGGTAGGGATGGTGGGAGTGATGAGCTAACATTGGAGTTGGGACTACTGGAGAGCATAAATATGGTCACATAGGCAGGAATGGAAAGGTGCGAGGGGGAAGTGGGTTCAGTATGGGACTATCATAGCCTGCACTGAGGGTGCAACTAGGTGTGGAGTCTAATAAATGGAGAAGTGAGAGCATGCTATGCTAAACAAGGTCTGGAGCTGGGATAGGACAGATAAGAGTTGAGTTGCAAATGGCAGTGGGTAGTGTTGCAGAAGGACTAGGGATGAATCTTTCAGTGAGGTTGGACAGGCTGGAGACAGGCCAGGGTTGAACTAGTTAGAGGTTGAGGTTTGCAAGGGGAAATGGTTTTAAATAAGCTGAGATGGACCAGGGATAAGCATGAGGTTGGGGTAGAGATCCTCACAAGAGTGAGGAGGACCTAGGAATCCAACTGCAATGAAGTGGATTTGGAATTGGGACTGGGAGTTAGGTAAAGAAAGGGAGAGTGGAATCTTGGTTAGATGCTGAGGCTGCAAGGTTTGGGTTTGAAGAACCGGGTGAGCACCCAGGTTGGAGAAGGGATGGGTATGGGAGGGTTCTGAACCAGGACGGACTGGGAACCCGAATGGCAGATTGCACTCCCGGGTCTCCGCGTGGGTGGGTGGGTCAGAGGTGGTGGCACCCGTGCCCGCGGGATGTGCTGGGCGCGGGGTCGCCCGGGGCAGGCCGGGAAGGGGGGGCGGACCTCCCCCTGGGCGGGCCGGGGCGGCGCTAGGACCGAGCAGCGGAGGGAGCGAGCCGGGCGGAGCCAGCGCCCCCCGCCCCCCGCGGCCGGCTCCCCTCCCCCGGCCGCTGGCTCGCTCAGCTCGCAGCGCTGCAGAGGCTCTGAGGCGGCGGCGGCGACTCCCTCTTCCCCTCCCTCCTCTCTGTCCGTCTATCCGTCTGTGCGTCTGTCCGTACGGCCTCGGTCCGGCCCGCAGCATGGCCGGCGTCAGCTTCAGCGGCCACCGCCTGGAGCTGCTGGCGGCATACGAGGAGGTGATCCGGGAGGAGAGCGCGGCCGACTGGTGAGCCCCCCGCCCCCGCCCCCAGCCCCTTTGTCCCCGCGCCGCCGCCGCCGCCGCCGCGCCTTTGTTCCCAGCCGGCCCGCTGCCGGCTGCCGGGAAGGGAGGGGGAGACCCCGAAATGGCACCTCGGACCCGGAGGACCTGGGAGGGGCTGCCTTTGTGCGCGCCGGGGGGAGGGGCTGGCGGGCCAGGCGGGGCGCTGCCGGGCCCCGCGCGCCCCGAGTGGCCCCGGGCAGACGATGGGAGCGGTGACCGGGTGCAGGCCAGATGCGTGCAGGGTCCAGATGTGTGGCCCGGGACCGCATGGCCCTGCGGGAACCCATCCCCCGTCCCCTACCCTCCCCCCGGACCCGGGGGACAGGTGTGCACGGGGCAGCCAAGGGCACCTTCTCCACCTTCCTGAGGGCGAGGACCGGGCGGGGACAGGGCGGGGACCGAGGTAGCGGAGTCGGCGCCGCCGGCCCGGTCCAGCTCGTCCGGCCGCAGCACAAAGGAAAGCTTGGGCGGGGGAGGAGTGGAGCGGGCTGGGGGCCGGGCGCCCCGCCCACCGGGGGCCTCTCAGCATTGTGCCCCCGGCCTCGCCCGGCCTGGGAGGTGATGGAAGGACGTTCTTGGCCACATGGCGAGCTCGAAGTGTCTCCTTTTCCCCTCACGGGTCGTGAAGGAGGCCAGGGTGAGCCCTTGTCTTGCCGACCTGGAGAGAATTGCGGGGACTGGGCCGCTAGGTTGGGGAGATCCTGAGGGACAGGATCGCCTTCAAAGGGCCAACCCTTGTCCCTGGGAGGAAGCCTTCAAGTGTAAAAGTACAGAGGTGCTCATATTCACTGAACCCCATTTGATGGTCCCGTTAGCTCCTTTCCCCAGTGGTCTGGTATACTCCGATCCCTAGTGGGGGCGGGGCAGGGCTGCTGCTCTCTCCCTCCTCCAGCTGTTGCGGGTCCGAACTGGGGGAGGGGATGGACCACTTGCACTGGGGCAAGGAGACCACAGAGTGGCTGAACACCTACGGGATTCCACACTCCTCACCCAGGAAACAGCACCCCAGAATACTTTTCCTGGGGCAGGTGCTGGCCTATTCCCTCCCTCTCTTCTTGCTGTCAGACAGGAAACAGACTCTCTCCAAAGAAACTGAGGCACAGAGTGAGGGCAGACCAGAGGGGTTCCACTTGCGCTTGCCTCACCCTCCCACTGGGAGGATAGCCTCTAAGGGCTGCTGGCCTGGGGGCCTGGAGAAAGGGATGAGATGGCCAGGCAGCCATGCCACGGCACTGCAGCACTGGCGATCGGCCAGGCCCGGAGGGATGGACGAGGGCGACAGGCTCTCATGTCCTGCAGGTCAGCCACAGGAGAGGCCAGCACAGGCTCAGCAGGGGGTTGGCCCAACCATTGTCCCAGCCCTGCCCCCAGGGGGGCTGAGGTAATGGGAGTTCAGGGCAAGGGGCCTGCTTGACTTGATGGGAAAGCTGGCTTTAGGATCTGGGCGCTGCCTAGTAATCTTGCCAGAGAAGAGGCACACCCCAGAATACCCCTCACACCCTCTGATCTGGGAAACATTGTCTACTACCACTTACCCACCCCTAGTCCTCCATGAGCAGAGCTCCAGCAGCCAGGTGCTGGGGGTGCTATACAACCCCTGCTGCCCCTTATCCTGCTCAACAGTGGCCTGGTTCCCCCCACCCAACAGCACCCATGTGGTCACAGTGAGTTATTCATCACTGGTGTGCGTCACCCCCCATCTGGGTTGTGTGTGGGACACACACACACACAGATGCACACATGCTCCCTCGCACATACACACATTTGTTCACTCCTAAGGGCCTTGCTGACATTTTGCAGAAAAAAAGAAAAAGGAGGGGGGAGAGTATGAGGGTTGTAGCTTGTAGGGGCTAAACAGGGTGGGAGTGCCTCACCCATAAAGCCAGTACAGGGGAATCTAAAGGCTCATTGGGAACTGCACACAGAGGCCAGGATAGAGATGTCTTTGGGTAAAATTGTGCCTGGGCAAAGTGGGTTGACACTGTCCTCCCTCATCTGGCTTCTGAGTATGTGTATAGTATGGCTATTGAAATGGACCTCTAAGCCCTGGCTTAGGAGCAGGGGCCAGAGAGATCAGGTTGTGTGGTGGGAAAGGCCATTGTTGTCCTGACTTTGATCATATAAAAGTCCCTGTCCTGCTTACATCTTTTGTTCCTCTGTGAAAGTGAAGGAAGGGATTGGGCTTGACCACAGCTAGGAAACCTAGGGTCTTTCCAGCTCAAGCATTCAGCGTATGTGACTGGCCTCAGCCGGCCAGCTCCAGCTGACCTAGGTACTGCCCTGGAGCAGCCCATACCAACTTACACCAGATTCTCTGGGCTAGATGGTTTCTAAGAGTTTGTGTCAGTATCACAAATACCTACAGGTGCTACTCCATGCTGGGCCCTGGGTCCCAGAGCAGCCCCCATGAAGCTTGACATCAGGGCAGTGTACCAGGGCCCAGAGCTGGTGAGACATGTCGATTCCCTGCAGGGATTAGCCAGTTTCCTCTGTCCCCAGATGTGTCTGATGTGATTGTGGGGTCAGGGGCTGATACAGATGCCTCTAAATCCTTGATGGGGTGTATCTTCTTGCCTTTAGGTCCCAAAGAGTTTCCACAGGAGGGGTGAGAATAATCATCTGGCTTTCTATAGGAAAATCACCTCATGTGCAAATGCTGAGAGGTGGAAGATATCCGGAAGCCATTCATTGTGTCCCAAGTGTGTAGTATTTACAGGAGTCCAATGTGGAAGTAGCAGGAAATGGTATGTGAATGAGGAAAGTGACTAGGCAGGTAGACAGGGGCTGAGGATGGATGGACAAGCCCGGGAAAAGGCTGACCTTCCTGGGCAAAGCCAGGACCCTCAGGAAACCTTGGGGAGGTGTGGACACCAGCTCCCAGAGAGGTGTGATATTGAGAGCAGTGCTGGGGAGCCAGGATCCTTGGATTCTTCCTCAGTTTCTCATCAGTGGATGGAGAGGGGCCGACCCTATTCCTCTGAGGGCCCTTTGTTCCCAGTGTTGGGTCAGGGCAGAAGACAGGTGGTGGGACAGCTGTGCTGGGAGCAGCTGCCAGGGCTCAGCAGGGGCAACAGTTGGGCCAGGAGCTGGGCCCCACAGCCCACCTGTGTCTCTGTCAAGAGAGAGGGGCCCCAGGAAGGGGACGGGCTTGGGGGCCATTTGACCCTGGCAACAGCTTGTTCTGACCTCATGAGTCTAGGCCTTCCCACTTCTCCCTCTTCATTTCCTTGTTGTCTTTCTCTAGTCTTCCCTATACTGCCTCTGTCTCCTGCTGCCTCACTCCTTCCCCTCCTTGTCTCCCCTCCTCTTCTCCATTTCCCTGAAGCTCCTGGCTCACTCTCCTCCTCACCCCTACCTCCTGCCTCAGCAGTAGGGAAGTGAGAATGTGAGGAAGGGTCTGAGCCCTTCTGAACTACAAGGATGAGGCCCTTCCTTCTTCCTCTCCCCAGGCCTCTCCTCCCACTGTGAGCAGATGGGAGGCACCTCTACATTCCCTCCTGTGAAATGGATGCTTTGTCCTGGCCACCTGGGGAGCACAAGCCAGGGCAGACAAGGCTGAGGGGAGGAGGGTGGAATGTGAATGCTGGGTCAGCTTTCTGGCAATGCTAGGGCGGAAAGGCCAGCAATCCCAGGAGGCCAGGGCCTGGGCTAGGATGGAGGTAGCTTTGAGGTTGGAAAGCCAGGAGAGCACAGCTACCCCAAGACCAGAGTCTGGGTAACAATGATCTCATCCCCATTTCTGAGAGAAGGAGATTGAGGCTGAGGGCTGGTCCCCAGGGTCCTTTGTGTTAAAGGCAAATGCGCTTGGGTGGGCCTCTCCCGTGCCAGTTGCCAGGTTGCCATGGTTACTGGGGGATGCCCAGAGCTGTTAGAGCACCAGGTTCTCTCTCCTCTTTTTCCCCGTCATTTGGGGGAGGGGTGGTGGGTACCAAGGCACGCACCAGGTAGGCTCCTGCTTCTGGCCAATGGGGGCTGAGGAGAATGGTAGCCAGGGAACAGTAACCAAGGTAACCAAGGAACCGTCGCCTTGGAAGCTCCATCGCACTCACTCAGCTCTGTGGAAGGCAGCCTGGGCCAGGGCTGGGGCGCTTTTCGATCGGAGGCTCTTGAGCCTGAGCCGGCTGAGGCAGTGATTTCTGCTCCTACCCCCTCCCCACCTGACCCAAGACTCTCTCCATGGGACTATCAGTCTACCACTGCTGGGCTCCAGCCAGAAATGGTGTGTTCAGCCCTGTTGTCATCATGACACTACCAGCTAGTCAAGAACTCCCTTCTGTCCTGGCCTCTCCATTTTCCTCCCCGACCCCTTCTCCAGAGTCATCTCCACCCAAAATTGGCTGCCTGGGCCCAGAAAGTTCTTCCAGCTTCCCCTCCCTCTCCCCAGGGCTCTGTACACATATGAGGATGGCTCAGATGACCTCAAGCTTGCAGCGTCAGGAGGTAAGAATTCCAGCCATTCCTTCGCCTTCCTCTCCGCCCCCTCCTCCGGTTGTTTTCTTCCCCACCCGCCTGGCTTTGGGCCACCTTCCTGCCTGCATCTGACAGCCTCACACTTATCTGGCTAGTGTCCTTCTTTTGGTCATCCCTTTACTTCTGAGAGGGTGGGGACAGGAGGAGCCTTGTTTTCCCAGATGACTGACTGAGGAAATGCTTTCAGAAAGGGAAAGTTATTTTCCCAGAGTCACACAGATAGAAGGAAGGGACCTTGAGGGGATGGACCCAGAACAGCTCCATGTTATCTCGAGCCTGAAGGCTTTACTTCACTGTTGAGATTGGTCACCAGCACCTCTGAGACATGATGTGAGAGGGGGGATGACGTGTGAAGAGGGTTGCTCCAAACACTTCTTGGTTTTACCCCAGTTGGAGCCAGACTCTAGTAAGTTCAAAGACAAAGCCAGATTGTGCCTACCACCCTCTTACACAAGCACAAAACAGTGAGGCCACCATGTCTCGGAAGACAGAAGATCCCGGGAGTCATCCTTCAGAGCCAAGAGAATATTCTCCTTGGGGGTCCAGGCCCTTGTGTATGTACGGGGTAAGGGGTACGGGTTAAGGAAATGAAAGTCTTGACATCCTCCCCACTCCCCCAGAAGGGGGCTTGCAGGAGCTCTCAGGCCACTTCGAGAACCAGAAGGTGATGTACGGCTTCTGCAGCGTCAAGGACTCTCAGGCTGCTCTGCCAAAATACGTGCTCATCAATTGGGTATGCAGATACGGGCTGGGGAAGGGCACAGAATACCTCAGAAGAGCCACCTTCCAATTCTCCCTCAACCCACTGACACTGGGAGAATCCCACTGGCTCTGGGGCGGGGATCCCCTAGAAGCTTCCCCTGCTACTCCTGCCCGTAATACCCTCGTTGACGGGTATCTTGCAGGTCGGTGAAGATGTGCCTGATGCCCGCAAGTGTGCATGTGCCAGTCATGTGGCTAAGGTGGCTGAGTTCTTCCAGGTATGGGGGGGGCAGCCCCCCAGGGCAGGATGTGCACATGCTAGGGGTGGTGGCAGGTGCCACATAGCGTCCGAACATTGTCTTCTTGCCAAAGGGTGTCGATGTGATCGTGAATGCCAGCAGTGTGGAAGACATAGATGCAGGTGCCATTGGGCAGCGACTGTCCAACGGGCTGGCACGGCTCTCCAGCCCAGTGCTGCACCGCCTGCGCCTGCGTGAGGATGAAAACGCGGAGCCTGTGGTCAGTGCAGGCCGAGGTGGCCTTGGCCTCCTCCTTCATCATGCCCTGCTGTTCTTGGGAGTCCTCAGGGCCCCCAGTGTGCTCTCCATGTTTATGCCCTGTAACTTGACCCTACAGGGGACCACCTATCAGAAGACAGATGCAGCTGTGGAAATGAAGCGGCTTAACCGAGAGCAGTTCTGGGAGCAGGCCAAGGTATGGACCCCAGCTCGGGCATCTCACCCAGATGACCTGTCACTTGGTCTCTTGTCCTAGCAGTGTGCCCCAGACTACATGCCTCCCACCCTTCCCCTCATCTCAGAGAGAGAGCCCTTTTGGCCTTGTGTCTCTAGGGCTCATCCCTAGAATTCTCAGAACCAGTGTCTCCCCTAGCCCAGGGTTTGGGATGGGATTGGGGCACCAGGCTCCCAGGGCCCCCAGCTCAGGGCCTGCACTTCCTTGGCATGGGGATTGCAGAAGGAGGAGGAGCTGAGGAAGGAGGAGGAGAGGAAGAAGGCCCTGGACGAGAGGCTCAGGTTTGAGCAGGAGCGGATGGAGCAGGAGCGGCAGGAGCAGGAGGAGCGGGAGCGGCGTTACCGCGAGCGAGAGCAGCAGATTGAGGAGCACAGGTGCGGCACCCCCATCATAGCAGCCAGGCCTGCCGGGGCCTCGGGAGCCTGCCCTGAGCAACCTGCTGGCTTCTCATTCTAGGAGGAAACAGCAGACTCTGGAAGCAGAAGAGGCCAAGAAGCGGTTGAAGGAGCAGTCAATCTTTGTAAGTTCTGAGCCAGGGCTTCCAGTCTTCTGGCCAAGCAGTAACGCTGCTCCTTGTGTCGGGGCCTGTTGGGGAGACTGGGGCTTAGGGACAGTGCTAGGTGCTGTGAGGACCTCTGCATGGACCTGGGGGGCAGGTACGTTGGAGAGTCAGGTCTAGCACCTGGTTGTGCAGGGCACTGGCTATGGATAGAGACATCCTCGGTGAACTTATAGTCTATATTGGAAGAGAAGATGTCCTTGTGACCCAGGTACTCCTTGGCCAGGCACCCCAGCTCCTGCCTGGAGGGAGCTCCATCCAGGCCTGCCCACACACAGGGTGGTTCAGGGCTATGTGGATGAATGCACTGGGCCTGTGCTTTCAGTGTCTCTGTGCAAGTGTGCTTCCTTGTTCCAGGGGTGCTGCTGTATCACCGAACATTGCCCCAGAGCACTTGAGGATTGGTATTTCTGGCATCACAGTTTTGTGCTGTTACTGACCTTTGCATTTCAGAAATAGCTAAAGCCATTCAAGGCCTTAAGTAGTGCTATTCAGGAAGGGAGCCCCGGATTGTGATTATGATCAACAGCTGTTGGGTCCTGGGGGCTCAGGTGACCTGATGGATGACACTCAGAAGAAGGCAGCTCTGCAGGCACTGGCTCATTAAGTGCTCTGTCTGTGGCCCTTATCACATCAACTGCTGGGTGGGGTGGAGCAGATGTAAGGTTGGTCTGCCCTTAGCTTCATTCATTCACACACACTTGCCACCTGCCATGTACTGGGGGCTAAATCAGAACAAGATGGACAAGGACTCTTTGAAAAAAGTTTCTTTCTACAGAAAATGTGGTTGAAATTGTCAAACATACACACCCTCTCACACATATACTCACACACACGTGTCAAAAGAATAAAATGGTGAGTTCCGTGAACTGACCATTTATTTTCATCACTTCTCAGCATTTCTAGCAAAGCATCAAGAAGTTCACATCATTATATTATATTCTCAGCCAAAACGTCATGCGTAGCTTATGTCATGGTGACAGTGGATGTGCTGTGGAATTAACATGGTTGCGCTATAATTTTAGGCTTCCCAAGGATTGCCTCAGATGAAAAGCTTTGGAATTTATCATCATGAAATGCTTCCTCTTGGTTTATAGAGCTGTTCTGCTTTTCCTTCCCTTATAAGATTTATATTTTATTATCATGAGTCTCTTTTTTTTTCCATGGGCTACCAGGAAGCTTTCATGTATCTGATGGTAATAAGGCCCTCAGGATTAACATAATGATCTCTCTCCTGTGTGTAGCTCTTAATTTGTTATTTCAGTTATTCATGCTATTGGTAGTTAAACTCTTCTTTTTTAACTAGGTGGAGGAAACCAACAAGATTACACCAGGGAGAAGGAAGAGCATAAGCAAAGGTGGACTGAGGAGCAGGGAAGTCAGGAGGGGACAGCAGGGTTAGGGGAGGCATTTAGACCATCCAGGAGAATGCAGAGTCTCCATTGGTGTCACAACACTCTCGAGGGACACCACTTTGAAAGGCCATTCCCTCTGTGCACCTTGACCAGTGTTCAGCTTCTAGGTTCTATGTTCAAAAGCAAAGGTGATCTGCTCCTTTACCACATCACTTAGAGCTTTTCTCTCTGACCAGTCTTTTCTGCCCAGTTTATCTTGTGAGCAGAGGGCACCAATGAAGAGGCTTTTGGTGTAGGGAGTTCAGTAGAGCAAACACGAACCAACTTGATTCTTGTGCTAGCCACTCACACACAAGCTCAAGTCTGTCCTTTGTCATTCCTGGGGTGTTAGGAAGACTAACCCAGAAAAAGGAAATTACAATATAGTGTTATTTGTGGTGTACACCAGGAACACCCTTTGGGGACCTAAAGAAGAGAATGGTTTGACTGTGCCGGGGTCCTTTCCCCTGGGGAAGCAGCACCCAAGCTGAAACTAGAAGCAGGAGGACTTGGACCTGGTGGTGGGGTCTGCATCAGTGGGAAGGACTCCTCTCCCATGCCTGGGCTTGGCAGGGAAACTGTGCATGCTTCAGGAACTGACTGCTTTGTGAATGAGTATTTTTATCTTCACTTCATGGAAAGGGTAGGCAGGCCAGTAAGGGATGGGGTTTAGAGAAGGAATAGAGTCAAATCAGCAAGGGACCCTGATCCTGGAGGATTGCACTTTCTGAATACAATGAATGACTAGGCAGGGGCAGTATAGCAGGGAGGGACAAACTGGACAGCACACTCTGGCCAGTGGCTGCTTTTGGCATTTTTGGGGCCACTGCTGCCACATTTCATCTCATCATTTCAAGATGGGTCCAGATCCAGATTTCAGTATGAAACTTCCTCATTTTGAAGTGGTGGCAACTAATTGTTTTTAAAAAGTCAGCACACTGGCTAAATAAATGTCACTGTGATCATTTTCAGCGTTGCTTGCTGTGGCTCATGAAAAGCTCTGAGGAGATTTTGAGCCTGGAAAAATCCTGGTCTGATCTGCTTTGAAAGGTCCTTCTGGGCCTATAGAGCACGAACTAGATGGAGAGAACGGGCAGCAGAGCCTCTGCTGGTTGCCCAGGTCCAGGTGGGGCCAATGGAGTATGGTGGGCAGGTGTTGGTGTTGGGGGTGGTCTGAGAAAAGGCAGTCACAAGGAGAGTTCCTGGGTAGCCCTGGGAGGCGAGATAGTTATGGAATGAGTGAGGAAACAAGCTGGGTCTCTAGGGCCCAGCAAGTAAGAGCTGAGAGGGGGTGTGGAACTGGGTGACGTGTGAACCAGAGGTGCCACCTCTGGTGCCACCACCTTCTACCATGGAAAGAATGCAGGAATCATAAAAAGGTCTGTGTGTAAGGGAGTTCTGGTGCCCTAGTGGCAAGAAGCTGCACTGCAATCCTGAAGGTACACAGTTTGAATCCACCGGAAAAAGAGGGGCAATCTCCTGTACCAGTCAGATCTGATTTGACAGTACACACACACACATAATAAAATAAAAATTAAAAAAGCCCCTCCCTGTGTAGAGGGGTTCCCAGGACACTGTTTGGTTTCCAGGGTGACCAGCGGGATGAGGAAGAAGAGACCCAGATGAAGAAGTCAGAATCGGAGGTGGAGGTAAGAGCTGAGAGGATGGCAGGTGAAGCCAGCAGTGCTGCCTCACCCCATCTGGGCTACAGTCCTGACCCTGGCCTTGCACTCCTAGGAGGCAGCAGCCATCATTGCCCAGCGACCTGACAACCCTCGAGAGTTCTTCAAGCAGCAGGAACGAGTCGCATCGGCCTCTGCAGGCAGCTGCGATGTGCCCTCACCCTTCAACCACAGGCCAGGTAGTCCCAGCCCCTGCCCCTGCCCCCACGCCTCAGGTTTAGGACTGACTGTTCCTTGAAGGGAAGCTTGCCCAGGGACACCTTGGAGACGGCCTCGGAGGCCCATCAAATATACTTCCATCCACCACTTCCCAGGTGGCAGGACCCCGAGACAGGCTCGGGGCAAATCGTGGTTGGGCCTTGGCTGTTCAGTGGGTGGTGCCAGGTGGGCAGCTTTGATGTGGGCTGAGGCACCCACTAACCAGATAGAAGGCAGCAGGGAGTAGCCCTGCTGGAGTTGGAGGTTTGGCCTGGAGGGCTGGTGGGTGCATGTAGGGTGGATGCTGGCCCTGACCCTAAGTCAGAGCAGCCTGTGCCTGTGCTGGGGCTTCCTGCTCAGTTTCTCCCTATACAGCTTCCCTCTCCTGCTCTAGCATCTTTCCCTCCCTGTCCGTTGGTCCCAGTATGTCGGCACCTGCTGCTGTGTGTGAGCCCTCTGCTGGTGTCTCGGGGGAGTGGTCACGAGCTGCTCTGCTCGCAGAGGCTGACTGTGTGGCTGGTGCTGACGCTTGAGGCTGTTTCAGCTTGGCTGAATGTGTGCCCTGGATGTGAGCAGCTTGGACATCCAGGGACAACACTGGGGGCGGGTGAGGCCTCTGCATAGGGTGGGGGAGACTGACCCTCTCTTGTCCTCTGTCTCTTTCTCTGTCTGTCTCTCTTGGCAGGTCGTCCGTACTGCCCTTTCATAAAGGCATCGGACAGTGGGCCTTCCTCCTCCTCCTCTTCCTCCTCCTCCCCTCCACGGACTCCCTTTCCCTATATCACCTGTCACCGCACCCCAAACCTCTCTTCCTCCCTCCCATGTAGGTAGCAGCCCCAGGCCTCAGCGGGGGGGTAAGGAGGGCCCCGCTTCCCAGCAGCCTCCCATGCCCTCACTCCCCCGCCCCAGCCTGACTGCTGATCTCTGGAATTTGTTCCTAGAGCAGGTACTGCCTGCCTCTTTCCCTTGGCCCTGCAGGGGTGCTGGCCCCCAGGGGCCTACAAGGTCCGGAGCTGTGGTCTGGCCCCTGGGGGGTCTGGGGAGCTCACACTCTTCACCCAGACTCCAGAGAGGAGGTGCTGGCCAGGCCCCAAGGTGAACAATCCTGGTCCCACCTAGCTCCCCAGCCCTCACTGACCAACTCGGGATTTGTTCTACAGGCAGCCACCTGGACAGCCACCGGAGGATGGCTCCAACCCCCATCCCCACCCGGAGCCCATCTGACTCCAGTACAGCCTCAACCCCCATCGCTGAGCAGATTGAGCGTTCCCTGGATGAGGTCACATCCTCACAGCCTCCACCGCTGCCACCACCGCTACCACCAGCCCAAGGTGAGTAATGGATCTTACCTGCCTGGGGCCTCCTATCAGTCTCAGCTGAAAACCTAGGTTGTCATAGTAGCAGCTCCCCTGGGATCTGGACCACCTAGCACCAAGCCTGCACGGCCCTGGAGGTTGCTGTGGGCAGGGAAGAGCCCCTTCTGAACTGCAGGACTGGTGCAGTGTGCTTGCCTCTGGCTTGACTGTGGATGGAGAGGGAAGTTCCTGAACTTACTCTTCATGGGAGAGCTGGGTACAGTAAAGGTCTTTATCCCTTCCACAAGGGAGCAGATTATAGCTCTCTTGCTCTGCTCTCTCAGAGACCCAGGAGCCCAGCCCTCACCTGGAGAGGAAAGAGACCAGGAAGGAGGTCCAAGCAGCAGCCCCTCAAGAGGAGCCCCTTCTGGCAAAGGAGCCTCCCCCGGTGCAAGGCAGCCCCATGGAGGACTTAATGTTCATAGAGTCTCCAGATCAGGCTGTCCTAGCTGTGCCTCTGGAACCTGCCCCAGCTGACACCACTGCAGCTGACACCTCTGTAGCTGACGCAGCTGACACCATTGAAACCAACACTGCCGACGTTGACACCACTGTTGCCAACACCACCGCCCCCGCTGCTGCCAGCCTCATTGACCTATGGCCTGGCAATGGGGAAGAGGCCTCTGTGTCCCAGGCCTGGGAGACACAAGCCAAGCCCACACCACCCTCAGGTGCTGAGGTCACTTTGGCAGAGGTGGCCCTGCTGAACCAGGAGGCTCAGGAGCCCCTGCCACCAGTGGGCGAAGGCTGTGCCAACCTTCTCAATTTTGATGAGCTGCCAGAGCCACCTGCTACCTTCTGCGATCCAGAGGAGGAAGTAGGAGAGCCCCTGGCTGTTCCCCAGGCCCCAGCCCTGCCTTCTGCTTTAGAGGAGCTAGATCAGGAGCCGGAGCCAGAACCCCACGTGTTGACCAATGGCGAGACCACCCAGAAGGAGGGGACTCAGGTGGGGGTAGATGCAGCCTGGGGAGGGGGGTGCATTGATGGATTCTTCAAGTCTGCAGCAGTACTTCCCTTGTCTGTGACCCACATTATTGGGGTGAAGCTCCATTCCACTCCCCCTCCCTAGCCATCTCAGCTTTTGTTCCCAAGGCAGACATCTGTGTTTCCTAGGCAACCACTGATGGAATCGTTGGTTGCTGGGGAAACGAGCTCAGGACTGGTAGGTCAGTATTAGTCCTGTAGGGTGGGGCCCAGCGACCTGGTACTTTCCTCCTGCAGGCCAGTGAAGGGTACTTCAGCCAATCACAGGAAGAGGAGTTTGCCCAATCAGAAGAGCTGTGTGCAAAGGCTCCGCCTCCTGTGTTCTACAACAAGCCTCCCGGTAATTTTGGGACCGAGGAAACGGGAGGAGAGGGCCACTGGGGTTTGAGTTTCTCGAATAGACCTGAATTCCACAGACACGCCAGGTGGTTCAGCACTGTTTTGGGGGGTCAAGGGACACAGTCATGGATCTGCTAAGCCATCTTAAAGCCACTTCTCCCTCTCAATGCCCTAGAAATCGACATCACCTGCTGGGATGCAGACCCAGTGCCTGAAGAGGAGGAGGGCTTCGAGGGTGGAGATTAGTGGTGCATCGCCCTAAGGCTGCCTTCACCAAGGCCGCCCACTTCCAGGCCTCTGTCCAGGCGGCCCATCGTGCCTGCACTTGCAGCCGCTCCGCCTGGCACCCACTCTGGATTCCGGCCCTGGCCCGGACTTGGTCGCTTCCCCACCCACAGGGCCCAACTTTTGACAGCTTTTCTCTTTTTTTTAAAGTGGATAGGAGACTTGTACAGTTGACTGATTTTCCTCCCGTTGGTAGTTGAGACGCTGTTGCAGATTCCACCCTCTCCCTGCCGGGTCCAGATTGTAGCTCTTAGCTTTTCCCGCTCAGCTGGCCGGGTGGAGACCTGACCGCTTGGGACCTGGTGTGGGGGAGCTCTGATGGGAAGATAACCCCTCCCTCACCTCTTTTCCTAGTTTTATGTTTCTTGGAAAAATATCACTTTGTATTCTCTGTCCAGGGCTTCAGATATTTTGCACGAATTTTAAAACATGGCAATAAATGGCTCGTGGGCTCTGGCTCCCTGGGACCCCCTCCCTGCCCTTCTCTTGACCCCTCCCTGCCTGGCCCAAAGGAAGTAGCAGGCCCAGCTGGGGCCCCTCAGCTTCCCTGCCCTCTCCTGCCCCCTCCTGCTGGGCAGGTCCCAAGCTGGAGGCCCTTGCATCCATTCAGGTCAAGGCTGTTGGAGGGTGGGGAGTGGGGCTTGGGTGGCCCCTACCTGAGTCCTCCCTCTTTGCTTGGGTTCCTTTTTCACTTTCAGTAACTGTTTTTTGGAAAGCACAAACTTCTGTAACGGGTCGTGCTCATGTCTGTTAATAAAGAAATCCAGATCCCTTCGGGCCTGCTGCTCCGGCCCTCCAGGAGTTGATCTGGGTCTCCCCCCCTCACCCCAAGTCTTTTCACCTTCAAAGCTGCAGAGTGAAGGGCAGACTATTTATCAAGATCTCATAGCGGGTGTCTGTGTGTCTAGCAGAAAGCTGAGCTCAGGTTTAGCCTTTTGTACCCTCGGGCTAGCTTGTAGCCAGACCAGGCTCGTTAATGTCCCAGTCCCCATGACTCTGTGCTCCTGGTAACCAGCCCTCTGGCTGAACCTTGGGTGCAAACAGCCGTCCTCGCTTGTACCAAAGCAGATCACACACCTTTATTATCCTCAAAATGTAACAAACAGGGTAAGAAATCCCACCCTTCCCTCCCACCCCCCAGTCCAAGGGAAGCATTTAAAAAGCCCCGCAGTTGGGCCTGGAGTCCGCGAGTGGGGCCGGGACGCCGGGCGCCCCTCTATACGGCTGTAGTCCTCCCAAACAAGGGCATGGAGACCGGCAGACGCCAAGCTCCGTGCTCCAGCGGCTCGCGGCTGCTGAGCTCCGAGTCAGTCCAGCTGGGGAAGACTCGGCGGCTGCGGTCCGCCTGCAAACAGAGCGCGGGGCAGGGCGGCGCTGGCCTGGGGGCGCTGGGCAGGTGCAGCGCCGACGTGTAACCCCGGTCCAGGAAGAGTGGCTTGTAGCTGGGAGGAGGCTGCTCCTGTTTTTCTGAGCTATCGCGGCGGCTCAAAAAGGGCGTAACGATCTTTCGATAGAGGCCGCGCGTGTCTGTAAGCACCTCACTGTAGGGCGGCGGCGGCTCGGCCATCAGCACCGCTTCTTCGTAGCACGGTGGCTTAGACATGTCCGATTCCGCTGTGAAGTGGGAAGCGGTCCGGAAATAAGGCCACCCATCCCCAGCCTTCGCTAATCTCAGACCCAGGGAAACCTCCAAGTAGCAGCCGCCCTGGTCCTCCTCTCTCCTACCCAAGGAGTCCCGCCCATACGTAGCGAGCCCGCCCGCCCGCGTGTCCGGGCGCCCCCTGGCGGAGGTCGTGCTTACCTTGGCGTGGGTAGCTCCAGGGCCGCGGAGGCACGGAAAGGTGCGGCGGTGGAGGGTGTGGAAGCGCGTGGTGGTGTGGGTGCGCGTGGGGGTGCGGCTGCGCAGGCCCGTGGTGAAGGAGCGGGTGCACGTGCACATGCGGGTGCGTGTGCGCCGGTGCCTCCAAGCGGCCGCGGTGCGGTGGTGGTGGCGGCGCCAGGCCTGGGGGGCTCCCAGCCAGGCTGCCCTCGAGCTCGAGGGGCTCCAGCTCAAGGGCTCGCAGGTTCTGCTCACGCAGTCGCTCCTCCTGGCGCCGTTTAAGGCGGCGGCGCAGGAAGCTGCAGAAGCAGCAGAGCAGAACGATGAGCCCCCAAATGAGCCAGAAGCCAGCGAAGCACGTGAGGAACGTGTAGGTGCCCTGGGACATAACCATGGCGGCGGCGCTGGCGGCGGGTCCTCGGCTGCTTCACTGGACACTGGGCTCCTCCGCGTGGCCCCGGGCCCGCGCCACGCTCCCAGGTGCCGCCAGTGTCACTTGGGGGCCCGCGGCCAGGGGCTGCCCGTGTCTGGGCTCAAGTCGTGCGCGCGCCGGCGGGGGGCAGCAGCGGTGCCCGCTCCTTCCCATGGCGCCGGCGGACGCGTGGGCTGTCTCACCCAGGGCCGCGCGGGACCTGCGGGCAGACATAGGGCGCGGTGAAGGCACCCCGCAGCCCTCGACGACTTTCCTGTCCGCACACGCGCCCTGCGCAGTCCCGGGGAAGCCTCCTTGCGGGAACCCCCGCACTCCCCGGGGGCTCGGTGACGTCACCCTGGAGGCTGACATCATTCTTAGCGGCTTCCCCAGTAGGGTTTCCCCCGATCGGAGACAGGGCTGCCACCGCCGCTGAGCATAGGCGCCGAGGGGACGCTAGATTGGCCAGCAGAGGACGCGCGAGACCAGACTCGGCCCTGAGCGTGCAAGGGAGAGTTCGCCACCCGTGCGGTACAGGATAACACAATTTGGTGAGGTTTGTAATCCAGCCCCTCAAGCTTAAAAACTGGAGGTCAGAGGGGGGGAAAAGGTGGCTTGCATAGGGGAGCCCACAAGCAGCCCAACCTGCACTCTTTAAGTTACAGTCCTGAGTTTACTTAACACCTCGCAGCTGCCGGCATTCTCAATTTTATATCCTACTCTTGGCTGCCCAAAGCATGGACCATCCTCATCATGCACTGGCCGCCTGGTCTTTCACCACATTCTTTGGGGCCGCAGGATTCTGGCTGCTACTGTGTGCCACACATCTTTCCTTTGTCTGCTTACTGTCCCTATCATCCTTTCCTCTAGGTGTATCCTATTCCGATTCCCCGCCAGATCCAGGACCCTTCCCCCCGATTCCCTTCCCTCTGCCTAAGGGAGAGAAAGTATGTAGGGCTTATAAACTTGTCTTTTGAACCCATCCGGTCCTGAACTGCTCCAGATTGGCAGCTCTAGTTCCACTTCCCCCTCTCTACACCCAAGGGAGACGGGAAATGAAGCCTTCTAAGTGGTATGCAAAGGGGGAGAGCCTCGAACTCTGTGGAGTAATGGATAGCGACTCTTCACCACCCCCACAAAACAGAAATTATTCTTAGGGCTCAATAGAATTACTCCTGTTTTTGCATATTAGGAAGTAAGTTTGCAGTGAGCTGCATAGATGGCAAATGGCAGAGCCAGAGCCATCGCCCAGCTTAGGTGGGGTAATGAAAAGTGTTATTGTCTAAACTACTTTGGGGACCTCCTGGAATTTTATGGAACCAGTCCTCACCCCCTATTCCTGGCAGCAGGCCCAACGTGAAAATGGACTCAGCTTTGAGGGCCTAGATGGGCCTGAGACCCAAGTTGGGAAACTCAAAACTAAGCCATCCCATATTGGTCCAGCAAGCTGGGGATCAGCCAGGACATGCTGCCTCTCATCCCCAGATGGCTTCTGTCCGACTCCAGGGCTGCCTCGAGCCATGTGCCACTTAGTGCCCGTGCCAGTCCCTTTTTCCTGGGCCTGCGTTCTAGAACAGACAATGGCAGGAACAATAGCTCCACCCGCCCCCTCAACAACCCAACCATGAGGCTGCTATGGTGACGGAGCCCAGATGAAAACACTGATGCTGCCAGTCACTGGGAGTTAATTAAATCTGTTGTTCTCCTTTTCTTGAGCCCTTAGAAATTTTCAGGAATGCTCTGAAGGCTCTGGCACTGACTGGGAGCCGTAGGCCAGCAAAGCAGGAGCAGCTCTGGGTCAGAAAAGACACTTCTAGGATTGGAGAAGAAGTGATTTCACTAAATTAGAATTATCTAAGGTATTTCTTGATTAGTGTGTGAAGGCCTGATTCCAGGCCCTTTACATGAGGATGCTTTTGTGATTTTCAAAATCTTCTGGTCACTGAGGGTTGTGCCCATCTTGTAGATGGGGCAATGGGCTCCGAGAGAATAATGACTTGCTGCAAGTGACACAGGCACTAAGGGGAAAAGCAAGGATTTGAGCTTGAGTCTGAACTCAAAAGTCTGTTAAAAAGCTTTCCTCCACAGGGGAAGTGATATATTAATGGCAAGCGTGGTGCCTAAGAATATGCCGTATATAAGGATTTGGGTGTCAGTTGAGGGCACAAAGCAAGCTGGCAAGTTCAAAGTGTTCTTACTCCTACCTGCCAAGGCCCCAGTGTGCTTGCCACCAGCCCTCAACAACCATGAAATAGCTCAAGTGTGGGAAAGTACTTCAAGGTGAAGGATAGGACACAGTTCATGGTTTACAAGGAACAAAGGATATGGGCCAAACTAGACACACTAGGGAAGCCTACATCTAAGATCTACTGGTGCCACTGTCAGCCCTCAGCCAGGAGGCAGAAGTTTGCTGCATTTTACAGATATATAAACTATGGGTCAAAGTCTTGCTAAGGTCTCAGAGCTGAGCAGTTGTGGTCTCAAAGTGGCTCCATCATGTAGCAGAGATGAGGTAGTAACCACACCCTCCTCAAATGTGGCTTCACCTGATGAGGCTACAGCCTGGAGGAAGTCTTGTCTCCTCCCCTGTGTCAAGCTCCCAGGAGCTGTTCAGGATCTCCCCATCTAACCTACAGCTGGTGGTTAACAGATAAACATCAAGAGACTCCTTGAGACTTCTCAAATTGCTTCACTTGGCCAGGTCAAACTTAACAAAGAAAACCCTAATGGTGCTTCTCTGTCCTCTGAGCCTTTGTGCACACTCCTGCCCTTTTCTGGGGAACCCTGAGGACTCTTATTTCATCTCACCCCCTCCAGTGCCCAGCCTCCCCGTGCTCACTGCCCTCTCTGTTGTGCCTGTGTCCAGTTAAGGGTCAGGAGCCTGCCCTTCAGTCACACTGATTCTTACATCTGCCATTTTATTTTTTTCTGGTTCTCTTTCCCTGTTTTTCTGAGGTCTTTCTTAATTCTTAATTAATATTAATGATTTCTTAATTTAATTTATTGGTAGTAGTTTTATGCATATCATTTTGCTGTGTTCTTGGCCACACATTTAGGGTGACCCAGCCCGGGGAGGGGGCAAAAGTGAGACCCTCAGTTTCTTCATCTATGTTTATAGTACAGACTGAACTAATCCACATAAATGTTTGAAATTGCCCAATTGACAGCTGCTCTGAGGATGGCATCTCTGAGCAGAGAATGTAGAGAAGGTGTGTACCACGGCTCTCTTTGCCCGAGAGCTGGACACAAGTAACTCTCAGTACCTTCCTATGAAGCAGATAAACATTCTTCCCATTTGACAGATGAGAAAATTTGGCTCAAAGAAATTTCATGACTCCTTTAAGTCACTACTCAGACCTCCTGGTGCCCACTATGTGCCAAGTACTGCCACTTGCATCGCATCACCCTCCACAAGAATGACTCAGTACCTCAAACCTTTTATCTCAGTAAAGGGTACTTCATTCACGCCGTCCACCAGTCCTGCTGTTTCCACCCCTGGATGAATGTCTTCATCCATTCAATTCCTTTGTTCCCTCTACTAGTGCTTGGTTAGACCATTATCGTCTCTCACATCCTTGCTACTGCCACCCTCTGTGCTTCACCTCATGCTCCTACCCAGGCTGCCCACTCTCCAAACAGCCTATTTCATCTTAATTCCTCTCCTTCTTGAATGCTCCTGCAGTCTCACACTGTGTTCAGGACACAAGCCAACTCCTTAACATGGATTAGACAGTGCTTCTCGGCCTTAAACAGTATCACACGGAGGCCTTGCTAAAACAGCCTTCTAGCCTCTGTTCCCGGTGTTCTTGATTCAGGGGGCTTGAGAGTGTGCACTTCTCCTAAGTTCCCAAGAGATGCTGATGCTGTTCGTCCAGGGATCAGAGACCAGTGAGAAACACTGACCCAGATCACAGCTTCCAGGCTGAGCTCCTGCCAAGGCCTCTTGATTCTCACCTTGGGCACCCTGTCCCTTTGTGAAAAGCATGCCAAATGTTCTCTGGGCTGCCAAGCATTCTCAAATAAGCATGCTTTCTTTCTCCAGTCCTGCAACCTGGTCTTCACTGCTTTTGTTCCAGCTCTTTCTACTTAGTCTCTTGGCAAGTCAGCCCTAAGGCTACATGAAAGGTCCAATCATAACAATGTTCTGTAGTAGCCTATGTCCGACACAATCTACAGCATGGTCACTTAAACTCACTTGTTGAGGAATGTCTGCAGGTGTCTAATTACCTTTGGTCTTTTAGTCCATGGACCAGAAACACCTCAAAAGCCCAGTGTGCACCCATTATATTCCTAGGGAATGTCAGCGTGTTGGGGAGAGGATTCATCACCAACCTCGACCCTTGAAGGGTGCATTGTAAGTAAGCTGAGCACCCATACATCTCTGTGATTAGGGCAATATAGATCCAAACACCACAGGCCTTGGGGAGGGGGACAGGAAATCTTGAGCAGCAGGCTCTGGGCCTTAAGGTGAAGCTGTGGACTGGAGAGAAGCAGCAGGGAATTCACACCAGGAGGAGAGTGTGATGTATGCTGAGTGAGGATGGGGGCAAAGAAAAGGTACCTGCTGACCGCTTATCACAAGGTAGGCCTACTGCAAGCCCCTTACATTTGTTCTCTTGGTAACACCTTACGGGTGTGTGTGTGTGTGTGTGGCTATTGTCACCCTCATTCTACAGACAAAGGCAGAGGTTTCACAAGGGCCCCCTCAAGCCCACAGAGTCAGGTGGATAGGAAGCCCAGGCACCTGCAAAGTTGTTCTGGCAGGAAATGCATATAGGAGGGAGGCCAGATGACATTTTCAACCTCCTCTCACCCCACACAGATGAAGTGAGTCCAGGGAGAGATGAAGGGCATTCCCATAGCCAACCAGGTGTGGAGGTGGCCAGCACCTTTTTTCAGGACACTGGCTTGACACCCTATCTGGGTCCAGGGACCTAGCAGTTTGGGAACGTGCAGATGGAACAAAACTGAAGAGACTGAAGTCCCTGTGGGCTGAGGGTAGAGGCCTGACTTAGGCCAGTGTTTACTGTTCTCAGCACTGGCTCTCCTCAGGGAGATGTGGGGAGGGAGACAGATACTCAGAGGCCAGGTTTCTAAATAACACATCTGGGACAAGTTGTCCTGGGCCTTCATCCTCTCATCTGGGCTTGGAGGTGATTATCTGTACTTCCAAGGGACTTGACCACAAAGGTAGAGGTGATAAAACCCTCCTCAGAGGAGCAGCATGGGATAATCTCAGGTATCAAAGGGCAAACCCAAGCTCAAATCTTCTTTCCTAAACAAGTTATATGGTCCCATCTTGGGTCTTCCCATTCCAGAGCTGCAGTGTCTTCACCTATAGATCAGCACGAGGCATGCCTAGGAGCATCAAGGGGGCACACAGCACTCTGTGACTACACAATAAAGGCCCTTGCAGCCCCTGAGGCTCAAATAGGGGAAGCCAACCCGGGCTGCTATGCTGCTCACAAGCTTGTGAGGTCATCCTGTAAGAACTCTCACTTGACCATGGACCAAAGGTCTCAAATTCACAACTTGCAAGCTGGGCACAGTTAACTGATGTTTCCATAGCTAAACATCTATTTCTGAAAATTATTCTTATAGGTTGCAAACATTTGGAAACCAAGAGGTTTTACATAAAGATCTTGGTTTGTGGCTTATCTGGTCACATCAAGTCCGCAAGCTGACATGGTGAAAGAGATGGCATCATGGAGCAGCCCACCTCGCCCATTCCTTTTTTTTTTTTTTTCACACTAGTGCTGAAGGCATCTAGACTTCCAAGCCTGGAATTAAGACTGAGCATCTCACTGCATAGACCTAGCTTTGCCAAATTATTTTCCCTAAAACTAGGATTGCAAGTATCTCAAGCCACAGAACCCATGAACCAGCAACCAGGGCTTTGAGTATTCCCTCTAGGAACTGCTGTCCTGTGGGTCTGGAATGGCCACCTGCACTCTGCCCTAGGACTCTTGGAACCTGCCCAGCAGACAAAGGCAGCCCTCACCAGTCTTCTTACCCAGAGAAAGAAAATGGAGGGAGGGAGAAAAGGAGGATGCCAGGAAGCAAGCCTAGCAGTGGCACAGTCCTATACAGCATCTGAGAAAACCAGCAGATTTTCCTAGGAAAAGAAAATGATGTACCAAGGTCTGAAATACACAGGGAGTTTCCTTGCTAGAGGAGTGTGAAGGAGGGTTAAGAATACCTCTCTCCATTTTGCTCTACCATTCTTTTGTCTGGGTCTCAAGGAGATGTGTGACAAGAGAGGGGCTCACAAGCACAGAAACCCATACTGAAAACCTAAGGCTTACTGGTTGTGACCTTGGGCAAGTCATTCCTGCTTCCTGAGCCTCAGGCTTCACTTCTGGAATGCAGATAACAACTTACCTTGTGTAACTGTGGGATAATTAAGAGATTATGGATGCAAAGCATTCCACACAGGGTCTCACCTAGAGCAGGAGCTGGATGAAAGTCACCTGTGAATAATTCTAAACATGCTCTTGCCTGTGGGAGACCCTGTTTTCTAAGACATTACCCATCTAAGGGCATCTCATGCTAAAGCCTAAACTATCCCTTATACTGGTCACTACCAGAGCTCAGGATATCTCTGTGGATGGGAAGGGAAACCCTAAAGGTGGTTGTGGTCACTGATGGTGGGTTGGAGGCCTACTGCCAGCTGGCATTTGCTGAGTCAGGCCCTGGAGGGCTGGCAGGAGGGCCCTTTCTCTCCCCTCAATGCTGTCCCATGCCTGAGGATGCCAGATTGGGAGGGGAGCCAGAGGTCATTTCCTCTGACTCAGCGGCCATTCTCCTTCCCGAGGATTGACACATCCATGTGGTGTCCGTCAACCTGCACGCCACACCAGTACAGGCAGGCATTGTGCTCAAACAAGAAAGGGGCGCTTATGAGCCAGACAATGGGAAGGGTTGCTCCTACTTGGCCTGGGCTTGGCTTCCCTAGGTCAGCAATGTCCTTTCCTCGACTCCTGCCCACGTTGCTCCCGCCCCTTCCAGGAGAAAGGCGACTTGGACAGCTTAAGCAGAGAGACCCATGCCAGCCCATGCAGCGGTTTGGCATAAGCCATGAGGAGGAGGGGTTCGAGCTTCTAGTCTCGCCTGTGGTAAGGAGCATCGCCTCAGTGGGACCTAACTCAGTGCAGGTTGCTGCTCCGGTGAAAGAAGGCCCTGGGTGATGGATGGTAGTGGTGTAGGGAGTTCCCGGCCAGAGCCCTAAGCCCAGCCTCCAAGCCTCCTCTAGCCTCCCTCTGTTCCCCCACAGCAGGCCCAGGGTCTGGGCCGCCCCCACATTTGCAGCCACCCTATAAGCCCTGCTGAGACGACTGCAACCACGTGGGAGCCAGTTCGTGCCCACGGGGCTTCTCGCCCCCACCCCCACCCACGACGGGCGTGGAAGCAAGCACACCCAGACAGGATCGAGGGGTAAAAGGTTGCCCACCTAGGGCAAGAGGGGCCCCGCTTTCCTTCTTCTCCTCCTCCCCCCAACCAGGCCCTCGCCTATGGCCCCGCGTGGGGTGGGGGAAGGGCGGGAGGGGGCGTCACCGCCCCGCAGTCGCGTTGCTGGGGAGCGCAACCCCGTTGCTGTGGTAACTGTTTCCAAGCGAACCAGTGGCGGCTTGCGCCCCACTCCGGCTCCCTCGCTCGCGTTCTCCCTCCCTCCCTCCTGTGTGGCCTGGGGGAGGGTCCGCCCCATAGCCACAGCAGGGGTCTGGGACGGCGACCTGGAGACAGGGTGCAGAACTGCCCGCGGGGAGGGGCACAGCCCGCAAACTGTCTTCCACCCCAGCTCCACGCCCGCCCGGCCCTGGAGCAGTTGCCGCGGTACTCACGGGCCCAGGCATCCTCCTTGAGCTAGTCTTCCTAGTTCGGGGCTAGTGGTACGGACCCAGCGGGCAAAGCCCCCAGCCTCGGACGCGGTGACGGCCCCGGGGAGCAGACAGTGGCAGCTAAAGCGGCTCTGAGCGACGGGCTGGAAGCGCGGGGCGCGCGCACGGGCGCGTACACGGCCCAGCGTGCGCGCGCGCGCGAGGTGGCCGGCAGAGGGCCCCCACCCCCCACAACAAACCGCCCAGGAGGTGCCTGGGAGAGGTGGGGGGACCCCGCTGCACCCACCTGCCACACCGAGACACGACTCAGACCGGGCTCTGGGCTCTCGCCACACCACGGCACTTCCTGGAGGATACACACGCTAGGCAGCTCCCGACAAGCTACACAACCCGGCACTCACTGGCCGACCTGGTGTACACGACCGGTCATGCACACTGCATGCCCAGCAAACAGCCCAGGGAGAGAATGCTGACACAAACGTACACATACACATCCAGGTCCTGTCATATCCTGGAAGGCACTGAAAACCAGCGGACAGACAGGTACTCAGCATGGGCCCCAAAAGAGGCCACATGGCCTCCCTTCCTCCTCCTGGCCCCTCCCACTGTGTCCTCAGCAGGCATACAGCACCAAATGCCTACTAAGGAAGCATAGGGGAAGGGGAGCTACTTCAGGGTCAGGATAGGCGTTGACAGTCCTCTTGTCAGTTATGGCTCCATAGTCCCCGCTGAGGTCCAGTCGTCATCCCAGAGAAGTCTGAATTTGGGTATGTCCATCAGCATCTTAACTAGGCTCCCTTTCTAGTTGGACTTTTGTACCATATTTATGATATAAAAAAAAAACCACACCAACATTTCACTACTGTAGTAGCTGGGACATTTGAGACACAAGTGACAGAACATCAAGTCAGTTAGGCTTATAGTAAAGCTTAGCTTAGGTCCGAGTTGGACAAGGGTGTTCGACAATGTTATCAGGCATGCATCAATTTCTCTCCTCTGAACCTTTCTCAGTAAGCTCTCTGCAATTATTGGCCAAAATGACTACAGCTTCATATCCTGCCATCCATCTTCAGGTAAAAGAATGTTCTAATTGTTCTAGCGGAAACAAAAAATGACAAATGCACAATTTTTTTTTACACATTTCGAGTGTCCATCAGTGAGCCAATCAGGTAGCTAGATCTAGAGATGTGTTCAACTACTCAGTATCTTCCTTTGAGCACTAACACCCTGACTGCCTGTGCCTCATGGATGCCATCCTGGTGGGCCTAAGCCAAGTGTCTGCCTCCATCCACAATGGGCAGCTTTTCAGCCTAGCCATGCAGAGGCTCAGCAATATATAGTTTGTACTGTTCTGTCCGTATCCTTTTAACCCTATTTCTAAGTTAGCTGGAGGTAATCATAAACCCCTGATGGCTCAGTCCAAGTCACACTCCACCTAGGTGTCAGAAAGCAACTTTTAAATTACATGGACTGAGAACAGAGGATAGGGGTATTCCCTAAAGAAAACTTGAGATCTCTTTGTAGACACTAGGCAGGATACTCTGACACAATTTCACGGCCACCACCACCTTCCAGATGAGGTACCACATCTTTAATATAGCTTTTAAAGTTCTAAGTGGGTGGCACTCCTCTTCACTATGTTCAGCATTTAGCTGCGCTGTCTCTTCTCAGGCATGTGTTGCTCTTGTGGCCTGGAAGTCATCAACCTTGACACTCTTGTGGCCAGATACCTCCTTGGCATCCACTACCCTCTAGCCCCACTGCCCACAGCTCTGTGGCAGTCCAGACCCTGCTAATCATCTTTGCCATAGAGCTGATCACATTGGGTCTCACTGCTCCTTGTCTGCTTAGCTATCAGACTCAGTGGCCTCATCACTATCTTGTGTCCCGTTCCCACCATAAAGCAGGGCTTGGCTCACTGGAAAATTGTGGGAGTTTGCTATGCGTAGAATCCACTGGGCTAGTGGCTTACCCCTAACCAAGTTCCCTGAAGTCTTCTGTAGTGCAAGGGATATTGGCAAAGTCTGGGACTCACCTGTAGCTTCACCGAGCCAGACATCTACCTGGTATTCACGAATATTCACTTTTATTTGGAGCAGGGTTAGGTACTGATTGGCCTTTGTACAACAGTACCTATCCTTTTTACCCCCTAGCCAGTAGAACCTGGGGCCCAGGGGCCACATCTCACACCTATGGACAAGATCTGGCTTTTCTGTCCTGCACACTCATTAGTTCTCCCCCAATTCCCCTCCCTATAAGGGAAGAACAGCAGCCACTAGACAAACTAGACGCTGGGCAGGCAGAAGCTCCTGCCAAACCAGATGCCCGAGGTGGTGGGTTGGCCTAACTTTTGCATGCTAGACTTACGGTGGGGTTTCAGAGGCTTTAAATAGCCTAAGAGGAAACTGCCTGTCTTCTTCCCTCAGAGCAGCAGGTGGACTTGTTTGAACTGAGTGCCTTAGGGCTGGCAGCACAATTTACAAGCAGTGCTCCTCCTGCTCAAAAGCTTCAGGAAATCCTCCCAACCACCTTGTAAGGCAGTGGTTAGGGATATCCTTTTCCAGACCAACTGCCCTCATGCAAAGCTGAACAGCTTGAAAATTGGCCTTGAACCTAATTATCCAACTACAAAATGGGGTGCCTTCTGTGGAACAGGATCCCCAATCTAAGGACTAAGGGAAAACTTGGGGTGATTAGAAGACTTTCCTGGGGCCTGAGGACACTGAAAGGGTATGACAGATATGATTCTGTGAAGTCTGGGACAAACTCTCACCTGAGTCTGCACAAGGGGTGGCTTTGGACAGGAATACTCTCCCCACACTCCCTCAGGTCCCCAGGCAAGTATGTCTTCAATTCTATCTTCATAGCTATCTGAAATGCTATCTTCAGAGGAGCCTCCCCAATACCTCTATCCCCACCCTCTCCTCCCTCCATCCTCTTCCCAGTGCCGCCACTATGTAGGTGTTTACATTTTATGCTACAGGGCAAACCAGGGATAGCTCTGATGCCCAAGGTGAGGGATACAGAAGCTATCCAGGTAAAACAGACTTGGCTACTATAGCATCCCAAGCCACTGCAAGTCCACAGTGGCAGCCATGCCACTTTGGCCTTGGTTGGGAAACTACCACCTGGCCCTGCCTTGCTAGCCCAGGCAGAGACAGATATACATCCTACCAGATATTTGGCGCTTCTTCCCACAAGCCTTATCCCACTAGGAAAGCTAAAAAGCTCTGAGCCCGAAGACCCATTGAAGCCTGCTGGAGAGACTGCCCCAAAAGCAAGCCTAGGGATCCCGAGCCTTGCCTGAAGGACAGTCCTGCCAGACCCACTGCCAATCTTTTGCACTTTCCAGCAGGGTTGTGAAAGCAGGAAGATAACCAGGGCACTGGAACAAGAAAGAGGCACGCAGGGGCCAGGGAGGGCAGGTTTGTGCTCGGACTGTATTCACACAGAGACACGTGGCAGCTTACACTGGACAAAATGAGTAACAAAAACTGGCTTTAAATATGGAAAAATCAGGGCCCTGTAACCCCATGCAACCCTAGCACTGGGACCAGGATGGTCATTGCAGGTTTGGAGGGCCTGGGCAGCAGGCTGACAGCCTCACACTACCCCCTTTCCATTTGTATACACACACATACATACACACACCCCACAGGCACACTCAGGAAGGGTGGATTATTGCTGGGCATGTGTGTCTATTGTTATGAAGGAAGGCGGAATGTTTGAGGGTCGGCCAGGGACAACAGACATGGCCTGGGCTGGGGCGTTTCTGAAAGAAGTATCTTCAGGGCAGGGCCCAGCATAAGGGAGGAGGCACCCTGGGAGCCGGAAGGCGGAGGCAGACACATCTGGGACAGCCTGGGCAGTGGACTAGAGTCCCAGGGTCAGCCCAATCTCACTGGCCATCCTTTGGCACAGGCCTAGGGGAGCAAAGGCCTCAGTCCAGCTCTGATAAGCATTGAGAAAGGGCAGCAGTGAGCCCCAAAATGGGGTGGCTGGGCCCAGGGCAGCAAAGGCAGGCACAATTCTCACTCAGAGGTCTTCAGTGGCGAGCACAGTGTTGGGGCTCAGGGATCTGGCCCACCTCACCCAAGCTGGGTCTGAGGAGCCTTGAGTTTGGCAGTGGCTCCTCTGCCAGCTTTCGGCTCTCCCAGGCCAGTGCTGGATGCTCCAGGGAGCTGAGGCTAGGGCGCCAGGCCCAGGTTGGGTATTAAGAATGCTCTGGTTTCTATATACATTCATACAAATACATAAATACAGAAAGCCCCGAAGCTCTGCAGAGAAGAGCTGAAGGGACGCACCTTTGTCCCAAGGACAACCCAGGCCTTGCCAGACTCAGCCAGGCCCAGGGCTGAGAGACAGTGGGCACTGGGGACAGTTCAGGCTGTGTCCCCCCCAGCCACAACTTGAGTGGACAACAGGGAAGACCACTGTGCAAAACTGTAAACAGCATTCGGAGTAGCTGCTACCGCCAACCACTGATGGGGGGCTCAAACTGGGGGCTAGAGGTGGGTGGGGAACTCGAGACGGGTGGGGAGCTCTTCCTCACTGTCACTGCAGTTCCCGCAGCAATCCTAGAGGGGTGGAGAGACACAGGAGAGAGGCAGGGCAAAAACCATTAGCCATAAGAGATTCTAGAGGCCCTGGCCCTGCCAGTGTGGGTCTCAGCCCAGCCGACACGGCCAGGCATCAATGCAGAGGCTGCTGGTGGCAGACAGGAAGGGCGTTAGGTAGATCCCAGACTTGCCTAGACAAAGCCTTGGTCTAGTCCCTTTTCCCTGGGGTGGTGGAAGCAAGGCTAGCAGCTTCAAGGTCTAGGGTATGGGGTAAGGGCAGGAAGGGTAGGGGGGCGGGCACCAGACATCTTTCACCCACATCTCGCCTCTGCCATGGAAGGGCTGCCTGTGACTCCCCAAGACCGGGCAGCGAGGCCAACCTATGGGGTGCCCACACTGCTCACCTCTGGAAAGAGAAAAGAGGCCATGAGCCTAGCCAGCGGCAAGGGGAAGGCGGGATAAAGGCAGGAGACCCTGGGCGCCACGGTCACAGCTGGAGGAGGCCCACCCCCAGCGCATGCGGGCACCAGCTCTGCCTCCCGCCCACCATCCCTTGGAGCCAGGCTATTGGGGTACCTGGCGGCTGAAGAGTCTCTGTAGCAGGCCCTTCTTTGGGGGTGCAGGTGGTTGGCCCTTCCAGTCCAAGTCTGGGGGCACCGTGCCATCCAGCCCAAAGACATTCAGCTCCTGGAAGCACTCGGTCTCTACCATCTGCCACAAGACAAGTCAGTTGGAAGAGGTGTGCCTCAGGCTGCCCCTCTAGGAGCCCATCTCACACCTGAGTAGGCTCACCTCGTTTTGCCAAGGGATGGGTACGCTGCCTGTGGCAAACTTCTGGTAGAAGTCTTGGTCAGTGGGCTCCAGCTCCACCCCCTTCACTGTGGAGAACTGCTCGATGTCCAGAACATCCTTGCAGTAAATGGCCTGGGGCTGAGATGAAAGAGGTAGAAAGTGGTCAAGGAGGATCATCACCCTGTTCTCTGGCAGCTTGGCAGCTCTCACCAAGGCTGCCACCATGGCTGAAAGCAACGGCACAGCGGCCAGCCCAAAAGGTCTTACTCAGAGGGAGCTGACCAACCATGACCAGTGAGACCCCACGGACCCTTTGTACAGTTAAGGGCACGTCCCTCTGCTTGCACACACGTGCAGGGCTTGCAAAGATGCGTCAGGTGGAACCTCAGCTGGCCCCCTCAGTGGGAACTCTTACTCAGGCCCCAGCATGTAGGGCTCCTCTGCTCTCTGTGTCCAGCAGTTTGTTCTCACACCTTCACATATTTCACAGCCAACCCAAGAACCCTGCTAGGACCCACCTCAACTCCAGGGGCCACTTTCATCTCTACATCACCATCTAACTCTTGTTGTTTAGGATGCCAATTAAAATAATGCCATCAATTCTGATAGTGAGCCACTCTGACAAACAGTCTAGCAGTGCTTCAAAAAGTTAAAGAGCCACCATGTGACCCAGCAATTCCACTATGCATATACACCCAAGAGAAGCAGAAACGGCCACACCACCAGTGCTGTGCACCAATGCCCAAAGCAGCACAATTCTTAATAGCCCGGAGGTGGAAACAGCCCCAATACCCATCAACTGATGACTGGATGGGAGTCCCTGGGTGGTGTAAATGGCTAAGAAGCTTGGCTGCTAACCTAAAGGCTGGAGGTTCACGTTCACTCTGAGGTACTTCAAAAGAAATCTACTTCCAAAAATATATCACTGAAAACTCTAAGCAGCACAGTTCTATCCTAACTGGGCTGCCATGAGCTGGAGTCCTGATACCAATCTGATTTTGGATAAATGGATAAACGAAATGTGATATAGCTACGCAATAGAATATTATTCAGCCATAAAAAGTTAAAGTTCTGACGAATTCTATGTGAATAAACCTTGGAAAAACTATGCTAAGCGAAAAGATGCAGATAAAAAGGCCACAGATTGTATAATTCCATTTACATGACAGAACCAGAAAATGTAAACTCATGGAGACTAAACCTCGATCAGTGGTGGTTGAGGGCTGTGGGGGCAGGAAAAGGAGTCTTGGTGAGTGATGGCTAATGGATATTGGCTTTCTTTTTGGGGTGATGTAAATGCTTTAAAACTATGGTGATGTTATGCAACTCCGGGCATGCTGGAAGCCACTCAATTACACACTTTAAATATACTGTGCAACTTAGATCCCAGAAAAGCTATTTAAGTAAGAAAAAAATCACCATCATGCTTGCTTTTCATCTGCTGCTCTAAAAGTTGACCTTGAGGGGTGCTGTTCACTGACTCTGAGTATCAGAGGTAGTGGATTTACCTTAGCCACCTCACATTTAGGGACGCAATCCCCACCAGCCTCTGGGACCCCACTTCTTGCCACACATGCTGTGCCCTGTCCCAGCCCCACTGCTGTCCACCTCTTGAGGCTGGGGCCCGCCCGGCACTAGGGAGATGTCTGCTGCTCCTGCCCAAAAGCCTCACCCGCCAGATCCCAGCCGGCCCTCTCACTCACCTATGTATGTATTTATGACAGTGGTTAACCATCAGATCCTCAGACTACTCTGTCTAAAAAGGCTCCCCCAGTTTTCTACTTCTTCCTTTTGTTAAGCTTCTTTTATGCAAAACCCAACTTACAGCAGTCCTGAGTGCAGAGCAGAACTGCTCCCACAGGGTTTGCAAAGCTGTGACTTTCAGACGCAGATTGCAGGCCTGTCTGCCAAGCTGCCTCTGGGAAGGTCTGAACCACCAACCGTTAGTAGTTGAAAAGTTAGCCATTTTTGTCAACCAGGGACTGCTTTCTATCTTGTTATGTGCTATCCAGTGGCCTGTGACTCACAGCAACCATATATGTACAATAGCTGTGAACTCTATCCTGAGCCAGTCTCATTGACTTTAACACATCTACATGCATTATCTCAGTTACTGTCAATCCATCTCATCCGGGGTCTTCCTCTATTGCACTGCCCCTCCACCCTTCCAAGCATGATGTCCGCCAGGGACTGGTACTTCCTGGTCCTGTGCCCAAAGAATATGAGACGAAGCTTCAATATTCTTGCCTCAAAGGAGCAGCCTGGTTTAACCCTGCCGAGGATAAACTGGTTTGTTCTTTTCACAGTCCATGGTATGTTCAGTACTCTTCTCCAGCACCACAACTCAAAAGGTATCAATTATTCTTCTGTCATCTTTAGTCACTGTCCAGCTCTCTGATGCATAAGCAAGTAATTGTGAAGACCATGGCCTGAAATCAGGCATGCCTTAGTCTCCAGACTGACAGAGTTGCTCTTCAGTCCTTTTGAGAGGTCCCTAACAACAGCTTTCCCCAGAGCAATAAATCTTTTGATTTCCTGACTGCTGGTGCCAAGAGTGTTGATTGTGGAGCCGAGCAAGCTGAAATTGTTAACAATTTCAATCTCTTCTCCATCATGGTGACGCCAATTGGCCCAGTGGTGAGAATCTTTGTCTTCTTGATGTTGAGCTTCAATCTATATAAAAGACTACGGTCCTTGACCTTCTACAGCAAATGTTTCTTAGCCTGCTTTAATTTTGTTCCCTGAAATTGTTTTCCACCAATGGATTTATTATTCTTGGTGGAGAGGAATCCAGTTTTGGTCTCCAAGAAGCTACCTTTCCAGGTTCTGTCATGTAAAAACAATTACAGTCTGTGGCCTTTTATAACTGGCTCCTTTCACACAGCATAATGTTTTCAAGGTTTATTCATGTTGTAGCATGTCAGTCCTCTGACGCTTTTTATGGTTCAATTGTGTAAATGGACCATGTTTCGTTTATCTATTCATCTAAAAATCAAGCACCCATTAGCACATAAGCTCCTTGAGAACAGGTAATCACCTCAGGAGCTCCAAGGCCTAGGACACGTGGAAATAGTACGATCTATTAAAAACCACATGTGACAGGGTCACACAGTTTGATGAAGAGAGAGGTGGGTAAAGGAAAGGGGAAAGATCCAGTGTGAAAACAATGTATACGAACTTTGTAAGTAAATCAGTATAAAATAAAAATTTTATTTTAAATTAAAAAATAACAACAACAAAAAAAACCCCCAAAACAAAACCACACACACACACCAAAAAAAACAAACACAAAAAAAAACACCCCACATGTGAATGATACTCATCAACTTGCCCTGCCCATCACCTTCCTGACTGCCTGATCTGTTTCTGGTCAGGTACAGAATGAGGTGTTGGTGGTCAAATGGCAGAACTCTCTCTTTCCATGCATAACACTCAGGTTTGATTTCTGGCCAATGCATTTCATGTGCAGCCACCACCCATCAATGGAGGCTTGCATGTTGCTATGATGTTTAATGGGTTTCAGTAGCTCTTCTAAACCAAGACAGACTAAGGAAAAAAGGTCTGGCAAACAAATACTTCCAAAAATTAGTCAATTAAAAAACCCATAAACAACCACCTTTTGGATTCACTGGATAATAACTGGACGTCATCCAATCCACAAATGAGCATGAGGATGGTGCAGCCAAGTGTATCTCAGACATGGTGCAGGGAGGGGTAAGCACACGCTCGAACCTTAGCCAATCAGAGAGCCTTCCTGTGACTTAGACAGGGAAGCCTGCATTCAACGGGAGGGACACAGTCAACAGGCCAAGGTTGAGCGAAGATGTGAAGCATGCAGGCCACCCGGCATGAGGCCCCACTCTGACACTGACTGTCCTCTGGGACTGTCTGTCAAATGAACCAATAAACTCCCTGCTGGGATTAAGAAAATTTGGATTGGTTTCTGCCACTC
Organism: Elephantulus edwardii; assembly: GCF_000299155.1. Taxonomy (NCBI): domain Eukaryota; kingdom Metazoa; phylum Chordata; class Mammalia; order Macroscelidea; family Macroscelididae; genus Elephantulus; species Elephantulus edwardii. Next base: position 20,793,052 of record NW_006399783.1, on the reverse strand, counting down.
AGAAGACTATGGTTATAGAGGCCTGGTCCACTATGGGGCGATCCCTTCCACGAAGGGGTGATCAGTATTGCTGGAAGAGCCGCGGCGGGCAGTCTATGTTCTATCAGCTCAATAGCTTTCCCCCTGCTGGCAACATTTTTTTTCCCCTTTTGGGGATCAGACATGTACCAACGGCAGTGGTTCATGTGGAGATGTGTCCCAGGGCACTAGGACAATCAGTTGGCCTAGGGTGGGATCCTCGGAATAATAAGAGGCAGCAAACATCAGTCTAGGGCTCCATTTGGCATTACCGAGGCCTGAGTGTGAAGCCATTTATGTACTGAGACACTAAACCAAAGTTCGGCAGTTCCAACTCACCCAGAGGCAGCTCAGAAAGGAGGCCTAGTAATCTGCTTCTAACAGGTCACAGTTTTGAAAATCACTCAGGAAGAGATTGAACTACGATTGGTTAGTCTAAGCAATCCAGATGCCACTGAGTAGGCTATTAATCCTATCCTAGGCTTTTCACTTCTAGGAGCCCCACTGAAATTGGTTGTTGTTAGGCTAGGAGAGCTGGGTATTCAGATATTGGCACTAAATGTGTCCTGAGCAATAGTCCACAGGCCCCCAGAGCCTGGGCCTGACTTAGCTCTGCCACCCTAGGGCCTGGCACCACTTACATCAGGCTTGAAGGGCGGCTCCAGCATGCCAGCTCCCAGACGCTTGAAGTTCAACTTCTTAAAGAGGGGGTGCTCCTTCACCTCTCGGGCGCTGCCCCCACGACAGCCCAAACGCTCGGCTGGATCCTTGCAGAGGAGCTGTGGCAGGGCAGGGGCAGTCAGGGGCCCTGTCGGCTGGTGGAGTGCACTGCCCCGGCCCCAACACCCAGGAGCTGCTGTACCTGGGAGCAGAGTGAGCGGGCTTGTGAGGAAAAGCGGTCAGAGTACTCCTCGGGAACTTCTTTCACCAACCGCTCCACCTCTTCTCGCTTAATTTTCTTCTTCCTCTGCTGGAAAGGTGACTGGCCCGCAATCATCTCGTACAGCAGGCAGCCAAGTGCCCACCAGTCTGGACTGAATGTGTACCGTTCGTTCTTCACCACCTCTGGAGCTGGGGTGGAAGGTGCAGAAGTTAGGGTGGGATGCAGGTGGGGAACAGGGTAAGGTTAAAGGGGTTGGAACAGAGCCCTTGGACCTGAAATGCCCAGTGCACATTAAGTCGGTCCCAAACCTGAGCATTCACTGATCAGGGAGGCACTTCTAAGTGGTTTGGTAGGAACTGTGGCAGACAGGAAAGGACACTTCCCACTGGGGGAGCTGTGCAGCCTGCAGGGAGGCCATGGCTGGTGTCCCATCTGAATTTTCAAGTCAGAAGTCTTTACTTTGAATGTGACATGGTTTGGCTCATTACATGTTGGCAGCCAATTCAAACTTTTAAAATTACCTGATATAAACACAGATGGAGGTTAAACTAGACCCATGTGACTAGCAGTGTACAACCTCTAGACTTAGTAGCTGAGAGAATAAGACTAAAGCATGCTGAATGCCTGCCGTATGCCAGGGTGGGCATACAGGCATGTTCTCCTCGATGACCTCTTTTCATCTTCCAGGTGAGCCTGACGCAGGCTGACCATCATTTTTGACGCAGGCTGACCATCATTTTTACCATCAAGGAATGTGACACTAGAAGAAGTGGAGAGTCTGGCTCAGGGCCACACATCAAGTCTAGCTCTGTGTGCTGTGTGCTAAAGGACCTCAAAGGGAAAATGTGTTTCCAAGGGGAACATGGGGCACATCTTCACCCTTCCCATGGCTCCCACCAGAGACAGGTGCTCTAACACTGAGGATGGACAACTCAGGGACAAGGAGGTCAGGGACCCTCCTTGCATTCACAGCAATCTCATCAGGCCAAGCCAATAGGAGGCATTCAACACTGAATAAATGATGCTGGGTTCCCAGAGAGTAGTGGTCCTGCCTGAGTTCTGGTCTCCTACAAAATGGTAACAGCTCTTTTCACTGCAAGCAGGAGGCTAGTAGGCCAGATGGAGACTCACCCATGTAGCCCACAGTGCCCACTCGGCCTTTGATGGTCTGGCCTTCAGGTACATGTACAGCAAGCCCCAGGTCAGAGATGCGGATGTGGCCTGTGTGTGGTAGAAGAGCAAGGGCTGTGACAGGAACCTACCCCTTTGGTGGTACCTCACTCCACCCCCTTAGCGGTGCCCCCACCCACCGTGGTCATCCAAGAGGATGTTCTCAGGCTTCAGGTCCCTGTGAGAGAGAAGGGCAGAGTCAGGGGAGTCGGTGTGTCAGAGAGCCAGCCGGGGTCACCCTCGCCAAGGTCACTCATCTTTGAGATTGAAGGTGGGGTGAAATCTGGGGCCATGCACCGAGAGAATGGCAATGGACACCCCAGTTCTCCCCTCACCTGCAGGAACCCCATGCCCAGGAATAGGTGAGGAAGGATCTACAGAGCCAGAACTCTTGAGACAAGCGGAAGGCACTCCTGTCCAGGAGCAGAACTCCCTGGACACCACCGATAACCTCAGTCACCACAGAGCAAGGAGCGTCCTCCATCCCCTTTGGGACATGACACTATTTTCCCTTGTCTGTCAAATAGGGCTACTCATCCCTACCTTCTCAGGGCTGCAGTGAGGCTCAAGTGAAATAAGAGCAATGGCAACAGTGTCTGCTGCTGACACTGATGAACAGAGATAATAAACAGTAAAACCCAAGCTCTTTACTGCTGGCTGGGCTCTGCGCCAGGAGCCTTATTGCACTATCTCACTCAGTCCCTACAAGAGCCTGCAAGGGAGGCACGATGGGAATTATCATCTCAGCTTCCCAGAAAAGGAAATATTAATGGGAGCAGGCAGTTGACTGGCCCAAGGTCATACAGAGAGGATGACAAAGCCAGAATTCACACACAGGTTCATCAGACTCCAAATTCTAGACTCTCAAAGATACCAGGCAGTTTACTGAGAGAGAAGAGTGCTGAAATCAGGAGGATGTAGATAGGCTTGAGGCCTTGGACAGGGGTCCAACATCCCAGCCTTGTGTAGGCTGTGCCCGGTGGAGGGTGCCCACACTCTCCTCACCTGTACACGATGCGCTCCCGGTGCAGATCCTCCAGGCCACAGCAGATCTCGGCAGTGTAGAAGACAGCTCGCGCCTCAGGGAAGCCTGCCTGGCCCATGTGGTAGATGTGGAATTTGAGGTCACCCCCGTTCATCAGTGTCAGCACCAGACAGAGGGCATCCTTGGTCTCGTAAGCATAGGCCAGGCTCACCTGTGGCCAAAGGGATCCGAGTCTCAAAGAGGGGTTATAAGTCCACATGGTGTCAGGGTTGGCACCAGTACCCCAAAGAGTGTAGAGGCCCTCCTGGGGCCAAGCTACTCCTGGCCTGTGTCAAAAGCCCAAGCCTGCCCTTTCCAGGCATCACAGAGGATGTGACGGGAAGGAAGATGACCCCTTGCAGGATGGGAAGACCCTTTAGCTTAGCAGATGAGACTGAAAGGGTGAGACCTCCTTCTGTACTTACTACAAACCTACTGTTCACTTTCTCCAGGATCTGCTTCTCGTTGAGTGCCATGGCCTCGCCTTTCCGTTTCTTGATGCGCTTCTTCTCTAGCTTCTTGCAGGCGTACATCTTGCCTGTTGCTCGAACCTGGCAGGCACATACCTGTGGCCAGGATAGACCAAAAAGACGCCAGTCACGCCTTGCCCTTCCTAGGGTGCTGGGTTCTGAGGCTGGGGTTGGTCTCAGTGTCCCATTCTACCCTCTGGTCCTTTGATCTGGTCACTCACCTCCCCAAAGCCTCCTTTGCCAAGGACTCGGTACTGCCTGAAGGTGTTTTTGGTCACTGGCTGCCTATGGGCAAGAAGGGGAGGTAACAGTTGGCAGGGCAGGGGTCTAAGGTCTGGGCAAAGGGTCAGCAATCTGGCTAATCCTGGCCCCGCCTCTTGAGAGATCACCTTTCCAGCCACTTCCACTGCAGGAAACGGTTGAAGTAGATGCTGTCGAGGTAGTCTGCAAAAGGGGCCATACTCAGGTATTCGTGGGTCAGCCTGTTGAGAGAAAGCCCAGCCTGACAGTCAGTCTGACAGCACTATCCTCAACTGATGTACATTCAGGAGGGACAGACACATCTGTGCTGAGCCAGAAGATGCCACAGTGAGGGGAGGCGGCTTGCCCATGGTCATAAGGCAGAGCAGGAGCAGGGCCAAGCTGAGTGCCCTGAGCTTCCCAGGCTTTCAGAGTCCACCAGGGCCTTTCCTCTGGGCACAATTCCATCAGGGAGCAGGGAAGGCCTTACCGCGTGAGCTCCTGGAAGAGGTCTTTGCAGGGCCCCTGCTCCAACCTCTGAGTGCAGTTTGTCACCAGCTGCCGGGGAATCTCAGGGATGAGGTCAGGACCCTGGGCATAGACCACAGACAGGTCAGTGCATGTGGAGAAGGGGTTGAATGCTGCCCACTCCCAAGACCCAGATGCCAGAGGTCTCCCTGGTGTCAGACGTGGATGTAGGCCAGATATGCGTCAGCCTCCCTGGAGGCACAGTACATCAGAGCTGCTAGGAGACCTACCTGGGCTGGAGCCCTGCCCCTCCCCACCCACCAGGATCCATGCCCACAATATGCCTGGCAGAGCCTGGAGCAGCTCCAGAGGCCTCTCTGCCCGGGCTGTGGTCAGTTGTTGCCCCAGTGATGTGTCCTGCCCACGGCTGTCATTCTCTCATCAGCACTCACTCACCGTGTGGCTCAGGAAATTCTGCATTAACCGCCGCCCACACGCCTTCCGCTTCTCATCAGGGGTCACTTCATACTCAGCCTGCAGGAAAGAGGGAGGGTAAGAAGTGTGGGGTTTGGACTGCACAACAAGTAGGGGATACCAGCTATGAGGCCGGTGCACCAGCCCCGGGCCAGGCCCACTCACCACCCCATCAAGGAAGGCGATGCAGCGTGTCAGCTCCGGACGTGTCTCACAGAACTCCCGGAACAGCAGGCGACCTATGGGCTGCCTTTCACATAAGCTGTGGTAGTCACGCTCTGTGGGCAGAAGAGGGTGCTGCTGGGCTCACAGAGTGAGCCTATTGGTTGGACAGGCCTACTCACGTCATCAGTTGAACACTACTATTATTCCCTTCAGGATCTGGGAATCTGAGGACCAGAGAGGTTAAATGACTAATTTAAGGTCACACAGCCAGGAATCTGATACTAAAGCCCCAGATTCCACCTCTCTCTGCTTCCTCCTCATTTGAAACACTTCATGATGCTGGAGATGGGTACACGCTGGATGGTTCTGGCCTAGCTGGGGCCTGACCCACACCTGCTACCTTGCCTGGTGAAAGTGTAGGAGGAAGCTGTGGCTTCCGGTGAGTTTGTGACTGGGCCTCTTTCCTGTGTGGTGGGAGGGCAATCACAGGTACACTCCCTTGCCCATGTGTGAGGCAGCAGAGGGGGGCCTGAGCAGTCTTAGGTGCAGTTCAGATCTGGAGCATCATCTAAGTAAGCCCTGCTCTTCTCTCCTGTTCCAGAAGTAATTCTGTCATATTGCCCAGAACCCAAATGGTCTCTGGTCACAGATCTGCTGAAGTGAGCATAGGCCCAGAGCTCCCAACAATAAGACTGTGGGTTGACCCCTCCCCACCATTCACTTAGTCCCAGGGTCCCGCTCACCTCAAGCCTAGGTGTTCTATCTTCTGCTTCTCTCAGATCTATCTCCTCACACGGGCCCATCTCTGCCCTCCACCTATCCCAAGCCCAGGAACTGAAACCAGGGTGGGTGGTGATGCAGCCTTAGCTCATCAGACTCCCCCAACCCTGCCTCTCCTGCCCAGGGCGAGGTCTCAGGGGATGACCCTTCAGCCTCCACCTATGTCTCACCCAGGCTAAGCCGAAGCTCTTCACACTGGCTGATGTGGGGGAACTGTAGCATCTGCCGCCATTTCTTGCTTTTGCCTTTACGATTTCCTCCACCACCTTTGGGAGAAAACAGGAACTGTGTCTTGAGTCCTGCCACCATGGTGCCTCCCTCTGACCCTCAGAGCAGTCAAAGGGTCTGAAGGGCCCAACCAAGACCCAGTCCACCCTGGGCTGAGCCTCAGGCCTCCCATTCACATGCCTCAAGCCTGCCTTTGCTGAAGACCAGGGCACATACACTCCTTCCAGCTAGGGGTTCCCAAGCTGAGGAAGTCAAAGGCAGTGTGGCCTCTGAGGGGCTCCAATGTCTTCTGCAAGTCTCTGCTTCCTTCCAGGTGGGAGTTTCCCAGGTGAGTAAAGTGGAGAAGGGCATCAAAGTGGTGGGAACTGTGAAAGTCAGGGCTTCAACAGGAAAGATGCTAGGGCATTTTGGGGACATGTGTAAGAGAAGCCAAGGGCAACAGTAGCCTGAGTCACTGGGAAGGACCCAGGCCTCTATCTCTGGGCCTTCCATCAGAGAAGTTAGAGGATTAAGGAAGTTAAAGGGCAGCTCAGTCAGACTGCGGCTAGAGGAATGGCACCCAGGAGTCCCCTCTCTGGCTGGATTTTACTCAGCTGACCCCATACTACTAGTTGTGGAAATTACAAGGAGATGGGGAGCGCAGTGCACTGGGGCAATATGCCCCTTCCAACAGAGGCAGCAACAACACCGCTCCAGCTGACCAGCGCACTGTTGTCAGGCAGGAATGCTGGCTCAGTGTGGCCAGATTTTCTGATTTTTCTAAAAAGGGTGGAAACACAGAGTGCTATGGGAAATATTGGCGGCAATTTTACTTGCCAAAGAAAATTTAAAAGACAACAATAAAACCTCTGCACTACAACCAAATAAACAGAGCAGTCAGAGCATTCTATCTGGTCAGGGGCCACCAGGCTAAGTCCTGTCTAACAAACTTGGGTTTGAATCTCCAATTCACTCTTTAGACCCATAACTTGTCCTTTGTGAGCTTTGACTACTTCATGCATACAGTGGGTCCAAATCTACCTCCGGAAGCAGGGTGCAGATGAAAAGGGAGACTTAGTCCAGCAGTCAGTGGGGCGATAGGAAGAGGTTAGCTTCCCAACATAGGGGAGATCTCAGACAAATATATTCTCTTGCCTGGCCTCAGTCTCCCCTCAGATCTTTCCAGCCCAGTTCCCATCTGGCCAGGGAATGCAGGTGATGTGACCAAGGGGGCAGGGCTGGGTCCCTCAGTGAGCTCCCTCCCTGGAGGAGGAAGTGTGGCAGGGCACCCATTGGGAAACCTGCTAGTGGCTCTCCTGCAGCCTGTACCCAGCATACTCTGCAATCATTGCTTCACTGCAAGTGAGCAACAGTGCCCACCCCACACCCCCCAGGCCTCTCCAGAAGGGGAACTTCTCCCCACCCCCGCAGGTCCCTCCAACAATCCTCCATACCCCAACTCTCTATCCGCTTGCCCCTCCCCACCAGTTACTTCCTCCTCCCCCTCCTCCCATCCATATCAAGGCAGCAACCAAGAGTCACATGCAAATACTCAGTTCTAGATCTGCCACCAAGTCAGTGGAGCTCTTCCTACCCTACTCTGCCCTCTCCCTGTGCCTCTGGATACCTGGAAAAGGAAGGAAGACAGAGAAAGCTCACACCCCAGTGCTGTCCTACTTTAGTACAAGTTCATGAGAAAATGAGACCCTGGAGAAGAACTCATTTGCCCAAGATCACAGAGCCTGGAGGTGACAGAGGCAGGCTTCAACCCTTCCTGCCACCCTGCAAACATGATGGGCATCTATTTGGTACCACCACCACCACCACCACCTACACACACACACACACACTCACACACTCTCTCTTGTTCTAAGGATTCTCAAACCACTACTGGGTATCAGGATCATTTGGGAACTTGGTAAAGGCCCTGACCCCAAGCTATTAGCCAGCTCATGGGTCATTCTTTTTATGTATTTTATTCACTGTTGCACATTTTCTTCCTAATGGATCATTCTGACACAGTCACCATCTAATTCTAGTGCCACTGGGCACGTGTGGCTCTTTGACTTGTTTTGTTTGGTTGCAATGGGTTTTAAAATTTTAGTTTTGTTTTATAAATAAGATCAGTACCACTAATCCATAGGGCAATGTTCAGCAGTAGGCAACAATTAGGATTTCCTTTCATCTTCATATTCCAACCCTAACCATTCCACAGAGACACTGTGGTTCAGAGGAGAGACCTGTTTAAAGCTGGAAAGGGGTAGGACCAGGTGCCAGTGAGGTATCAGGTCCTGGCCAGGCTTTATCTTCTGTGTCTTGTTTGTGTCCTGATGAAGTTTGTTCAGTGATGCTCACATTCTCTGAGCAAAGCAGTGCCCTCAGCAGGCCTGAGGCCTGAATGGCTTGAGTCCTAGTAGGGAGGCCTGGCCCTGTACTCCCTACCCCTCCTCCCTGGCTGGCTGAATGACGAGGCAGAACAGAATCGAGGCAGAACAGAATCGGCAGATGCCCCAGAGTCTGGGAGGAAGGCCTAGCCCCAGGGTTTGATAAGGGACAGGAGATACAGGAGGCTCTGAGGACCCAGCCTCCCACGTCCATTTCCAGGCAACATACTACAGAAGCCACGGTGCATGGGTGGGCAGGGAGACTAGAGTCTGCCCCCAGTGGCTTGCCCTTCTGGGCTTCCGGAAGACTTTTGGGGCATCCTGTGCCCCAGATGTGGGTCAACTAATGAACTCAATGAGTAATATGGAGTTAGTCCTTGGTCTGAGCCTGAGGTGCCTTTTGTCAAGTATGGCAGAAAGATGGAGTAGATGTTCTTGCAATCTGGAAGCCCAGCAAAGTGTGGACAAGATGTCATGTCTGTCTGTCCTCCCTCGAGTTCTAAAAAGACAGATTTGCTCACTGCTGGGTCCCCAACAACCCAGTTAGGGAATAGCACAGTAAGCTTCAGGTGATTATGTACTGATGTAAGGGTCAGCCTGACCACAGGGTAGTAAGGAGCATCCAGTCAGAGCAGGTACATGATAACACCTAAAGTAGGAAGCCACGAAGGGCTCAAGATTAGCTCCCATTTTAGCAAGTTCAGTGCAGCCTATTCACATACTATCAAAGTTCAGCTTCCACTCATTTCTGGGCCTATTTAACCCATTTATCTCTCTCTCACGTACCGAGGTATACTGATGTATCCTGCAAATGGCAATCTTTGTAAAAGCATATGGACCCCGAGTTTCCCCAAGTCAGGTGGGTTGTGTTATGCAGCAGCTGTATTAATTCATTCTCCAAACCGTACCCTGCACCAAGTTTTAGCTAGTCCAACTTGGTGTGCCCGGGACTGGGCTGAGCACGTGGGGTGGGCCATTTCTCACCTCTTACCTGAGATAGGGCTCAGAGAGGCACTCCCAGAAGTCGGGTCCCACCCTCCCCACTTCCTTCCTCTCAACAACCCCCCCTCCCGCGCGCCCGGCCGCGAGGGCGGTGGCCTGACCCCCGCCCCTTCCTGGGCCCCGGCTCCCCACGGCAGGTGCGGAGGAGGAAGACTACAGCCCGGAAGGGCTCGTCTCCGCGCGGGGTGCGGGGCACGGAGTCTGCGGCCCTAGAGGACCATCTGCCTGGAGGTCCCTGCTGCACTGGGAGGCTGAGCGCCCGCAGCTGCAGGCACCGGGGCCCGTCCGAACGCCCGGCCGCTCACCTTCCCGGGCCTTGAGTAGCACCGTGTTCGCTACGATGTTCTCGAGCTCCATGGGCTGCAGCGCCGCAGGGCCCACCGGGCCGCGCCGCCCGCCGGGGTCGCGCACCGGAGCCGGAGCCGGGGCCGGATGGCTATCGGCGCGGCTCGGTTCGGCTCGCAGTGACCGCGACGCGGCCTCCCGGCCTCCCCGGCCGCTGCCGCCCGCCGCGCACTCTCCGCCCTCTCCCGGGAGCCACCCCGGCGGCGGGTCCGCCCCGCCCCGCCCTCTGTTTACTTTATTCTGCCAATAAGTAAGAGGGCGCTCCCCGCGCCGTTTTCCCACTGGGTTGTCTTTTCAAAATTCCCCGCCCCCCAGCCCAGGATTTGTTCAGTGACGCCGGGAGGGTGGGACTAATGACGTCACTTCTCCTTGGTTGGTCTGAGGGCGGGTTTCAGCTCCTAGGTCCGAATTTCTGGGCCTTCGTAAGATACAGAACAGCCAGATGGGGCGGGGATGGGGGTGCGAGGCGGGGAGCCCTTTGCAGGAACAACAAAAGTAGGGACTTCTGGATCACGCCCAGGAGACCAAATGGTTGGTTGGATAAAGAAAACCTCAGTCATTTGAAGGACGATATTCTTAGTGGTCTATCAGTGGGGGTGTGACCATGTTGGGGTGGTCCAGGAACCCTCTTGAAGGGTTTGGTTGTGAAAGTGCTTTGGGACTCTGGCGTTCAGGCGGGTTTTACCTTGTGTTGGCCCATTCTGTGGTTTGGGAGCGAGAAGCTCCCCAGAGAAGGGGAGCCTCTCTGGTAGTTCCCCAGCCTCGCTGTATGTCCCCGGGCCCTTTATCCTGGGCCGGCCCTGCTGCGTACCCTAGGCCGGATGTTGTGATTTCTCTCCACCCACACTGCCTCTCTTGCCTTTGGCCTCTTCTGCCTTATAAGGCCGTGTTATCACCCCTAAATGTTCGAATTAACTCACCCGTTATACAGGTGGGGGAGTTGACCCGACTAGGTCAAATGGGTCGCTCGAAGCCAAAGACTAGGGGAGAAACAAGGCCGAAATTTTAGTTAGCTCAACACCCTACTCCTTCCATCCTCACTTGACACAGTAGGAAACAGAGGCTTACACAAAGTGCTAGTAAGGCAGAGGCCGACTTCTCTGATTCCTGTTCATTCATTCATCCCGAAATATCTACAGAGCACCGGCTTTGTGCCAGGCGCCCAGCCAGGTGCTGGGAAAATAGTGCTGTCTGCAAAATAGCCAGACTTCCTGCATACGTGCTGGAAATATAATAATCCTGTAGTTAAATAAAGGGAATGGATTCAGAAAAAAAGTGCAGTTCATATAGTAAAATGTTGTTATATCATATCCAATCAACTGACAGCGACTCTGAAGAATTGATCTACCCTATTCCATGCTATCCTCGCTGTTTCTGATATTCCTGAGCCATTGTTACAGTTGCTGTGTGAATCCATCTTGTTGAAGGTCATCCTTACTTAACATTGATCCTCCACCTTGCCAAGTATAACGTCCTTTTCCAAGGACTAGTTTCTTCCAACTACATGCTCAGAGTATGTGAGACAAAGCTTCACCATCCTCGTCTCCAAGGAGCATTCTCATTCCACCTTCTCAAAGACTTCCTTCTTTTTTTGATAGTTCATGGAATATTCTGTACTCTTCTTCAACATTACAACTCAAAGGCATCTTTCTTCTGCCTTCTTTGTTCATTGTCCAACTTTCAGATGCCTAGCAAGTAATTGAAAAGATCATGACTTGAATCATGACTTAGTCTTCAAACTAAAATCCTTATTCTTTAGCAATTTGGAAAAGTCCTTGATAGCGATTTTTCTCAATCCAACATGTCTTTTTTTTTTTTTGCCATTTTTTTATTATTTTATTATTTTTGTGTGCATGTACCGTCAGATCTGACTGGTACAGGAGGAGATTGTCCCTCCTTCCCTGGCCAACATGTCTTTTTATTTATACCATCAAATCGGATCTGACTGGTACAGAAGGAGATTGACCTGCTTTCTCCAGCAGAGCATCTGGTGGATTCGAACCGCATATCTCTGAGATTGCAGTGCAGCTCCTTGCCACTAGGCCACCAGAGTTCCCTGTCTTGATTTCTTGACTGCTGGTACCAAGATGTTGGTTGTGGATCCAAGTAAATGAAATTGTTACCACTTCAGTCTTCTGTCCATTTATCATGATGTTGCCAATTCATCCCATGGTGAAGATTTTTTGTTTTCTTAATGTTGAATTGTAATTTATTAATTGTCATGTATTAATTGTCTTTGATCTTCTGCAGCCAACATTTCAAGTTCTCTTCAACAAGTAAGTTTGTATCATATGCATAACTCAGGTTGGTGGTGAGTCTTTCTTTAATCCTGCTGCCTCATTCTTCCATAATAAGGTCCAACTTCTCAAATGATTTGCTCCACATACAGATTGAGTTAGGTATGGACAAAGGATACAACTTTGACACACACCTTTCTTTCTTTTGAATTGTTTGTTCTTGGTTCAGGCATTAGCCAGTATATCTACAGAGCTTTTCCTGATGGTTTCCTTGGTGATTGATATAATCACTGCCACTGGTTCCTTCTGTTTTAAACCATACACTGTTTCCTTGCTCTGTTCAGATGAAATCTTCTTGGCCTAGGTATAGGTTTTGCACAAGCACAATTGTGCTGGGATTCCCATTCTTAGTATTAGCCACAATTTGTTGTGATTCACAGAGTTAAATATCTTTGTATAATCAATGACATACAGATAGACATCTTTCTGGTATTCTCTCTTTTTAACTGTCTGACATCAGCAATGATATACCTGGCGCCACAGCCTCTTCAAAATCCAGCTTGAATTTCTGAAAATTTTCTGTCAATGTACTGTTCCAGTCACTTTAAAATAATCTTCAGCAAGATTTTGCTCTCATGTGATATTAATATTACTGGGAAGAGTATATGACAGGGAACTGTTCCATCTCCATAACATTTCAATCTACATGCAGAACAGATTATCTGGGAGACTGAGCTCTATAAGGAGAAATGTTACATCAGGATTGGAGGAAAGTTCATCAACAGTCTGCCTTTTGAACTTGAGGAGTACCTGATGCGCTTGCTGCAGAAGGTCAAGGACTACAGACTTCAATATGGATTGAAGCTCAGCATCAAGAAAACAATGATTCTCACCACAGGGCTGAATAGCAGCATCATGACAGATGGTGAAGAGATTTAAGATTGTTAACAGCTTCAGCTTGCTTGGTTCTGCAATCAACTCTCTTGATACCAGTAGTCAGGAAATCAGAAGACAATTGTAGTGGGAAAAATCTGCTGTCATTTGCCTCTCCAAAGTACTGAAAATCAATGATGTCAGTCTGGAGACTAAGGTATACCTGATCCAGGCCATGTTGTTGTTAGGTGCCGTAGAGTCATACACGACTTATAGCGACCCTATAAATAGAAAACCTGAGTACTGTTCATGGAATTTCTGGAGACAAATCATTTCAGAAGTAGATGCCACTCCTGCTCCCAAGCTTGTTTTAATCGGGAAGCTCCACCAAACACTGTCCACCGTGGGTAACCATTATCACATTTGGCACAACAGTGTCACAGTGTTCAGCATCACAGCAACCACGAGTTACCTCCGCACAGCAATGCACAGACCAGTGCTATACCACCTAGAAGAATGTTTCACAAAAAAAAAATGTGATGGCCACAGATTAAAATCACCCACCTTGGGCTTGGTAGCATAACCGTCCAGGCCATAGGCTTTGCAATTACTTGCTATGCATCAGAGAGCTGGACAGTGACTAGGGATGATAGAAAGATAACTGATGCCTTTGAGCTGTGGTGCTGGAGAAGAGTGTTGAATATACCATGGACTGCTAGGAGAACAAACAGATTTGTCCTAGAGAGGATGAGACCAGGCTGCTCATTGGAAGCAAGGATTCTGACGTTTTGTCTGACATACTTTGCATGTTGCAAGGAGGGACCAGTCCTTGGAGAGGGCTGTCATACTTGGGAGGGTGGAGGAGAGGAAGACCCTCAATGAGATGGATTGATTCAGTGACTGGGGTAATGGGGGTAGGTGTGTCAGAGACACTAAGATTGGCACAGGATAGAGTAGGTTTCAGGGCTGCTGCACATAGGATCGTTATGAGTTGCAGGCTACTGAACGTCACATAGCGATAACAATTTTCACATCCTATTGGATCACTTATTTCTTCTTTTTTTAAATTTTTTATTGAAAGTTTACAGAAAACTTGAATTTCCATTCATTGGTGCACATTTTCCTCCCTACCCTGCCCCCAGTTTGCTTTTCTCTTTAAAAAGATACTTTCATTGTTGCAGAATTTCCTCTCTTCCTCCCGCCCTGCCCTCCAGTCCACTTTGCTATGCTCCTCTTATTCTGGACTATCGTCATGCAAATAATACCTAATCATATATTTCTTTTAGACAGTTCTTCCCCTCATCTATTTAAATGCAGTGTTCATTATTTATCCCCTCTTTTCTTAGTTTACTCCAACCCCCATGTAAATCCTGTTTTATAACAGTGACTTTATGTAGTATTTGTCCTTTCGTGATTGAGAAATTTCACTCAGCGTTATAGCCTCCATATTGTATAATAATTTATGAGTTCCTTGTTTCTCATTGCTGCATTGTCCTCCATTGTGTGACTATACTACAGCTTCCCTTTCCATTCATTTGTTGATGGCCACTTGGGTTGCTTCCATATCTTAACTATTGTGAACAATGCAGCAATAAACAAACATGGGTGTGCATCTATCTGGTTGGGTGGCAGTTCTGGTCTCTTTGGGGTATATTCCCAGTAGTGGAATTGCTGGGTCAAATGATATTTCTATTTCCAGGTTTTTGAGAAAGCGCCATACCACTTTCCACAGTGGTTGCACCATTTTACACTCCCACCAACAGTGAATAAGGGTTCCAATTTCTCCACACCCTTGCCAGCATTTGTTGTTTGTGGTTCACTTTTTTAGAGGATGGGAACAGACATGGATCTCTTCCAGTCAATTGGCCAGGTTTCTTGGTAAAATTGGCCAAATTTCTTGGTAGTATCTGGTGAGCATGTCTAGGGTTCTATCTGTTTGTTGAAACATGTCAATTCCTGGGACTTATTTTTTTGCCAGTGCCTTCGGGGCAACTTCTGAAATTGTTCCATGCCAGCCAATTATTTTTGGTACTCTGTATATTCTGTAACTCTGTGTATACCTTCCATCTTCTTTTGAGCTTCCTGGATCATTCAATATTTTGCCCATAGCATCCTTCACTATTGCAACTCAAGGCTTGAATTTGTTTTTCAGGTTTTTTCCATTTGAGAAATGCTGAGTGAGTTCTTCTCTTTTTCTTTTCTAATCCTAGCTCTTTGCACATTTTGTTATAGTATTTTACTATGCCTTCTTGAGCTTCCCTTTGAAGTCTTCTGTTCATCTCTTTGCCTTTGTTTTGGCTTCTTAAGAGAGAAGTAATGAGGAATGGGCTCAGCATGATACTGGAGCAGAGAACTGAATGATAGATAAGATCTAATCATGCAAATTTCTGAGGAAGTGGAGTCCTAGGCAAGGCAAACAGCAAGTGAAAATGCACCAAGCCTAGAATAAGTTTGGTGCATTCAGTGTATAGGAAGAGAAGGTCAAGGTCAAGTGGTGAGATGAAACATAAGAGCAAGGGCACTAAGTTATGGAATGCTCTGAAGACCATAAACTAACAAACAAAAACTTTAAAAAGCCAAGCCAAAACCAACTATGACCTTTCAGTTAACAGCTGAAATGTGCTATTCCATTTGTTGTTGTTTTTGTTAGATGTCATCTCGTTTTCTCTAACTCATTGTAACCTATGTAAGACAGAACAAACCTTGGCTAATCATGTGCCATCCTCACAATCTCTGCTATAACTTAAGCTCATTCTTGCAACCACTGTGTCAATCCACCTTGTTGAGGGTCTTTCTGGGTGTTTAAGTGGGTTTTTTTTTAAAAAAAAACAAAACAACAAATAATAATTTTTATTTGTAATTATTAACAGTCTGAATTTTAAACAGATTCTTGAACTGGTGGCTCATAACCATCAGCTCGTTCAGCTTTAGCCCCTGTCTCATGCCAGTAGCTTTTCCAAGGGCTGCCACCT
Organism: Elephantulus edwardii; assembly: GCF_000299155.1. Taxonomy (NCBI): domain Eukaryota; kingdom Metazoa; phylum Chordata; class Mammalia; order Macroscelidea; family Macroscelididae; genus Elephantulus; species Elephantulus edwardii. The sequence continues at coordinate 20,777,340 of NW_006399783.1, read as the reverse complement.
TCACCATGAAGTTCCCTGAGTTTGCCCATTTTTACTTTCCTAACAAGTACATCATGGAGAGGATAAATAAACTGGCAAGCCTTTTCTATGTCTTTCCCAATGCTGTCTGGAATCAATTTATTGACCACCTCTTTCAAGTCATTTTGGCGGACCTGTTGGTGCTGAGCATGAGATGTCTTGTGAATCTGATTGTGGCGGGTTTTTTGCAAAACCAACACAAAATGTTGTTGTTGTTGTTGTTATGTGCCCTCAAGTCGCTTGCAACTCATAACGACCCTATGTACAACAGCCCTAAACCCTGCTCTATCCTGTGCCAATCGCACTGTCTCTGACACCCCAGTCACTGAATCAATCCACCTCATAGAGGGTCTTCCCTTCTTACGCTGTCCCTCCACCCTCCCAAGCATGATGTCCCTCTCCAAGGACCGGTCCCTCATTAAAACATGTCCAAAATATGTCTGACGAAGCCCCAGAATCCTTGCCTCCAAGGAGCAGCCTGGTTTAACCCTTCCCAGGTGTTTTGTTGGCAGTCCATGGTACCCTCAATACTCTTCTCGAGCACCACAGCTCAAAAGGCATCAATTCTCCTTCTATCCGTCCTAGTCATTGTCCAACTCTTTGATGCATAACAAATGATTGCAAAGACCATAGCCTGTATCAGACGCACCTTAGTCTCCAGAGTGACACCATTGCTCTTTAGTACCCTGGAGAGGTCCCTAGCAGCAGACTTTCCCATGGCAATACTTTTTTAAAAATTTATTTTATTTCATTATTTTTTGTGTGTAATCAGATCTGGCTGGTACAGGAGGAGATTGTTCCTCCTTCTCCAGCAGAGCGTCTGGTGGGCAAAACTTTTTTTATTTCCTGGCTGCTGGTGCCAAGAGTGTTGACTGTTGAGCCAAGGAAACTAAAATTGTTAACAATCTCAATCTCTTCACCATTCATCCTGGTGCTGCCAATTGGTCCAGTGGTGAGAATCTGTCTTCTTGACATTGAGCCTCAATCCATACTGAAGGCTGCAGTCCTTCACCTCTGCAACAAGTGCATCAGGTCCTCCTCAGTTTCAGCAAGCAGGGTTGTGTCATCTGCATAATGCGGATTGTTAATAGATCTTCCACAAATCCTGATGCCACAATTCTCCTCATAGAGCCCAGCCTCTCGGATAATCTGTTTTGCATACAGGTTGAAAAGGTATGGAGATAGGACACATCCCTGGCATACACCTTTCCCAATTTTGAACCATGCAGTGTTTCCCTGCTCTGTTCTGACGACTGCCTCTTGGTCCAAGTATAGGTTTTGCAATAGAACAATCAAGTGTTCTGGGATTCCCATTCTTCTCAGAGTCAGCCACAGTTTGTTATGATCCACGCAGTCAAACGCCTTTGCATAGTCAATAAAACACAGATATACATTCCTCTGGTAAAACAGATGAAGTAAATAACCATCAGTAGTTTTGACATCAGCATGCGCGTCGATCATGGTCTGCCATTTTTTTACCATGGAGCACATTTTGTCACAGGTATGATCCATGCCACGAAAGGTGGTGAGGCAGTTTTTGCCTTGAACACTCTCAGTAATTAGTTTGAATTTTCTAAACGCAAACTCATCATTTTGCAAATCAGCAAGGCTCACTTAAAAAAACATGACCTTGAGTCCATCAGGTGCAATTTTGGTTCCTTGAGTCCTTGCGACTAATGTCTTCCCAATATTTCTTATATTGAACATTGCTGGCGTATATCATACCAATCTTTCTTAGAAAATGGATCAACCACTTTCCTCTTGGCTCCTTTCTTGCCACCTTTTGTAAGGCGCTTATTCTTGCCCACTGCCATAGTGGTGCCAAGAGAGCAAAAAGGCTGGGTATGGACATGTTGTAAGGAGAGACAGGTCTTTAGAGAGGGACATCATGCTGGGTAGAGTAGAGGGACAGTGCAGGAGGGGAAGACCCTCTATGAGGTGGATTGATTCAGTGACTGGGGTGATCAGGATGGGTGTGTCAGAGGCAATGTGATTGGCACAGGATAGAGCACGGTTTAGGGCTGTTGTACATAGGGTTGCTATGAGTCACAAACGACTCAATTTGACGGCACATAACAACAACAACAACAACATCTACGTTTTATCACTCAAGATGTCTTTCTTAGCCAATGATTAGCTGTTTATTTTGCGCTGAAATATTTATTGTATTTAGGAGAAAAGATTAGAATTGGATACAAGTCCCACTCTAGTAGAGGCTTATGTAAACAGGACCTAAGTGTCAGCTCTTTTTATTTTGGGACACACCTGCCTTCAACTGATAGCCTACAACACTCACCAGTCTCTGCAAAACCAGCCCCTGCATACCTACAGTCATGTGAGTCATTCCTCTGATGGTCTGAGTCTCGCGGAGACCTTCCAGTGAACCATCAACCTCAAGGGACACAGAAGAGCTAGGAAACAGAACAAAGGAGGAGCTGTTAATATCAGAAATCGTGAACTTGTACCAGTCAAACATTTGGGACAACATTGACTTGACCCTTCTTGTAACTGGCCTGCTACTAATCTTAGAGGAATAAATTATAAATTCAGTTTTTATTCGCTGATCTTCTACTTTTTCAAACACAATCTCCTTCTCCAAAGATTGGTCCTTCCTGACAGCATGGCCAAGATACACCTGAAAGGGTCACAGGTCACATTTAATGGTCAAAGCAGACCATACAGTCACAACTACAAAGGAGTGGGAGTTTAATACTAGTATAAATAAAAAACCCAAACCAATTGCCATCAACGCTAATTCACGGCAAGTCCATGTGTGTCGGAATAGAGGCATGCTCCCTCGGGTTTACAAAGGATAAGATCTTTTGGAGGAGTATCACCAGATTTTTCTTTTAAGGAACCTCCAAGAGGATTGAAACAGCGAAGTAGTCAATTAATTGGGCCAACTAAGTGGCCTCAACACTACTAAAACAGGGCTCATTTTCTGAAGACATGTAAAGCAGTATCTCCCATCCCATCCCATCCCACAGACACTTCTGTAATATGACCCACAACTCCCTCTTATCAGTAGGTATAGTCCAATTCCCTTCCCCTGAGTCTGGTATGGGTTTAGTGACTCCCTTATAGTCAGTTAAATATGGTGGAGGTGATGCCAAGTGACTTTTTTCTTTTTTCTGGTCAATGACTTTTTTATTGTGGGGGAGTTAAAGAGATTTTTGACAGCAGATTTCCTCAATGCAACACATCTTTTGTTTTTCTGACTACTGCTACATGATTTTGGAACCAACCAAGATTTCATTTGTGTTTGATATTAATAATATTTCTCAGTAATTTCTATATTTTATTAGATCAATTTTAAAAAAGTTCTAGTAATTTTGCTAGGTAGCTATCTTCCAGATTTGTTGACATGGACTAGTGAGCATGTCCAGGGCTGCATCTCCAAGTGACTTTTTGAGGCTGTCGGTGATGGACATACAACCTAGTTTTCTTGAAATGTTCACTCTCCAGAAGTTTCTCTTAGTGTGTTCCTTAGGAGTCAGCTGCCATAAAGTGAGAAGTCTAAGCCAAATGAAGAGATCATTTGTTAGTGCTATGGTTGACAAACAAGCCTGGCCTTCAAGTCATCACATCTCAAGCATTAGACTGTGAATGAGGAAATCTCCATGTGGTTAGGAGTTGGATAGTAGCTAAATAATTTTGGGACAAACCACAGGAGGGTTCAAGGTAAAGTTAAAATCATAAAGCATCTTCGGGTTTCAGTTGAGCCTTGTCCAACTGTTAGAGCACAGCCTGAGCACATATGTTGTTGTTGTTGTCAAGCACTGTCGACTCAAATATGATTCATAACAACCCTCTGAGCAACAGAGACCCCTATCCTATCCTGTACCATCTTCATATAAGACATACAATTAAACAAGAGGGTGAAAGCTAGTTAACTTAATTAGTGTCTCAAGAGTGTCGAACTTCTTGACATCATGAACAGCTAATTGGAGTGGGAACTTCTAGTCAACATCATTTTGTTTTGTTTTAGAATTTGTTATTGTTGAAAATACACACAGCAAAACATATACCAATTCAATAGTTCCTACACATACAATTCAGCAATAATGTTTACATTATTAGTTGTAAAATTATTCTCCCTCAGTACAAATGATGTGGTGGCATCAGAGTTCCTCCTTTGACCTCAGGGTGGGGAGAATCACCATCAGCATTAACTCAAGTCTGACTCTATGAGACAGAGGTCATACATGTTTCTACTTTCCCCCTTTTCACGAATTTTGACACTAACTGTTACTCCCGCAGCACTCTCTATTTCTCTGCTGGGTTCAATAATTGGTTGTAATGGCCACATAGAACTCACAGACAATATCAGTGATTATGAGGGCGTATTAGGAAAGTAATAGGTTATAAATTTTTTGTTGTTATGTGCTGTCATTTTTGACTCGCAGCAACCCTATGTACAACATCCCTGAACCTACCTTCATTACCACAGTCACTGAATCAATCCATCTCATGAAGGGTCTTTCTCTCCTGTTCTGTCCCTCTACCCTGCCAAGAATGATGTCCCTTCTCCAAGGACTGATTCCTCCTTGCAACATGTCCAAAGCATGTCAGATGAAGCGTCAGAATTCTTGCCTCCAAGGAGCTTCCCAGATTCACCCTCTCTAGGTTGAACCTGTTTGCTCTCCTGGCAGTTCATGGTACTCTTCTCCAGCACCACAGCTCAAAGGCATCAATTCTCTATCATATCTAGTCTTTGTCTAGCTTTCTAAAGCATAGAAAGTAATTGCGAAGACTATGGCCTGGATCAGGCATACCCTTATCTTCAGACTGACATTGTTGCTCTTCAGTACTTTGGAGAGGTCCCTCACAGCAGACTTTCCCAATGCAATTAATCTTTTGATTTCCTGGCAGCTGATACCAAGAGTGTTGATTGTGGAGCCAAGAAAACTAAAGCTGTTAATTAACAATCTCAATCACTTCACCATCTATCGTGATGCTGACAATTGGCCCAGTGGTGAGAATCTTTGTTTTCTTTTGTTGTTGTTGTATACTGGTGAGTTGGGTTCTACTGGCACAGGAGGAAATCGCTTCTTCTCCAAGGAACATCTGGTGGATTTGAACTGCACACCTTCAGAATTGCAGTGCAGTTTCTTTGCCACTAGGCCACCAAAGTTCCCTGATCTTTGTTTTCTTGATGTTGAGCTTCAACTCACATTTAAAGCTGCAGTCCTTGAACTAACTCAGGATACAGTTCTTCAGTTAAGGGAAATTCTTGTCTGTGTCCACAGGCAAGCCTCTCCTGGTTCTTGTACTCTCAGCTCCTCAGCCTCTTGCTACAAAGCATTACACAACTCTAACTTCAAAGGTAAGAGCCCAGTGTCACCCACCTTTCTAGTAAACCTTGACTCAGAGGCACCCAGGGCTCTCACCGTGTACGTCAGCAAGCCTAGCTTCACTAACTGCTCAGAGGAACCTCACTCAGCCATAAGTCTCTTGCCCAATTGTTCTCCAATCTCTCACTCTGAGGCTGGGCAACTTATGCATCTCCTGCCATTCCTCTAGTTCTACTGCTGCTGCTAACTTTATTTCTTTGTCACTCTCACATCTGTTCCAGATGTTACAACTCTCTCTGACTCCTGAGTCTAGGAGGTTCTCAGCACAAGGATACCAATTCAAAAGGAAACATTGTACTTCTGGCTCTTTTTCCTTGGTAGTGATATGATCATCCCTGACAGCCTGGGACGTCTGATTTTGAGCCTAGTGAGATGGTGAAATTGGTTAAGCCCTTCTATAAAGTTCGATAACCTTATTTGCATTGTCAAGGGTCTCATGTGCTTTATTTCTATTATTAGAAAGTTATCTGATTCCTTTATTGGGCTATAAGCACCTTATTTGCATTGTTGCATCTAAGTAAGACCATAGTTAGAAAGTCCATATGAAAGTAATTCATCATACCACTACCTCCCTTTTCAGAGTTGTTCCTCCTTTAATAACACAGACACACTGTCTCCTGAGGTTCCTATCTAGTCTTGCTGAGTCATTGTTGTTCATTTGATCTCATATAGTTAGATCTTAAAAGAGCACTTTGTTCAAGGCAAATATTCTTTACTAGTTAAGCTAAACGACTGTTTGGTTTTAAGAGGACTTCACAGAACTTATTTGGTTTAAGGTTTAATGATTATCTCAAGGCAATAGTTTCAAGAGTTCATCTGGCCTGTAAAGTCTCCATAAAGTCTGAATAAGTTTGGCATGGTTTGTTTTACAGAAATAGGGAACTGGAATAACTCTCACATTTGGTAAACAAAATCTGCTTGTGTGTGCGTAGATCATTTCTGGAAGGTTATCTGAAAACTGGAGACACCTGCTGCCTCGGCAAAGGAAGAATTAAGTGTCTGTAAACAGAGGTAGGAGGCACCCTTTCATCCTATCTCTTCAATCCTGTGTCATGTGACTGCATTGCCTAGTTTTAAAACAAAAGGTGTAGAAGCCCCAAGTGGCTTCCTGTGGTGGGAGCCTGTAAGATGACCCTACAGCCCCTGCTTCTTCCTAGTTTTCACACCCTGACATAATTTCCCTACTTTGGCGTAGGCTGAATCAGCTTCTAATGAAAAAAATATAGAAAAAGTGACTGAATGCCACTCCAAATAGTAGGTTATAAAAAGACTGTGGCTTCTGTCTTTGGCGTGCTCTTTCCTTTCTCATTGGCTTACTGTGAGGGAAACCAGGTGCCCCATGCAGGGAGCTGCTCTGTGGAAAGACCAGGGAGCCAATAGTTCTGGGCAACAGCCAAGAAGCCTCAGTGGCCTGGCAAGTGAGTGAACTTGCAAGTGGATTCTCTCCCAGTAGAGGCTAGCTTACGAGAGACCCTGTGCAGAGACACCCAGTTAGATAACACTAAGTTGTAGTTTGATAGATTTTTTCCCCCCAAACAGCTAAAGCTGTAAGAAATTTGTTATGGAGCTCTCATTCTTACTTCCTTTTCTGCTGTTAGTATGTAGTTAGGTCTGGGTTCACCCCTATCTTTCCAGGGGCCCTTTACCCCTTTTCTTGCTTTCTTTTTCACTTTAGTCTTCTTGCGTGGCCTGCCTTTTGCGAGCTATACCTCTGTCTTTCTACCTTAATAAACCTTTCCACTTGTTTTGCTAAAAAGAAACCAAACAAACAAAAAATTTGTTACTTAGCAAGAAATAATTAGTAAAACTCTTTGTACTTAAAATAAAATTCAAGACTTTATTTACCATGGCCTACAAAGCCCACCTCCATCACTGCCCTGCTATGCCTCCCTTACTATCTCAAACATGTCTCCCTTTTGCCCACTGTGTGCCACCAACCACACACTGAACTTTCTGCGTCCCTCTGGAGTTGCATACTCCAAATAGTTGTGACTCAACACATGTGTCTGATTAAATGAAAATGTAAGTTAAAACTCAGTATATGTACATGCATGCTTATTTTTCCAAAGCCGATAGAGTCAGAACTGACCCATAGCTGAACCTCTGGTGGGTTTTCAGAGGCAGTTAATCACATGGGAGGAGATCGCCCATCCTCCTGTGGAATAGCTGGTGGGGTTGAACCATGTTCCCTCAGGACTGCAGTGCAGCTTCTTGCCACTAGACCACCAGTTGTTGTTGTTATGTGCCGTCGAGTTGCCCGTGACTCATAGCAACCCTATGTATAACAGCCCTAAACCCTGCTCTATCCCTTGCCAATCTTACTATTTCTGACACACCTACACCCATTACCCCAATAACTAAATCAATCCATCTCATAAAGGGTCTTCCCCTCCTGTGCTGTCCCTCCACCCACCCAAGCATGAGGTCCCTCTCCAAGGACTGGTCCCACCTTGCAACATGTCCAAAGTATGCCAGACAAAGCTTCAGAATCCTTGTCTCCAAGGAGCAGCCTGGTTTAACCCTTTTTAGGACAAATTTGTTTGTTCTCCACTAGTTCATGGTATATTCAACACTCTTCTCCAACACCACAGCTCAAAGGCATCAATTCTCCTTCTGTCATCCTTAGTCATTGTTCAGCTCTCTGATGTATAGCAAGTGATTGCAAAGACCATGGCCTGGATCTGGTGCCCCTTAGTCTCCAGACTGACGTCAAGGCCACCAGAGTTCCCTGAAATTTAAGTTAAAACTAAGCATATGTATATGCATGTTCATTGCAGCATTATTCACAATAGAGAGAAATAACCTTAGCTCCCATCATCAGATAAATGTCTACCCAAACTGGGGAGCATGCACGCACTGGAATACTATGGGATGAATCTGTGACACATCTGATAGCATGAAAGCAGTAAGGAGGGGCAGGCAAAAGAAATCACTGGGAGGCACATAGGAGTGAAAGACAAAAAGGGCAAATACAATCCCAGAGGGACGTGGTTCAAATCCACCAGTTGCTCTGCTGGAGAAGGAGGGACAATCTCCTCCTGTACTGATTTGACAGTACATGCACAAAAAAGAATAAAATTTTAAAAAAATTTTTAAAGGGCCAATAGTATTATCTTTTATTAAAAAATCTACCCGTTCCTGCCTAATAGTAGTAACAAACATTTCTATGGGTAGATATATAGGTAGACATAAAAGCTGAGTAGATGTAGGAAGATGGATAGGAGAGCACCAACAAATATCTGTATTTGGCAGAGGACATTTTTTTATATCTCATTGTATGTGCTGTAACTATAGCCAAGGATATTGTAGCGCACACCGGGGACAGAGTTCTCAAAACTTAACCATAATGAAACATCTTGAGGGAATGACTCACTGAGCTTGAGGACTTAAGACGACAGTCCTGAGCGACATCTAGGTCAATTGACATATAGTTTACAAAGACTACTTCCACATTCTCCTTTGGTGAATAGTGACTGAGGCTTTAGCAATTTCTGAGTGAAAATAAAAGTAAAAGCCCTTACCTGTGAGTGGCCATCTTAGATGCAACCATGCAGAATGAAAGAGAATGAAGACAAGCCAAGATTCAAGGAAACAACTAATCTGAAGGAGTAATGGACCGTGTGATCACAGCCTCCGCTCCCTGGAGAACAGAAGACTTAGATGGTGCCCAGCCACCACTGCCAACTGCTCTGATTGGGTTCCTGGACAAAGACTTGAGAAAAGAGGTGGAGTAAATAGAACTAGAAAACATGAAAAAGACCAAACATAACAACCTGATAGCTACGTGGAACCCTCAAGACAGTGATCCTTAAATACTCATCAAGCCTGGAATTGAATTCTTTCCTGTTTTCAGCCAAATAGACTCTCTCATTCATGACTGGTGAGTTGGCACTGTCTCATAGCTGATCCTCAATTGAGTTTCCAAGGCTTAAAACCCACTGGAGAAGATTGCTCCATCTTTCCTTCCTTGGAGCTGTTGAGCTCAATGGATCAAGAGATACACATTGCCAGAATATAAGTGAGGTCATTTGTTTGCTTTGCAGTGGGGGTCCCAGTAATACGGCAGGATTCCCCGTCTCCTAGCTTCAGCTACGTGTTTTTATATCCTTACTCTCCTCTAGATGCTTGTCTATGTGGGTCAGGCTACAATATCGTGCTGTTGGCTTATTACTATGGGTACAGCGATGTAGTCATGGGTACACAGTGCAAAATGTCTACATCTTGGGTTTATCAAGGGTACTAGTGCAAAACATTTACATAAACAATAGTAAACTTTAGGGCTGGGGCAGAAGTTTTCCAGAGGGTTTGGTTACTCAAATGAAGTGAGTGCTACATGAAATGGAGTCTATTTGGCTTTTCAGTGCCACTGGCAGATGCAAATTGCCAGAGAGGCACTTCATACCTGTGTGTTAACAGTGCAACTCCCCATGGGCCACTCTACCAGAGTTCTTTAAACAATGGATGGTTGGATTAAATGAACTAGGAGAGGTATGTACCTCTTAGTACAATGAACAGTTGTTGTTGTTGTTGTTGTTATGTGCCGAAACAGAATTATTTTCAATATACAACATTAATTTTAGGTGTCTGGGTGATTTTGCTTGACTGCTAAGCAGGAAGTTGATGGTTCAGGTACACCCAGCTGTGCATAGAAGGAAGGTTTCAATATAGTTCTGTATGGATTACAGTTATTGGCAAGTCTTTTTTTTTTGTGAGAAAAATTTATATTTAGAATTAGCCAGTTGGACTCAGTTTATTGTTGTTGTGTGTGTGCTGTTGAGTCACTTGCAACTCATAGAGACCCTATGTACAATAGCTCTGAAACCTGTTCTATCCAGAGCCAACCTTATTGTCTCTGACACACCTGTCCCTATAACCCCAACCACTGAATGAATCCATTTCTTCGAGGGTCTTCCTCTCCTGTGCTGTCCCTCCACCCTCCCAAGTTTGACATCTCTCTCTAAGGACTTGTCCTTCCTTGCAACATGCCCAAAGTACATCAGACAAAGCCTCAGAATCCTTTCCTCCATAGAGCAGGCTGGTTTCACCCTCTCCAGGATGAACCTGTTTGTTTTCCTGGCAATAATAGTATATTCAATACTCTTCTCCTATATAAGACAAAAAAGGCAACATCTGCCCAAAACCAAAGTTCATTATTAAGCAGCAATGGTCAAGAAAAAAAAAAGGAATAGAAACAGGGTAGGTCAGAAAACAGGAAAGAATACTCATTACAACCCAGTTATGTCACTTTTTGATTACAATAAAAGTTTTCAGTAAACTTTTTTTAAAAAAAAAAGAAAACAGGAAAGAATACTGTTACATTGAAGGGTTTGCATCCGTAAACAAAATATGAATACATTATTAAATGAGAAATGAATTCATTCTGTAAACTTTCACCCAAATTTTTTTAAATAAAATTCAGTTCCTCAGACTTATTGGCTGTATTTCAAGTACTCAAAAGCTGTGTGTGGGTAGTGCCTGCTGTATTGGGCAACACAGAGAAAGAAGATTTCCACTATCACAGAAAGTTTTGTCAGCCAATGCTGGTCTAAGAGGGCGGAGTGGCAGCTATTTGCACAAAGCTTAGGCACAGTGGCAGTTTGATTGCCTAAGGCCACAGCAGTGTCACCAACTGAGGAGTGGAGGGTGGTGGACTGGGTTAACTTACCTTCAAACAGGCAGTTCTGGAAACTCTTGGAATATACGCCCCAGTCTCTGTTAGAAATGAGCAGCGTGTGTGAACATGCATGCGCATGTGCCAGTGTGTGAATGTGGTGAGCGTGCACGTGTGTGAATGTTGGTGCATGTGCTGGTGGGTGAAGGTGCGTGCACATGTCTGTGTGTAAATGCGTGTGCGCGTGTGTGAACGTGATGTGTGCCTGACTGACTGTGAATGTGAACATTCATGTGGGTACCTATGAAGGACTTGATTGTTTAGTATTTCTCACCCTATTCACAGTGGCAGTTGCAGGAAGAAACCAGGAAAACAAGTTGGCAACTTTCTGTTCCTGTCCAAAGTTGCAACTGACCAAACTGCTGGAGGAAGACTTAGAAATGCAGTTACAACTAGGGGCAAGTGTGCCGAAAATGCTGGGAAGTGTTTGTGCACAGACCGTTTCTTTGGAAATCTCTGAATATTGAGCCCCAGTCTTTTGCCAGGGTCTATCTTCCCTGGGCATTCTCAGGCAAGCACAAACCAGCCAGACAATGTGGTGCCCACACCAGGCTGAAGAGGTGCAGCAGTTAAGGTCCAGGAAGGCTGCCCTCCTTACCCACTTATGCTGGGGGTCATGGGGCAATAGCGGGTTTGAACATTTCTGACTCAAGTCCACAGCTTTTATTTTTCAAGCCCCACCCTTTAAACTGCTGTGTATGGGACTGATCATGAGGGTTTGTTTCGTTTTAGAAACTTCCTGGTAACAATGCATGAACTCTTGCATTAGGTAGGACTTTTCGTTTGCAACTTAAAAAAAAAAGTTCAAGTAACTCCAAAGAATAAAAGGTTGTTTTGACTTTAAATTTCTCTAGGTCCAAGGTCCCAAGCAATGTTCTCAAAAACCTATTTTTGTCATATTCTGGTTTTGAGGGTTTTTTCAATTAAGGAAAAATGTATTGTTTAGAAGCACAGTTCAAAAGATACTCATCTGGGATCATGAAACGCTAATGTCTTTTAAATAAAAGTTACAGAGCCACTTAGAACCTTGACAAATGAGGTCTTTTAAGACTTCCTGTTCAGTGTCTTCTTCTTTTTTTTTTTTCAGTGCCTTCTTTTTATGGCTTATGCAAAACTGCTTTTGTATCATTAGTAACATAGCTGGTGAAATAGCTCACTGGTCAACATGTTTTGCTGCATAAAAAACCTCTCTTTTGATCTTAAGATGAGCTATAGTAATTTACTGTTAGTCTATTATGTTGTTTACAATTGTTAATTCCCAGGAAAACAGATGTCTTTTTGTTCTGTAATCCACTGAAAATACTCTTCCCGCTTCATCCTTGTGATTCGCATTTCCCTTCATCTCCCCATCCTATCTCTTCCTGCCTTCTCCTGCGGTTTCCCCATGAGCAAGTATTGTCTTTGTGATCATGTTCTTAGGAATGAGAAATTTCTTTGAGTCACTGCTCACCTTATAGATTTGTCTGTTGTTTGGTTAAAAGTGGAGCCACAGGGGTCAATTTAATTTCAGGCTCAGAGGGTGACTGAGGGCCACAGTCTCAGGTATTCCACTGGTCTCTATTACACTAGCTAGTCTAGTCATTTTTTTGATCTAGGGTTTTGTTCCACATTTCCCCCCTCTGTATCTAGGATACTCTTCTGTGACTCCTTTTAAAGGAGCAATCAGAGATGGTAGCCGTGCACCCTCGGGTTCATCTAGTGGAGGGTGAAGTTCATGTTGTCCATCAGTCCTTTGGACTAATTATTTCTATGAGGTTGTTTTGTCATTCCCCGCCCCCCCTTTCTTCACTATTCTTCATTCTGGCCAAGGAGAAAACTAACTTACTAAATCAGAATGTAGAACATAATTTTAATGAACTATGTTATATCCATTGGTGCAGCAGTGAGGATTTTTATTTTCTTGATGTTGAAATGTAATCCATATTGAAGATAGTCTTTGATTGACTCAATTGCTTTAAATCTTCTTCGCTTTCTGCAAGCAAGGTTGTATCGTCTATATAACCCAAGTCGTTGATGAATCTTCCTCCAATTCTGATGCCACATTCTTCTTCTTAGAGTCTAGTTTCTAGAATGATTTGCTCACCATACAGATTACATAGGTATGGAGAAAGGATACATCGCTGACACACTTTTCCCGATTTCAAACCATGCAACATTCTCATACTCTGTTCAGAAAACTACTTCTTGGTCTGTGTATAAGTTTCTCTTATAGTATAATTAAGTGTTCTGGAATTCCCATTCTTCTTTGTTATCTATCATGTGTTATGATTCACAAAGTTAATAAAATACAAGCAAGTATCTTTCTGGTATTCTCTACTTTCAGCCAAGATCCATCTGACACACCAACGATATCTCTAATGCCGTGGCCTCTTCTGAAGCCAGCTTGAATTTCTGGAAGTTCCCTGTTGATGTCCTGT
>NW_006399783.1:20718878-20763780 GCF_000299155.1 Elephantulus edwardii | reverse complement strand
AAAATAATTTCCACTTTCTATTGGATCATCTTTTTTTTTTTTGAGGGGAAATGGAAACAATTATTGATCTCTTCCAGTTAGTTGGGCAGATAGCTGTCTTCCAAATTTCTTGGCACAGACTAGCAATCATATCTAGTGTTGCATTTGTTTGTTGAAACATGTCAATTGGTAACCTATCAAGTCCTGTGATCTTATTTTTTTAAAATTTTTATTGCATTCATTGTTGCATTGTCTTCATAATGACCTTTTGTATTCTTCCTGGATGATATTCTTGATATCCTCCCACAGCTCATCTAGTCTTCGCTCATTAATGTTCAAGGCCTCAAACCTGTCCTGAGGAGCAATGACGTCAGTCTAGAGACTAAAATGCCCTGATCCAGGCCATTGGAGTCACAGTTACATATTATGCATCAGAGAGCTGGACAGTGACTAAGGGTGACAGAAGAAGAATTAATGCTTTTGAGTTGTGGTGCTGGAATACCATGGACAACCAGGAGAACGAATAGATCTGTCTTGGAGTGCATAAAACCACGTGTTCCCTTGGAGGCAAGAATTTTGAATCTCTGTCTCACATACTTTGGGCGTAAGTCAGGAGGGACCTGTCCCTGGAAGAGAACATCATGCTTGGAAGGGTGGAGGGACAGTATAAGAGAGGAAGATCCTGGATGAGATGCATTGACACAATAACTGGGGTGATGAGATAGGTGTGTAAGAGTCAGTGAAACTGCCTCAGGACAGCGCAGGTTCAGAGCTGTTATACATAGGGTCACTGTGAGTCGCAGGCAACTCAATGGAACATAACAACACTGTAATACATTTCCTTCCTCTCCTTCTCTCTCTCTCCCCAGCCTACCCTGCAATGCATCCCTTTTTCCAGATTGTTATACATATAATGCCTAATCAAATGCTCCTTTCAGATAATTCTTCTCTTCATCTGGTCTATTGCTATATTCATTATCTATCTAATCTTTCCATTCTCTACCCAGCCCCCATGTCATTCCTATAATACAGCAGTTATTCAGTATGTTATGCAGTATTTGTAATTTTGTGGCTGAGATATTTCACTCAACATAAAGTTCTCCAGGCTCTCCATGTTGTATAATATTTTATGAGTTCATTGTTGTTCAATGCTGTGTAATATTCTATTGTGTAAAAATACCATAATTTTTCTATCCATTCATTTGTTGATGGGTAATTGGGTTGCTTCCAACTCTTTCTATTGTGAATATTGCAGCAATAAACATGAGTGTGCATACATCTGTTTGGGTTGTGGCTAGGGTATATTCCCAGTGGTGAAATTGTTAGGTCAAATGGTATTTCTATTTCCAACTTTTTTAGAAAGTGCCAGACCACCTTCCACAGTGGCTGTACCGTTTTACATTCCTACCACCAGTGAATAAGGGTTCCAATCTCTCTATAACCTTGCCAGTATTTGTTGTTTGCTGCCCTGTTGAACTTTACTATTGTTGCTGGGGTGAGATGATATCTCATATTTGTTTTGCCTTGGGTTTTATTTTTGACCAACGCTTTCAGTGTAGTTTGAACTTCTTGCTTTATTATTGGTTCTTGATCATGTGCTATTCTTGAAAACAAAAATCCTCACTGCTGGACTAATAGGCACTGGACCGTCATGATAGATGGAGAAAAGTTTAAAATTGTCAATTAATTAATTCATTTTACTTGGATGTACATTAACATCCATGGTAATAGAAGTAAAAAAAAAAACCCCAAAAGATAAGTTCCCTTGGGAAAATCTATCATGTACCTCTCCAAAGAACTAAAGAGCAATGCCAGTTTGAAGACTAAAACACATCTGATTCAAACTGTTGTATTTTAAATTACTTCCTATGCATCTGAAAGTTGAACAATGTGTAAGGAAGACCAAGGAAGAATTTATCCCTTTAAATTGTGATATTGGAGAAGAGTACCAAGAGAACAGAAAAGTCTGTCTTGGAAGAAGTACAAAAAAGGTGCTCTTAGGGGAGCTCTGGTGGCCTAGTGGCAAGAAGCTGCACTGCAATCCCAGAGGCGCACGGTTCAAATCCACCAGATGCTCTGCCGAGAAAGGAGGAACAATCTCCTCCTGTACCAGTCAGATCCGATTTGACGGTGTACACACACACACACACACACAAAATGATTTATATAATGCATTTAGAAACCAGAGCAAAGCAAAGGGAAGATATAAAGAAATTAAGGTGCTGAATAGAAGATTTCAAAGGACAGTTCAGGAAGACAGAGCAGAGTATTATAATGAAATGTGCAAGGAGCTGGTGGAGTCAGAAAATTAAAAGGGCATAACTAACTTTGCATTTCTTAAGTTGAAGGAACTAAAGAACCTATTCAAGCCATGAGTTGCAATACTTAAGGAAGCTATCGGCAGAATATTGAGTGATTGAGAAAGCATTAAAAGGAGATGGAAGGAGTAAACAGAGTCACTGTACGAAAAAGAATTGGTTGACACAGAAGAACTTCATGAAACAATATACATGTATGATCAAGACAATGGTGATGAAGGAAGAATTGCAGTCTACCCTGAAGGGCTTAGCAAAAAATAAAGCCCCAGAAATTGATGGAATACCAATTGACATATTTCAACAAATAGATGCTGCCCTAGACATGCTTACCAGGTTATGCCAAGAAACCTGGCCAACTGACTGGAAGAGATCCGTATTTATTCCCATTTAAAAAAAAAAAAAAAGGCGACCCGACGACAGAGTGTGAAAATTATTGAACAACATCACTAATATCACATGCAAACAAAATCCTGCTGAAGATTATCCAAAAACAACTAGAACAGTACATCAACAGAGAACCACCAGAAATACAGGCTGGGTTTAGAGCACTAGAGACATTATCACCAATGTCAGATGGATCTTGACAGAGAGTAAAGAGTATCAAAGGAATGTCTGTGTTTCATTGACTATGCAAAGCCATTTGACTGTGTGGATCACAGTGTATTGTGGCTAACCTTGAATAGAAAGCGATGCTACCAAGCTGAAGGTGGGTGACTTAATCCGCAACCCTCAGGCCTGTCTTTCATTGTTTTTGTTCAAACATTCCACTAGGTCATATAGCCCTGGTGTGTCCACTTGCTGTACACTGGTAACTTGTGGTTGCTGTGAGGCTGGACACGGTGACACTGATGTGTCAAATGCTTTAATGGTTGGTTAGCCATGGTGGACAGTGTTTGGTGGAGCTCCCCGATTAAAACAAGCTTGGAAGCAGGAGTGGCATCCACTTCCGTAATAGCTTGCCTCCAGAAAACCTATGAACCTGGGAAGAGGATAAAAGACACACAACGTGTTGAGGACTTTCCTTCATAGGGTCACCTGAGACTTGATGGCACTTAACAAGTTAACAACAACAACCTTGAATAGAATGGGAATCCCAGAGCACTTGATTGTGTTCATGCGAAACCTGTACTCAGACCGGGAAGCAGTCCTCAGAACAGAGCAAGGAAACACTGCAGGGTTCAAAAATCAGGAAAAGATTACATCAGGGATGTGTCCTGTCTCTATATTATTTCAATCTATATGCAGAACAGATCATCTGGGAGGCTGGGCTTTATGAGGAGGTGGCATCAGGATTGGAGGAAGACTCATCAACAACCTACATTATGCAGATGACACAAACTTGATTGCTGAAACTGAGAAGGACCTGAAGCTCTTGCTGCAGAAGGTCAAGGACTGTTGTCTTCAATATGGATTGAAGCTCAACATCAGGAAAACCAAGATTCTCACAATTGGGCCAATGGCAGCATCATGATAAATAGAGAAGAGTTTGAAGTTGTTAACAATTACAGTTTGCTTGACCCCACCCCCCACCCCAGTCAACACTTTTGGCACCAGCAGTCAGGAAATCAAAAGACAAATTGCACTGGGAAAATCCACTGTCAAAGACCTCTCCAGAATATTGAGGGACAAGGATATCAGTCCAGAGACTAAGGTGTGCCTGATTCAGGCCATGGTCATCATAATTGCTTGCTTTGCATCTAAGAGCTACATAATGATGAAGGATGACAGAAGAAGAATTGATGCCTTTGAGCTGTGGTGCTGGAGTCTTAAACATACCATGGACTGCCAAGAAAACAAATAGATCTGCCTTGGAGAGGCCGAAACCAAGTTTCTCCCTGAAGGCAAGGACTTTGAAGTCCCATCTTACATACTTTGGGCACGTGACCAGGAGGGACCTGTCCCTGTGGAAGGACATCATGCTTGGAAGGGCAGAGGGACAGTGAAGGAGAGGAAGACCCCAGATGAGATGGATTGATACAGTAACTGGGGCAATGGGGGTTGATGTTTTGGAATTAGTGAGACTGGCTCAGGACAGGGCAGGCTTCAGAGCTATTGTTCATAGATAGGGTCGCTATGAGTCGCAGGTGACTCAACGGCACATAACAACAACAACAACATATAATTCTATGTCTTGTCATGGATATTTTAACTTTCACCTGTCCATATCTGTTTATCCTGCCTGAAGAGAACTGGGTGGAAGATTAAACTTGAGGTGTGAGGGAGAGCTCTTGGTTGCAAGCCACAGAAAACGACTCACGCTATTTAAACAACAAAAGAAAAAGGCCCTTGAGGAATTGCAGCATTGTAAAAAAATCAAAGGCCATGTGGAGACAGCTATACCTAACCTTTACCAACTTCACAAAGGGGAACGGTCCCTATCAATGGCATGAACCAATTCTCATGGAATCAGAAAAGTCCCCCATGCTTCTGTACCTTTTTTACTCATCTTAACATCAATCTTACTGTTTTACTGAATCCAAAATCCAATGTAATAGCTCATAGATCACACAGAACCACAGTGGCAAAACAAAAAGCATATAGTAGCCAAATTCAGGTTACAAATTCAATTCATTCAGATTAGTAACTGAAAATAGTCAGTCAGAACAGCTTCCAAAGTGTGCTTGCAGGTGCCTCAGCCTTGAGCCTCATGACTTTAGGCCAATGTTACAAAGTTCTCAGTCCTGTCAATATTGGCTCTCCCCCACCCCCACCACAGTTGTTCAAAGAACTTGGGCAAAAGCTCTTAGCTTAGCGCTGGTTCTGTCAGGTAGCAGGTAACAGTCTCAAGGTAGCTCCATCTCATGTTCTCTGGTTTGGCCATGCTTGCAATTGTCATAGATACAGCTGGAGCAGGATACAATGGGTTTGAAAGATGTGATACATTCTCTTCCTTCGTCTTTGCTGATGAGAACAATCTAGATCTGCTGCTGGAGCTGCTCAATTTATTGGTGAAACTAACCAATCCCCTTATGGACAGGCTAATACACCCTATAAAGCCACCTTCTGGCTTTTCTAGCCATTAACTTTTATATTTTTAATACTTTTAAAAATTAATTTTAATTAAAGTTTAAAGAGACTTTGGATTTCCTTTCATTCATTGTTGCACTTTTCTCCCTGCTCACCCCTCCCTGCCCCAATATGCTCTTCTCTTTGAAAAGTAAAAGAAAAATTCTTTCATTGTTATACAATCCCTCTCCCCAACTCCACTCCACTATGCTACCTTCATTCTGGACTCCTGCCATGACAATAATACCTAATCATAGATCCCTTTTACACAGTTCTCTCCCTTGTCTGTTTCAATACAGTATACATTATGTATCTTCTCTTTCTTATATTTCCCTCAACTCTGATGTCAGTCCCATTTTACAACAGTGGCACTAAGCAATATTTGTCCATTTGTGACTGAGATATTACACTCAGCCCAATGTCCTCCACAGTCACCCATTTTGAATAATATTTCATGAGTTCCTTGCTTTTCAATGCAGTGTAGTATTCCATTTTGTGAATATACCACAATTTTTCAATCCATTCATTTGTTGATAGGCACTTAGGTTGTTTCCAGCTCTTTGCTATTGTGAACAAAACAACAATAAACAAGAGTGTGCATATATCTGCTTGGGTGGTAGTTATGGTTTCTTTAGGGTATATTCCCAGTAGTGGAATTGCTGGGTCAAATGGTATTTCTATTTGCAACTTTTTGAGAAAGCACCATACAGCTTTCCATAGTGGTTGCACCATTTTACCCTCCACCAACAGTGAAAAAGTGTTCCAGTTTCTCTGCAATCTCATTTGATATTTGCTGTTCTGTTAAATTTTGCTCTTCTCACTGGAGTGAGATGATATCTCATAGTTGTTTTGATTTGCATCTCTCTTAGAGCTAGGGATTTTGAAATTTTTTTTTTTTTATTTTGAAATTTTCTTCATGTGCTTGTTGGCCATCTGAATGTCTTCTTTGGTAAAGTGTTCATGTCCTGTGCCCATTTTTCAATTGGATTGCTTTACCTTTATCTTGTTGTGGCGCTCGAGTATTTAATAAATTCCAGATATAAATCCCTTGTCTGACATGTCATTGCCAAATATTTTCCCCCCCAATCTGTGGCTTCCCTTTTTACCCTGTTGGAGAAGTTTTTGGATGTGCATACGGATTTGATTCTTAAAAGGTCCCATTCATCTATTTTATCCTTTCCTGGTTAGAGATTTTCCAGGATGCTTGGAAGACTGTTTATGTTGTGGATTAGGACTTCTAGAGTTCTTCCAAGCTTTTCTTTAATGAAGTTTATAGTCCTTGGTTTTAGTACTAGGTCTATGATCCACCTTGAGTTGGTTTTTGTGTATGGAGTGAGGTGTGGCTCTTGCTTTAGTCTTCTGCAGATAGTTTTCCAATTTTGCCAACATCATTTGTTAAAAAGGCTGTCATTTCCCCACATAACTGATTTCATCTCCTTGTCAAGAATAATTTGGCCATAGGCAGAAGGGCTGATTTCTGGATTCTCAATTCTATTCCATTGATTTATGTGTCTCTCATTGTACTAGTACTATGCTGTCTTGACCGCCACAGCAGTGCAGTGGGATTTGAAATCAGGGAGTGAGATGCCTCCTACCTTGTTTCTCTTTTTAATAAGTGTTTTGTTTATTCGGGGTCTCTTTCCATTCCAAATTAAATTGGAGATTGACTTTTCCATCTTGTTGAAGAATGGAATTGTTATTTGTATTGGGATTGCATTGAATATTAAATTGCCTTTGGCAATATTGTCATTGTCATAATATTGAGTCTTCCTATCCATGAGCAAGGGATAGTCTTCCACTTCTCCAGGCCTCTTTTTGTTTCTTGTAATAATGTTTTGTAATTTTCCTTGAATAGATCCTTTGTGCTTCTGGTTAGGTTTACTCCTAAGTATTTAATCTTGTGATTAGCTATTGTGAAGTGTATTATTTTTCTTAGCTTCAGTTCTGTATTCTCTTTGTCATATCTTAACATTAAATCAACAGAAACCTTAATCATTTATACAATATATCTTAAGATTAGTATATGGAAGAAACAGCAATATTCATTAAGTTAAATCAACAAAAACTTTAACACATAAATCTCTCAAAGAATTAACAGTTTAAACTTCATAATGTATCTCATTCATATAGATATATGGCCTCAAGACAAAAGCAATTTAACTTTTCTCTCTGTTTTACTCACAGCAAAAACAGTCATTTTAACTACACTCCCCAAGACCCTGGCTTCTTACAAAATCCCACATTTCCACGAGTCTGGAGCCATTGTGTTGAATCCCACTTCTGACACCAACTGTAAAAAAAGCAAAGGCCACATAGGGTTGGCCAAATTTGACCTTTGCCAATTTCACAATGGGGAACTGTCCCCATCAACAGTATTAATGACATGAAACCAATTCCCATTAGGTCAGACCTGTTTTCCATGCTCCCATACCTCTTTCTACCCTTCTCAACACCAATTTTACTGCTTTACTGGATCCAAAATCCAATGTGACAGCTCGCAGACCACACAGAACCATATTAAGGAAGTCAAATCTTATAGTCCAGGTTAGTAGCAAAATACAGTCAGTATTGCTTCTGAAATGTGTTTGCAGGCACCTCAGCCTTGAGTCTCACAGCTTTAGGCCATGTTACAAAGTTCTCAGTCCTGCAAAATATGGCCCTCTACCCTCAGTTGTCCAACAAAGTTGGGCAAAAGTTCTTAGCTCCAGTTCCAATGATGAAGCAGTCCCTGAATCACATTTCATGTCGGGTCTCTAGTCTCTGCTGTGGCCACTGTGGCTGTTGATCCTAAAGAATGAGTTGCATTCTCTTACTTCTTCTTTGCTAGTAGGGATGATTTTTTTTCCTTCCTTCCTTCCTTCCTTCCTTCCTTTCCTTCCTTTCCTTTCTTCTTTTTTTTCCCCCTGCTGCTGGATCCACTAAATTTAATGTCAAGACTAGCCAATCCCTTTGTGGATTGGTGAGACTAGCAAATCTCCTTGTGGATAGGCTAACATGCCCTACTCACATATTCCCACCCATCCACATAACAAAGTCAAATTTAATGGCTAGGGAAGTCATATTGCAAGATAAACTCCGCAACAATCCACTCTGCCTACACTTTTCTTTCCTACCTGCAAGCACCTACTCATTGTGAAGATCTCTTCCAAAAATGTCTTCATTTCACAGGGATAGCTGGGTTTTCAGTAGAGGGAGGAGTCATGTGTGTTAGAGCTGCACTGTAGGTACAAACAAGAATGACAGTCACTTTCCCTTTTAATGAGCTCATCTTGATGTCTCATAGCCTTACTTTCACCATGGCTGTGAGAGCTGTCATCAACCTATTTCCATTGTAAACTTGTTTGAAAGACTGCTACATCTGGAGAATGTTCTGGGGTGCTCTATGCCCTTTGCTCTCCTCTTGATGGGTGTCTGACTCAGAAGCCTTCTACAGCATGCCTCTTTCAAAGCAAAATTAATAAATTACTATATTGGTCTTTGACAGAGATCATGGGGTTAGGTAGGGCAAGGTTTCAATCTATTGTATATAGGGTTGCTATGAGTCATAGTCAATACTGTTTTAGTAACAGAATTCTACCTTTCATGCAGGAGACAAGTTTGACACTCAGTCAATGCACCTCAAGCTCAGCTACTTCCTATGTGTCTTGCATATTTTGCATGTTTTGTTTATTTGTTTTGTAGAGTGGACTTGAGGGGAGAGATTGTATAACAATGAAAGAATTTTTCTTTTACTTTTTCAAAGAGAAGAATGAACTGGAGGGGAGAGAGAAAAGTGCAACAATGAATGGAAATGAAAAATCTCTGCAAATTTTCATTAAAATTAATAGTAATAATAATAAATTAAAATAAAAAATTTCAAAAAGGAAAAAGGAAAGTTCATTCTACAGAATAAATTTTAAACAAATTAAAAAAAGAATCATTGCAAATATTTTATTTTTTTACTTTACTGAAAGCTAACAAAAAATATTAGTTTTTCACTCCATCATTGATGCACATTTTGTTTTATAACATTAGCTAAAATTGACTAGTGTAGTTAATAAATTACAATGTCTGATCAACTCCTTGTATGCTGCCTTTCCCTTCACCAACTTATCTGTTAATTTTCACTCTCTCCCTTCCTTCTCATCCATGGTGACCACTCAAGAATGTTGTTGTAGTTGTTAGGTGCCATAGAGTCAAGTATGACTCATAGCGATCTTATGAATAAAAGATCTGAAACTAGTCCTGTCATGCTCCATCCTCACACTTCCTGACACACAAGAGGCCATTGCAGCAGTCACCTTGTCAATCCTCCCGGTTGAGGGTCTTCCTCTTCTTTGCTGAGCCTCCACCAACACCATGTCCCTCTCCTCAAATAGCACCTCCTAGCAATATGTCCAAAGTATGTGAGGTGAAGCCTCATAATTCTTTCCTCCAAAGAGCACTCTGGCTGCACCCTCTCCAAGACATAGCTATTTGTTTTCTTGGCTGTCCAAGGCATGATCAGTGCTTTTCTCCAATACCACAGCTCAAAGGCATCACTTTTTTCCCTGTCATCTTTATTTATTGTCCAGATCTCAGATGCATAGCTTGTAATCGGAAAGACCATGGCCTGAATCAGATACACCTTAATCCTCAAACTGACATCACTACCCTTCAATAATTTGGAAAGGTCCCTAACTGCAGATTTTCCCAGTGCAGTGTGTCTCCTTACTTCCTGAACTTGTGCCAAGGGTGTTAATTGTGGATCCAAGCAAGATGAAGCTATTGACAGCCTCAAGAATGATTCCATGTATAAATCTTTCTTTAACATTTTATGATATTTAATATTTAAATATTAAGCTATTTAATAGTCCTTTATATCTTGCGTATTGATGTGACACTAAACAGGTTTCAGCAGAGCCTCCAGACTAAGAAAACCTAGAAGGAAAGGCTTGAAAATCTATTTCTGAAAAACCAGTAAAAAACCTTATGGATACCAACAGCCTGTTTCTGTCATTCATGAGGTCGCCCTGAGTTGGGATTTACTCAGTGACAGCTGACAGCAGCAACGTGCCTGCCTTCACCTCACCTCCTATTCATCATGACTCTTTTAATGGGAAATAAAAGAACCTTATTCAAATTGATTTAAACAGAAAAGGAATTTATTTCCTTATGTAGCTGAGGATTCAGGCTTTTGGGAGAGAGGATTGTAGCAGTGCTTGTCATTTTAGAGTCAGGTTTCAAAGTCATCAAGAACCAATGTACCTATGTTGTTGTTGTTTGGTGCCGTCAAGTCAAGTATGACTCATAGAGACCCTATAAACAAAAGGTCTGAACCCTATTTTATCTTGTACCATTCTCACACTTCCTGACACACAAGAGCCCATTGTGGCAGTCACCATGTCAGTCCACGTGGTTGAGAGTCTTCCTCTTCTTCGCTGACCCTCCACCCTTCCCAACATCATGTCCTTCTCCAAGGAATAGTCCCTCCTAGCAACATATCCACAGTACGTGAAGCAAAGCCTCATCATTCTTGCTTCCAAGGAGCACTCGGGCTGCAGCCTCTCCAAGACATATTTATTTGTTCATTTTCTTGGCCATCCATGAGTTGTTCAGCTCTTTTATCCAACACCACAGTGCAAAGGCATCAATTCTTCTATCATCTCTATTTATTGTTCAGCTCTCAGCTGCATAGCAAGTGATTGGAAAGACTATAGCCTGAATCAGATACACCTCAGTCTTCAAACTGACATCATTACTCCTCGATAATTTGGAGAAGTCCCTAGCTGCAGATTTCCCCCAGTGCAATGCATCTTCTTATTTCTTGACTGTTGGTATTAAGGGTATTAATTGTGGATCCAAGTAAGATGAAGTTGTTGACAATTTCAACCTCTTCTCTATCATGATGTTGCCTAATGGTCCAGTGGTAAGAATATTTGTTTTCTTGACATTGAGATGCAATCCAAATTGAAGGCTGCATTCCTTGGTCTTCTGCAACAAGTGCTTTCAAATCCTCCTCACTTTCAGCAAGTAAGGTGGTGTCATCGGCATAACAATGTATTGATGAGTCTCCTTCCAATCCTGATGCCACACTCCTCTTTACAGAGTCCAGCTTCTAGAATAATTTGCTCAGCATACAGACTAAATAGGTATGGAGAGAGGATACAACTCTGAGGCACTCCCTTCTCAATTGTAAACCATGCAGAGTTCCTCCGCTCTGTTCACACAACTGCCTCCCGGTCAAGGTGTAGGTTTCACATGAACATCATTAAACAGTCTGGTATTTTCATTCTTCTCAATGTCAGCCACAACTTGTTATGACCCACATAGTCAAATGCCTTTGCATAGTCAATAAAGCCCAACTAGACATTCTTCTGATATTCTTTACTTCCAGCCAGGATCCATCTGACATCAGCAGTGATATCCCTGGTGCCACAGCCTCTTCTAAATCCTGTTTGAACCTCTGGAAGTTCCCTATCTGTGTACGATTTTAGCCATTTTTAAAATGATCTTCAGCAGTATTTTGTTTGCTTGTGATATTAATGATATTGTTTGATAGTTTCCACTTTTGGTTGGATCACTTTTCTTGGTTACCAGGTACTTTGAAGCAAACCACTTTTAAACTTCCAGCTTCAAATAGCAATAATCAATCATTATGTCTCATGATTTCTGGAGTCAAGAATTTAGGAGTAGCTTAGATGAGTGGTTCTGGCCACTCCCTCATGATGTGGCAGGCAAGGTGTTATTTAGAGCTGCAGAATCCATGTCCAAGGTGGCTCATTCAGCAGTTGTCAAGTTGGTACTAGCAACGGGCAGGAGATGTTCCTTTCTCTCCATGTGGACCTTTCTATAGGGCTGCTTGGCTATTCTTACAGCATGGCAGCTGGCTTTCCTGAGTGAACAATCCAAGAACCAAGGCAGAACTTGGAATGTCTTTTATGATCTGGGATTGGTACTCAAATACCATCACCCCATTAAGTTGTATTGGTCACACAGAACAGCTCTGACTCACCATGAGAGGAGATGGCATAAAGTAATGGATACCAGGAGGTGAAGGTCAATGAGATCATACTGGCAGCTGCCAGCGGCTGAATCCCTCTCTCCTTTTCTCTTTTTTCTTTGTGTGGGCTTCATTGCTAGGGGAGAGGGCCCTTTCTAAATTATGACAAAGGTGATCACCAGCATCTCAAGGCCCACATGCTTCATGCTTAGTAAACTCTTTGCAAAGAAAGTAGCTTTTTCTATAAATTCTGGCAAAAGTCTCAAGGCAGCCTTTGATTGGCCTAACTTGTGCTTACATGCTTGTTTGTGAACCAATTACTATCATTATCTGATTGGCCAAAACAAAGCCACAGCCACAGAATTTAGAGTAGAGTTGGCAACAGGAGAGGTTCATGGAGCAAGGGAGAGAGAGTGCAACATCAATTACATAATATCCTCCCAAATAGATGTTTGTAATGATATAATGTAGGAAGCTCTGTAATATTCACCCATGATCTGATAAATAGTTGTAAAAAGATAATAATGATGGAATGCAATGTTCCTTGATTCCATCACAGCCTTGATTTGACGTAAGGGAAATTTCCCTAGGGTATGAAATGTAACACTTTTTATCTCACAAGAGATAAAAGGGGAAGAAAGCAAGCCGGAAGTTGGATTTCAGTATCACCAAGAAGTAGCTGCCTCCAATGGAGTGTGTTCTTTTGGTCTCAGGTCCCTCACTAGGAAGGGTATGGACACTGGACATCTCTTAGGAACACTGGGCCTACAGAAGCTGATGGAAACAAGGACCTTCCTTAAGATCTGGCAGAAAGAAAAGCTTTCTCTAGAATTGAAACCTTGAAAATGGTCTTCTAGCTCTCTGATGTGTAAGTGACTGTTTGGTAAAAGCCATACCCTTACGGTATCTGCTATAGCAGCACTAGATAACTAAGAGAGTGATTCCCAAAGGAAAAATCAGGGTATCATCAATGAACAGGGGCAATGGTGTATACTAGGCAGGAAAAAACAACACACATCCAACTCATCTTTTCCTCTGTGTTCCAGACACACGTTTTATCCCTTAGTTTAGTACTTCAAATCCACCGCTGGTCTGCAGGAGAAAGATGGGCAATCTCCTCTGGTCTGATTTACTGCCTATGAAAACCCACTGGCTCTAAAACTACTCAACCAATATGAGTTGGTTCTGATGACTCCATGGTACACAAAACAACAATTTAGTACTTAAATATTTTTTCTTTTCTTGTGGAAGACAGAATTCTAAAATGGCCTGCAAGATCTCTACCCTTGATTGCACACACACTTTCTCCCAGATATTCAATTAAACAATAATTTAGGTGCTTCTTATGAAGATACTTTGACAATATAACTTAAGGTCCTAACTCAGTTGACTATTAATAAAGAGATTTCTTAGAAGTGAGGATGTTGAGACTTCATCTCGCAGGAAGGACCAGTCCCTGGGGAAGGATATCATACTTGGTAAAATGGTCTTTGCAATTACTTGCTATGCATCAGAGAATCAGTGACTAAGGATGACAGAAGAAGAATTGATGCCTTTTACTCATGGTGTGGGAGAAGAGTACTGAACATACATACCATGGACTGCCAGGAAAACAAACAGATCTATCTTAGAGAGGGTGAAACCAAGTTTCTCCTTGGAGGCTGGGATTTTGAAGCTCCCTCTCACTTTGGGCACGTGGCCAGGAGAGACAAGTCCTTGGAGAAGGACATCATACTTGGAAGGGTGGAGGGACAGTGCAAGAGAAGAAGACCCTGGATGAGATGGATTGACACAGTAACTGCAGTATGTGTGCTGGAGCCAGTGAGACTGGCTCAAGATAGAGCAGGCTTGAATCTCAGGCAACTCGACGACACATAACAACAAGAACAACAAAGTAGTTGTTGCTGTTGTTCATTGTCCTTGAGTCATAACAGATTCATAGCTGACCCAGCAGTCGGTTTTTAGAGGCTGTAAATCACAATGGAGTAGAGTGCTCGTCTTTCTCTTGCAGGTAAGTTGGTGGATTCAAACAACCTGCCTTTGAGTTGGCAGTGCAAATCCTTACTACTGGGCCATCAGAGCTCCATTGGTAAAGTAGACAATGAGTGAAAAAGTGAAAGACCCTCCTTCCCTCAAGGAAATGGATTGAGACTGTACCTGCAACAATGAGCTCAAACACAGCAATGATTGTAAAGATTGCACAGGAACAGGAAATATTTAAATCTGTTGTATACAGGCTTGCTATGTGTCAGAACCAACTTGACATTACCCAACAAACCAAAGAGATTGTCCTTGGTGGGCCTGAACCAATCTGGTGAGCCTTTCAACTCAAAAGGTTCTTTCTGGCAAAGGAGACTCAGTGTGATGGAAAATCTCTTATTGCTGACTTTGAAGATGGAGTGCACCACATACAGAGAAATGCAAGCACCCTTTATGAACTTACAGGCGCTCCCCAATGACAACCAGCAAGGAATAGGGACCTCAGCCACAAGGAAATAAATTCTTTCAACAATCTGAATAAGCTTAGAGGTGGATTTTCCAGAATCTCAGAAAAACTCAGCGTTGCCTGCAGCCTTGTGATACGCTGAGCAGTGAAGCCAGTTGCATGGTGCCTCACTTTTGACCTTCAGATCTGTGAACTAATAAATGGGTATTGTTTTAAGCTGTTAAGCTTATGGAAGTAGTAGAAAACTAACACACTTCAAGTAGGCACCAAGATCCCTTGTTATATGCTATCTAGTCAGAACCTATTCACAGCCGACACTTCAGTGAGCTTTCACAAGCTGTACTCTATCACATGGCATCAGAATTGGAGACTCATCAATAACCTTCTTTATGCAGATAACACAAGTTTGTTTGTTGAAAGGAAGGAGGACTTGAAGCACTTGTTGCAGAAGGTTAAATACTGCAGCCTTCAATATGGATTGCATTTCAACATCAAGAAAACAAAAATCCTCAACACTGGACCAATATACATCATGAAGGATGAAGAAAGGATTGAGACTGTCAATGATTTAATCTTATTTGGATCCACAGTCAATAAACTTGGTATCAGTAGTCAGGAGATTAAGAGACTGGGAAAGTTTGTAGTCAAGAACCTCTCCAATTATTGAGGAGCAATGATGTCAGTTTGAGGACTAAGATGCGCTTGATTAAGGCCATGGTCTTTTTAGTCAGTTGCTATGCATCTGAAAGCTGGATAGTGAATAAGGATGATAGAAGAAGAATTGATGTTTTTGAACTATGGTGTTGGAGAAGAATGCTGAAGACTGCCAAAAGAATAAACAGATGTCTGAATGACAGACATATGATATGAGATGGTGTAGCCAAAGTAATCCTTGGAGGCAAAGATGTTGAAGCTTTATCTCACATACTTTGGGCATATTGCTAGGAGAGGTTATTCCTTGGAAAGGGACATCATGCTTGGGAAGGTGGAGGGAGAGCAAAAGAGAAGACTTTTGGCCAAGTGGGTTGACACCTTGACTGTGGCAATGTGCTTGAGTGTGTCAGAGATTGTGAGGATGGCATGGGATAAGACAGTGTTCTGATCTGTGTCTATAGAGTCGCTGTGAGTTGTATTCAATTAGATGGTAACTAACAATAATCAGACTGAAGATTACCCATCTTTCTCCTGTGGAGCATCTGGTGGATTTGAACCATGAGCCTTTTGTTTCACAGTTAAGCTCCTTACCACCAGGCTACCAGATCTCCTTTTAAGATCCCTAATAAAGAGCTTCTCCTTGATCTCAACTCTCTCACCTCTTACAGGACCCAGAACACAACTGTAATCTCTTCCTTCCAGTTTCTCTATCAGAGAGAAGGGAGAACCCAGCTCTTTGCTCTTCTGCCCCCACCCAGGAAATCTCACCTCCCTTTCTCTTGGTGTCCTATCAAGAAAGCTGCTTTATTTGGCTTTCCACAGCCTATTCCCCATGGGCCCAAGAGGGTGACTTGACCTGTGCCCACTTCCCAGGCTGCAGAGACCTTTGACTAACCCTATTGATCTGGACTCCTGATCAGGCGGTTGGACCAACAGGGAGACGCCATGAGGGTTCTGCTACTTTTAGGGTCCCTGCTGGTGAGCCTGGAGCCAGCACTTTTGGTGAGGACTGTGGAAATCAGGAAGATTATGCTAGGATGACCCTGGGGTAGGAGTAGGTCCTTCTTGCCAGCTCTGGTGTTTTCTGGACATGATCTTTTGGCCCAGGCATGCAAAAGTTCAATCCAGCCTGGAAGGCCCTGGCAGAGGAGACAGACAGTCAAAGCCGGTGGAAGTTAGAACACGTCTGAATTTCTGGGGACAGAGAACTCAGAGGAGACAATGCAAAGAGGAAGAAGGGGTCTTAGATCTTGTGGGGGAAATCTGTAGATTTCTGGACCATGAAAGGAATTAGCCAGGAATCAGGGACAACCCAAGACTTTATGGACAATTCACTGTCTTCTTATCACTCCCCGTAGACTCCACCTTGGAAAGGTCCGAAAGGGCACAAGCATGAAGTGGGTGAGCACAAGCATGAAGTGGGTGAGCACGCAGTGGGTAAGTAGCCTGAGGACGCTTGGTGAGGAGGAATACAGAGGGGAGAGGGCTGAGGGCCAGTGTTGGGCCCTTAGGATGAGAGGGGCGTCCTAGACACTCTACTCTTGTCCTTGGAAGTGTCTGGCTGGCACTCCGATCCAAGTGCCTGTTCTACGCCAAGTCTGTGTTCCTGGCTGCCAGGACACAAGGACCCAGGCTGTACGGAATTGCCAGACCAAAGCCTGGCACAGGCAGGTATCTGGAGGTGTGCAGGCTAGAGAGTCTTCATACCTGGGTCTTCGTCCATTTCCCCAGCTTCCTGGCTCTCGGTTTCTTTCACAAATAGAAGGTGGAGCCAGCAGGACATTCCAACTAACAGTCTGACTACAAGACTCAAGGTCTGAAATGCACAAATGACCTTTTCCAGGCCCCATTTCTCTCACGCAGACCCTGCACACGGTGCCTAGGAGCTCTGGGGGTCCGCCTAGGGGAGGTCCTCAGGGCATGTGTTTTTCCTGCAGTTCTCACTGTCACTGGGGAGCCCTGCTATTTCCCCTTCCAGTACCACCGGCAGCTGCACTACAGATGTATCCGCAGTGGCAGGCCCGGGTCTCGGCCCTGGTAAGGAGTTGGAACAGGACCTGGGAGATACAGAGTTTGTCCAGCTTCTGCCCAAAAAATCTTGCTCGGAGTGAGTGGCTCAGTCCTCTAGGCTGAACAGGGAGGGCTCATTTTTTTTTCTACCACTCCCAACTTTGGGCAGGTGTGCTACCACCCCGAACTTTGAGCAGGACCAGCAATGGGCCTACTGCCTCCAGGAGCCTAAGAAAGTGAAAGGTACATACACAGCCCAGGACCCTCTCCTCCCAGCTCATGACTCTCCCCTGCCTCCCTCCACAATAACCTTCAAAAGTCCAGAGGGAGAGCTGGGGGCGGGGGTGAAGGGGTGGGGAGTGGAGGGAAGGGTGTAGGTGAGGATGGTGGTTGGCTTGACTCTATTTTACAGTGGGTAAACTGAGGCTTGGGCACCTGAAGTACCAAGCAGGCAGGCTTGTATGTCACAAGGCTGTCATGTGGCTCTGACTGTGCACCTCTTTCAGATCACTGCAGCAAACGAAGCCCCTGCCAGAAGGGAGGCACCTGTGTGAACACGCCCACCGGCCCACACTGCCTCTGTCCGGAGCACCTCACCGGGAAGCACTGCCAGAGAGGTGGGGGGTGGGGGGAATGCTGAGGGCGCAGCAGGGGGCTGGGGGTGGGGCAAGGGCAGCTGGGCCTAAACCAGAGGCGCCCCTGGATACCTGGACACCATGCTTGGCCCAGACTTGGGGTGATCCCACCTCGTCTGAGACCCTCATCCTCTGTGTTCCCAGAGAAGTGCTTTGAGCCTCAGCTCCTGCGCTTCTTCCATGAGGATGAGACGTGGTACAAACTTGGACCTGAGGGCGTGTACAAGTGCCACTGCAAGGGTCCCCAAGGTCACTGCAAGCCGCTGACCAGCCAGGGTGAGCTCACGGGGCTGGTACTGGCCGGGGAGGAAGGCCCACTGTTAGGACAAAAAGCTAGCAAGAAACCGGTAACGAAGCTAAGGGAGAGGGGCACTTGGCTAGATCTCGACAGACTCAGTTCGCTCTCTCCCTCAGCCTGTCGCACCGATCCGTGCCTCAACGGGGGCCGCTGCCTGCAGGCGGAAGGACGCAGTCTGTGCCACTGCCCCGAGGGCTATGCAGGTCCCATCTGCGATGTGGGTGAGTCAGAAGCAGAATCCCAACCCCACGTGGGGCTTATCGCCAGAAGGAGTACGGGGAGGAGGGCCGGCACACGTGCCCTTGGCGCTATAGGTAACTCCTCTTCTCAGACACTAAGGCCAACTGCTACACTGGCCGTGGGCTCAGGTACCGGGGCGTGGCCGGGACCACCCTCTCGGGCGCATCCTGCCAGTCGTGGGCCGCGGAGGCCACCTACTGGAACGTGTCCGCAGAACAAGAGTTGAGCTGGGGGCTAGGTCGCCACGCTTTCTGCCGGTGAGCGCAATGAGGCATCTCCATTCATCCGGGGATGGGGTGGGGTGCGAGGGGCTCGGAGGCTCCCTGGGCTCCCTGTGCTCCATCCGCCCCATCTTGTGGCCGCAGGAACCCCTTCAATGACATCCGTCCGTGGTGCTTCACCTTAAGCGGGGACCGACTGAGCTGGGAGTATTGTAACCTGACACAGTGTCAGGCTCCAGCTAACGCAGCGCCCCCAATCCCCCGTCCCACCTGGATGTCCCTAGAACGTCAGGATCTGCCCGTGCCCCTGCCTTCGGTCTTTCAAGGTCCTCAGCCTACGACCCAGAGCTCAGGTTGGCGGGTTCGATGGTGGGGGTGGGGAAAGACTCCTGAAGAGGCAGCGAGTGGGATGAGAACAACCGTGGGTCTCCCAGTTCTCAGTTCGGCTCCGCTCGCCTCCCCATACTCTTCCCAGTCTTGCGCAAGGTCCCGGAATCGCAAACTCTGCAGCCCACGGCGGGCACTGTAGATTGCGGGCAGCGGCTGCGGAAACGGCTGTCTTCTCTGACTCGCGTCGTTGGCGGACTCGTGGCGCTGCCTGGCGCGCACCCCTACATCGCCGCGCTGTACTGGGGCAACAACTTCTGCGCAGGCAGCCTCATCGCCTCCTGCTGGGTGCTGACCGCCGCGCACTGCCTGCAGAACCGGCGAGTACCACTTGCGAACAAGCTGAGATTAGTTCCTCTTCTGACCACTTCCCAAGCCCCCCAGCAGGGGTTTCCCCCAGGACAACTGTGGCCACCTCTGAACCGTTCCTCTCCCTCGCAGGCCAGACCCTGAGGAGCTGACGGTGGTGCTGGGTCAGGACCGCCACAACCAGAGCTGTGGGCAGTGCCAGACGCTGGCCGTGCGCGCCTACCAGTTGCACGAGGCCTTCTCGCCCACCAACTATCAAAACGACATAGGTGCGTGGGGCTTCCTCTAGGACAGGGGGAGTAAGCCGGGTCCCTGGCGTCTCCTGACGCTGCTCCCCGCGGGGTTAGCCCTGCTGCGCCTGCAGGAGAGCGCGGACGGCAGCTGTGCGCACCCATCGCCCTACGTCCAGCCCGTGTGTCTGCCGAGCAGCGCCGCACCACCCGCCGAGGCCGAGGCTACGCGCTGCGAAGTGGCCGGCTGGGGCCACCAATTTGAGGGTAGGCAGAACTGTGGGGCGGGAGATTCCGGACAGGATGTAAGTGAAACTCCCAACTTTAGTGCTGTCCAGGGTGCCGTTTGCGCAGATGGCGCTAGTCATGGCAGATGGTGGTTTAAGAGAACGCAGAGAGCCTTCGTCTCTGCAATGTGCTTCTCTGGGATTAAGATTCAGTCCTAGGATTTAAAAATTTCCTCTAGGTGAACCCCAGGGAACGTCTGGCTTTCTCTTGCTTCAGTCCGAAGCAGGGCTGCAAGATTTGGTTAGCTCGCGGGCCTGGTCCAAGATGTTCGCGAATAAAATTCTCCAGGGACTGGCGGCTTTAGAAAGGCAAAGCACCCAGTTCATTTGTTCTGGTGTTTCTTGCGCATTCAAGTCCAGCCCCTCCCTGGGCTCTGTTTCCTTATCTGTAATATAGAGCTGACAGCAACTCCTTCTCTCTCTGGGATTGCTGGGAGGGAGGGAGGACATTAGTGGGTGTGGAAGAGCCGAGCGTAGGCAGCGACTGGAGCCACGCAGGGTGTGAAGAAGGACCTCTCTGCGGGCAGGAGCCGAGGAATACGCCAGATTCCTGCAGGAGGCGCGCATGCCTCTCATCCCGCTGGAGCGCTGCTCCGCCCCCGAAGTGCACGGAGCCGCCCTCGCCTTGGGCATGCTCTGCGCGGGCTACCTGGAGGGAGGCACCGACGCTTGCCAGGTGAGCGGTGGGGAAGGGTTGGCTTTCACCACCTACCCCGCTAGGGGCTGCCCAGGCGATGTTCCCTGAGCTCCGTGTCTCCGACCCAGGGTGACTCTGGAGGTCCGCTGGTGTGTGAGGACCCCGCCATGGAAAACCGGCTCATCCTGCGGGGTGTCATCAGCTGGGGCTCTGGCTGTGGCGACCGCAACAAACCCGGTGTCTACACTGATGTGGCCAACTACCTGGGCTGGATCCAGGAGCACACTATTTCCTGACCGCCTTTTTCCCTTGCTTGGTCCTGTAACCAGAAGATGACACCTCCCCTCTCCTCTCCCGCTGGGTCAGGTGTGAGACATGCACTCTATAATAAAGTGTTTGGAAAATGCTTGAGAGAGGCTAACCTTGGAAAGACCAAGGCAGAAAACCTGTGCAAAAACAGCCCTTCATAGAGTAGGGACTGTGACGTCTCATGTAAGATTTAAATTCATGTTCAGATAACGTTTGCTGAGCCTGCTGTGTGTCAAGCCCTCTCCTTATTGCTCATAAGAAACATGCACATTTTACATTTATAGAGAAGCAGCAGTTCTCTACCTTCGAAATTACCTGTGGAGACTATCTAGATACAAGATCCACTCAGACCAATTAGCAACTCTAAGGATTGGTATTTCTGTATTTTAAAAACTCCTGGGAAATTCCATGTGCAGTTGAGGTTTAGAACCTTTGCTAGAAATGCTTAATGGTAAATCAGTGGTGTAGCCCTGAAGGCTGGAGTCTTGGAATCCACTATCCCCAACCCACATTAGGGAGTTTGGATGGCCTGTGGTTGTTAGGTGCTGTCAAGTCCAGTAACAGATCTGAACCCTGTCCTATCCTGTGCCATCCTCACAATCTCTGACACACTTGAGCCCATTTTTGCAGTCACTGTGTCAATCCACCTGGTTGAGGGTCTTCTTTTCTTTTACTATCCCTCTACCTTCCCAAGTATAATGTCCCTCTCAAAGGAATAACTTCTTCTAGAAATATGTCCAAAGTATGTGAGACGAAGCCTCATCATACTTACCTCCAAAGAGCACTCTGGCTGCACACTCTTCAGGAGATATACTTGTTGTCCTGGCAGGCCATGAGATCTCCAGCCCTCTTCACAACACCAGAGTTCAAAGGCAGCAATTCTTCTTTTGCCATCCTTATTCATTGTCCCGCTCTCAGATGCATAACAAGTGACTGAAAAGACCATACCCTGAATCAAACATACTGTAGTCCTCAAACTGACATCATTGCTTCTCAGTTTGACTGTATGAATTACAGCAAACTGTGGCTAACTCTAAGAAGAATGGGAATGGGGGGGGGGCGGATTGTATACCAAGGAAGGAATTTTTCTTTTACTTTTCAAAGAGAAGAATGGCGAACTGGGGGGGAGGGGTGGGTAGGGAGAAAAGTGCAACAATGAATGAATGGAAATCTAAAATCTCTAAATGTTCATTAAAATAAAAAAAAAATAAATAAATGGGAATCCCAGAACATTTGACTGTGCTCATGTGAAACCTATACTTGGACCAGGAGGCAGTCATCAGAACAGAGCAAGGAAACATTGCATGATTCAAAATTGGGAAGAATGTATGCCAGGGATGTGTCCTATCTCATAACTTTTCTATCTATATGCAGAACAGATCATCCAGGAGGCTGGGCCTATGAGGAGTGTGGTGTCAGGCTTGGAGGAAAACTCATCAACAATCTGTGTTATGCAGATGACACAACCCTGCTTGCTGAAACTGAGGAGGACCTGAAGTAACTTGCTATAGAAGATCAAGGACTGCAGCCTTCAATATAGATTGAAGCTCAACATCAAGAAAACAAAGATTCTCACCATTGGGCCAATTGCAGCATTATGATAGATAGAGAAGAGATTGAGATTGTTAACAGCTTCAGTCTGCTTGGCTCCATAATCAACACTCTTGGTACTTGTTGTTGTTGTTTAATGCTGTCGAGTCATAGACGACTCATAGCGACCCTATGAACGAACAGTCTGAGCACTGTTCGTACATAGAGTTTCCAGAGGCAAGCCATTTTGGAAGTGGATGCCGCTCTTGGTACTAGCAGCCAGGAAATCAGAAGACAAATTGCACTGGGAAAGTCTGCTGTCAGGGACCTCTCCAGAGTACTGGAAAGCAATGACTTCAGTCTGGAGACTAAGGTGTGCCTGATCCAGGTCATAGTCTTTGCAATTACTTGCTATGTATCAGAGAGCTGGACAATGACTATAGATGATAGAAAGAGAATAATAGATGGCTTTGAGCTGTGGTGCTGGAGAAGAATATTGAGTATACCATGGACTGCCAGGAGAACAAACAGGTTTGTCCTAAAGAGGGTGAAACAAGGATTCTGTGGCTTCATCTGACATACTTTGGACATGTTGCAAGGGGGAACTAGTCCTTGGAGAGGGACATCATGTTTGGAAGAGTGGAGGGACAGTGCAGGAGAGGAGTACCCTTAATGAGATGAATTGATTCAGTAACTGGGATAATGAGGGTAAGTGTGTCAAAGACAATAAGGTTGACACAGGATAGAGCAGGTTTCAGGGCTGTTATACATAGATAGAGTCTTTAGCAAGTGACTTGATGACACATAACAACAACACAAACAGTGGTAAACTATTACCCTTTCTCTATAACCAGGAGAAGATAAAATCGATGAATGGGACCTTCTAAGAATCAAATTCCTATGCACATCCAAAAACTTCTCCAACAAGGTAAAAAAAGAAGCCACAGACTGGGAAAAAGTATTTGGTAATGACATGTCAGATAAGGGACTTATATCTAGGATTTATAAAATACTTGAGCACTATAACAAGATAAAGGTAAATAATCCAATTGGAAAATGGGCACAGGATATGAACAGACACTTCACCAAAGAAGACATTCAGATGGCTGACAAGCACATGAAGAAATGTTAAAAATCCCTAGCTCTAAGAGAGATGCAAATCAAAACAACTATAAGATATCATCTCACCTCATAATAGCAAAATTTAACAGAACAGCAAGCAACAAATGCTGGTGAGGTTGTAGAGAAACTGGAACCCTTATTCACTGTTGGTGGGAGTGTAAAATGGTGCAACCACTGTGGAAAATGGGGTCATGCTTTCTCAAAAAGTTGCAAATAGAGATACCATTTGACCCAGCAATTCCACTACTGGAAATATACCCTAAAGAAACCATAACCGACATCCAAGCAGATACATGCACACCCATGTTTATCACGGCTTTGTTCACAATAGCAAGGAGTTGGAAACAACCCAAGAGCCCATCAATAAACAAATGGATAGAGAAGCTGTGGTATATTCACACAATGGAATACTACGCTGCATTGAAAAACAAGGAACTTATGCAATATTATTCAAAATGGGTGACCCTGTAGGACATTATGCTGAGTGAAGTGTCTCAGTCACAAAAGGACAAATACTGCGTGGTACCGCTGTTGTAGAATGGGACTGACATCAGGGTTAGGGTAAGACTGAGAAAAACTGGATAAATTATGTATACTGCATTGAAACAGATGAGGGAGAGAACAATTTAAAAGCAATATATGATAGAGTATTATGGTTATCACAGGAGTACAGAATTAAGGTTGTATAGTGGAGTGTATTTGGGGCAGTGGAGGGGAGTGCGGGGGGATTGTATACCAATGAAAGAATTTTTCTTTTACTTTTCAAAGAGAGGAGTGAGCTGGGGTTGGGGGAGGGATGGGCAGGGAGAAAAGTACAACAATGAATGAGTGGAGATCCAAAATCTCTGTGAATGTTCTTTAAAATTAATAAAAAATATTAAAAAAAGGAATTACCCTATCAACCTAAAGACAGTCGTTTCACAGGAGAAATATGCACAGTCTCCTCCCATGGGATTTACTGGCTCTGAAAACCTGCTGGAAGGTCAACTATGAGTTTGTCCCAACTCCACTGTACACAACCACCATCACCCACATTAGGGCAAGGGGTCTCAAAGTGTGGTCCCTTGCTAATCCCAAAACCCAATCCACTACCATCATGTGGAGCTCTGACTCTAGTGGCCCTTCATCAGTTTCCCTGGGCTATAAATGTTTATGAGAAGAGGATGTCTATCTTTCTGAGAGGAGGATTCAAACTGCTGACCTTGCAGTGAGCAGTGCCAACCCCTTAGCACTAAGCCACCAAGACTTGTGGGCCCTTGTATTTAGAAGTGCAAGTTATTAAGCCACACCTCATCAGGTTGAATCAAGTGATATAGGTGAAAAGAGCTTAGGTATCATCAATTTCACAGCATTGCTGCAGAAGGTCAAGGACTGCAATCTTAAATATGGATTGAAGTTCAACAGCAAGAAAACAAAGATTCTCACCACTGAGCCAATTGGCAGCACCATGATAGATGGAGAAGAGATTGAGATTGTTTGGTTCCACAATCAACATTCTTGGCACCAGCAGTCAGGAAATCAGGAAATGAACTGTATTGGGGAAATCTTCTGTCAGGAACCTCTCCAGAGTACTGAAGAGCAATAATGTCAGTCTGGAGACTATGGTGCACCTGATCCGGGCCATGGTCTTCACGATTACTTGCTTATTCATCAGTGAGCTGGACAATGGCTAAAGATGACGGAAGAAGAATTGATGCCTTTGAGTTGTGGTGTTAGAGAAAAATATTGAAAATACCATGGACTGCTAAGAGGTCAAAAAGTCTGTCCTGGAGGGAGTGAAAGCAAGCTAATCCTTAGAGGCAAGGATTTTGAAGCTGTGTCTCACATACTTAGGTCACATTACCAAGGACAGCATAGGAGTAGGAGACTTTGGATGAGATGGATTGACACAGTAACTGGGGTAACAGGGCCAAGTATGTTAGAGACAGTGAGACTGGCTCAGGATAGGGCAGGGTTCAGAGCTATGTGCATAGGGAGGCTGTAAGTCACAGTTGACTCGATGGCACACAACAATGCTTGATTGGCAGTCTTACAGGAAATGATCGTGTTGCCCAGATCTCAGCATCTCCATTTTTCTTCTTAAATCGATGTGTTCTGGGCTATTTAAGCCGGTCGTTTAAATTGGACTTTTAAGCGATTTCTTATATATGTTAACTGTATGCATCACCCGCTGTATGATGCCAGCGTCTTCTTCATAACCCCACCTGTACTTTCTAGCCTGTTATCTTGGCCTTCACGTCACAACCTCCCCCTATGTCATAGCCTCCTCCAGGTCACAGCGTCGACGTCACAGCGTCCCCCTACGTCACAGCCTCCCTTATGTCACAGCTTCCCCTACGTCACAGTCACAATGCCTCTCGTGTTCCAGACGCTGCGCAGCGGCCCAGTCCTCCGGAACACCAGCAGAGGGTGCGTCCAGCCAGGATGGGGGACTGGAAGGGCTACATCAATGCAGTGCTGCGGGACCAGCGCATCGAGGACGTGGCCATCCTGGGCCACTCGGACAATCGCTGTGTGTGGGCCTCGCGGCCTGGGGGCTTGCTGGCGGCCATCTCACCGCAGGAGGTGGGCGTGCTCACTGGGCCCGACAGGCGCACCTTCCTGCAGAAGGGCCTGACCGTGGCGGGCCGCCGGTGCTGCGTTATCCGCGACCATCTGCTGACCGAGGACGACGGTGTGCTGGACGCACGCACCAAGGACCTGGACGGACGTGCTGTCTGCGTGGGCCACACGCCGCGCTCGCTCGTGGTGCTCCTGGGCCGGCGCGGCGTGCATGGCGGCCTCCTCAACAAGACCGTGCACGAGCTCATCTCGGGGCTGCGCCTGCAGGGCACCTAGCGGGCAGGAATAAACCAACCAGGCCGGGGGCTCATCCTCCCATTCCACGTGGACAGATGCGACGGGAAACCGGTTTAGGGGAGATCCTTGTGGAAGGATAGCTCGCTGAGGTTGTGGTTACCCGTTAGACGCTGCCTACCCTGCAGGACCCCCCTAGACTCTGCCTCTTTCTCCCCGGGTTCCCTTGAGAGAGGCTCCTGGCTGGATTCCAGCTCTCCGTATCTACCAAGAGCCTAGGGGTGCTCCAGCAGAGGAAGAGTCTGGTGGTGTGAATCTTCTCACACTCACTTCCCACAAAACCCCCAGATGTGCACTACAAACAGTGACTGGGACAAGTGACTGTCATTCATCTCTAGAGTACTTATATCCCAGCCAGAGGCAGTGGGTGTGAGAGTGAGGGAATTGAGTTCAGACAGCAGGCAGAGAGAGACCTGAGGTTTAGCTGATTGAGCTGGGGTGGAGGTGTGCAGACAGCCTTGCACTTGCCTTGGCGATGGCTCTAGGCACCTCCAGGAATTTGTGAATCGCCCTTGCTAAAACATAAGCAAGGGAGCTCTGGTGGTCTAGTGGCAAGAAGCTGCACTGCAGTTCCAAAGGCAAT
This sequence comes from Elephantulus edwardii, assembly GCF_000299155.1. Lineage (NCBI taxonomy): Eukaryota > Metazoa > Chordata > Mammalia > Macroscelidea > Macroscelididae > Elephantulus > Elephantulus edwardii. The sequence goes on along the minus strand of NW_006399783.1, from coordinate 20,736,762 downwards.
CCATTTAAGGCCACCAGCCACTCCACGGGAGAAGAATGGACACTCTCCTCTTGTGCGAGTAACTGCCTTTGAAAACCTGCTGGAAGGTCAACTCTGTGTTGGTTCTGAGTAGAAGGTATACAAGAAGACGTAAACGGGGGGTGGGGGCACTGGAAAGTTTGCAGCATGAAATCCCGAAAGCCAGGCAAGATTTTTGCAGGACGTCTTTGGTGAGGGGATACGGTGCTGTCGTGCTGTCGGGCTCCCAGTCAAGTCTTGCCCTCCCCTGAAGGTGGAGAGTGACAAGGGTCTCAAATGCATAATGAGAATTTAATTTTAAACGTTTTTTCATCAGGCAGTGTTCAGGGAGAGGGTTGTAGCCAGTGGTGCGGAAAACCTTGGTGAGGGTGAGAAGAAATGGGATCAAGGTGGAAGGAAAGGGGTGGGAACTCGGTCAGTGACTCAGGCACCCATACGTATTAACAAGCTAACAGGCTCGCAGTCACGTACTCAGATCAGCCCGGAGTGCAGCCCAGCACCGCCTGAGCACACAGCACCAGCCTCCTTTCACCTGTGCAAAGGACTCAACGTCATCCCCAGGTGCCCTGCAACATGCACTCAGCCTCCTACGATACAGCTGTGCGCAAGCGGGGGTTGTCACGTGAGCACACAAATACAAGTACCCACACTGTGCACAGTAACAGACTCATCCTGAACAGACAAGCAGGCACACGCATACCTAGGAGACCAGGCCCCTGAGGGCCTGCATAAGGACAGATACATGCCCAGACTAGCACAGTCATGCACCCAAACATGCTCGTCATGCACCCTGGGTACGGTGAACAGGCCCCCCTAGAGGCGCGTGGCAGTGTGGTGAGCAGGCAGCGCGAGGCGGGGAGAGGGCGTGGCAGGGGGCAGTTCCTCCAGGAAGACCCTGGCAGGCATCTGGGGTGAGCGGGGCTCAGGTCTGGCACAGCACAGGGTGGCGCGAGTGATGAGGCGGTCTAGGGGCTTTAAGGAGTGCATCCAATGTGGCAGAAAGTCCCATGTCTGAAGCCACTCGGGCAGCCGGCCGGGGCTGCGGTTCTGCAGGATGTTGACCAGCCCCACGAAGGCCAGCAGGGCCCCAAAGGGCGTGCCTACGCCCACCATGGCCTGCCAGCCCGCCATGGAGATTCCGAACACCAGGGAGGGCAGCAGCAGGAAGCACACGAGGAGGTAGAGGACGGCGAACCAGCGGTACTTGGCGGTGCGCTTGCCCAGAGCCTTGGCCATACGGATGGGCAGACGCGTGCAAGGCAACGGGTACCACAGCAAGATGCCCGAGATATTGAAGAAGAAGTGGCAGAGGGCAATCTGCAGAGGAACAGATGAAGGACTGAGGGAGGCACTGGCCCCAGCTCCCAAGTCAGGCTGTTGTTATGTGTCATTGAGTAGACTAGGAAGACTCGGAGTGGCCCTGTGAACTACTGATCTGAATTTGGCCCTATCATGTTATGCTGGAACCCGTTATTACAGTCATTATGCCAAGACATCTTGTCGAGGTCCTTCATCTCTTTTTCTGACTCTCCACCTTTCTCAACATGATGTCTTTTTCGAAGAACCAGCCCGTCCTGAACACATGTCCAAAGTATGTGAGCTCTGGTCGCCTAGGGGGTAGGAAGTTGTGAGACCAACCCAAAAGGTGAGTGGTTTGGATCCCGAGTTGCTCTTTGGGAGAACAACGGGCAGTCTCTTCCTATTTGGTTTACAGCCTTTGAAAACCTACTGAGGGACCAGCTATGAGTTGATTCTGATTTGATGACAGGGAAATTTTTACGTTGGGGAGTAGTAATAGAGGGCCTGTATCCTATTAGCATTTCCCTATCTAGGACTGGTATCTGGCCTGCACCCAGAATACTCCATGGTGGCTGCACTGGTTATTAAAATGCTGTAATGCTTCTGGATCATTTGGTGAATAACTCCTGCTCTAAAGTCTCCATTTTCTCATCACTGAACCCCATCTCTCAGCGTTTCCCGGAAGATGTTACCAAGACCTAGAAGCTGAAAGATTCTCGCCCCCCCCCCCCAAAGATTCATTTTAATGTCTGCGTTAGTTGCTTTGGCTCCCTGTCTGGTCTGGGCTGAGGTCTTTTTTTCTAGGAACTCCCTCCTCCTGACGACATATTCAAAATATGTGAGTTCTGGTGGCCTAGTGGGTGGGGAGTTGTGCGACCCTAGATTCCATTTCATCCTAGAAGGCTCCATCTCCTAGTTAACCCCAACGCTGTTCCTCCTTGACTCCCCAGCCTGGGCCAGCACTCTTCTTCATTGCATCTGTCCATTAGACATGTAGTTGTTTATTGGTGTGACTAAATGATCAATGAGTCTCCCTGAGTGGTGAACACAGTTAATGTACTCAGACACTAACTGAAAGATTGGAGCATTTGAGACACCCAGAGGTACCTCAGAAAAAATGCCTGGGAATCTATTTCTGGAAATGCAACCATTGAAAGCCTTGTAGAGCACGTTTCTCTGAAATATGATTTGCCAGTGGTCACCAGACTCAACTTAAAGGCAACCTTTTTTTTTTTTAAATAGGCCTGGAGTAAAAAATTGCTCATCGTTGTTTCCATAGAGATAGTAAAAAAATATTTGTGACATGTTGGGCTTTAAACCACAGCCCCAGTCCTGTCCCTGCTCTGCTTCCCCCTCAACTGTACCTGGAAGGAGCTGGACAGCTTCTCTCTGGGGCTGGCGAGAGCGGCCAAGATGGCGGTGGTGGTGGTGCCGATGTTGGAGCCCAGCGTGAGTGGGTAGGCCCGTTCGATGCTGATCACACCGAGGCCTGGAGGCAGAGGCAGAGGACATGCCACCTTCCCGAGCTCCCTCCCTCAGCCTGCCTCTGGCATGGGCACTCACCAATGAGCGGAGTAATGGCGGAGGTGAACACGGAGCTACTCTGGACGACGAAGGTCATGCCTGCGCCCACCACCATGGCAAAGTAGCCTGTGACCCAGGTGAAGGGGGAAGGGAAATCTGCAACAAACACCCATCCCCGCAGGCCTGGTCAGTGGGTGCCGCTTGAGGACCAGGAGTCCTTCCTGGGGGGATGTAGGGCCAGTTTCAAAGTAGGTGGTTCCCTGTCCCTCCTCAGCCTTCAATAAAAGCCTTCTCAGTCAGGCTCCACAGTGCTATGAGATCTTTGCTCAGGCAATGTCCTATACAGAATGTCCTATACAGATAGGAGTTCAGCACAAATTCCCACCCACTGGAATCCCACCCTGACCTCTGCCCTCCTCTGTGGTCTCACCAGAAGGTGATTCCACAACCCATGGAGGCCGTTTCTCCCAGTATTTGCTGTATAACCTCTCCTTGTGCCAGCCAGTGTCCCAAACACTCAAAACAGCTTGGCATAGTGTCACTCTTCTGTCCCAAACGCTCCAATTCTCCTTGTACCCTTAATAAATCCAGTTTCCCTGTGATCTCAGTCACACCTCACACCTCCCACTGCTCTGGCATTGCTCACTTCACCTGGTCACACCTGCCAAGGGAGTTCCCGCCCCTGAGCCTATGCATGTGCTCTTCCTGTGGGTGCACTTCATCTGCATCTCAGCTACTTCTCCTTTTAGAGGAGCCTGATGGCTAGTGGAAAGCTGCCTTTTCCACGTTCTCTTGTATGGCCATGTGTTGCTTTCTCTTTGGCAGCTATCTCATACTTTCTCTAAATGCACCCAGCTTCTTCCCTTACATATGTTTTCCCCAAACCCTGGACGTTTGTGCCAGCCCCTCGAGGGCAGGGCCATCTTGATTTGCCTGGCCTCCCGTCCCCGGCTCTGCACCAGCTTGGCATACTCCAGCTGCCAGTTGCTGTTTACACTCATGGTGACCCGTGTGTGTCAGAGTAGAACTGAGCCCACAGGGATTTTGGAAGTAGATCACCAGGCCTTTCTTCTGACTGCATCTGAGTAGACTCAAACCTCCAGCCTTTCAGTTAGCAACCAAGTGTGATAACTGTTTACAAAACCCAGGGACTCTGTGTCACAATTCTAAAGGCTTAATATTTGTTGGAGTCAAACTTCTGAGACTCTTGAAGCCACTGGCTGAAATGATACCACAGCCAGAGGCAAACTATGGATCCCACAGCTCAAGGCCCTCAGACAAAACCTGGCCCAAGCCCTTCTTTGCTCTGCTGGGAAAACTGTAGGCTCAGGGACAGCAGAGATTTGCCCAGATCTCAGAGCAAGGCAGTGCAGGACTCAGGGAGACCTGGAAGGACCCATGCCCACCCCAGCCCAGTGCTCACCGGTGTTGATGACCTTCTGTATGACCTTGGCCACCTGGCCCTTGAGCAGGGAGTTGAGCATCTTAACAAGGAGGATGAGGCAGGTGCACAGCAGCACCAGGGAGCCTGCCAGCAAGATGAGCCCCACAGCCAGGTCAGGCAGCCGCGTGTCCACGAAGATGTGGTTGCCTGCAGAGATGTCAGGCTGCTGAGAACTGATCCCACACATGGATCCCACGGATCTTTGCAACCCCTGTGGACTCTGAGAGTAAGGCCAGTGGGCCTGGGAGCTGGGCTGGTTGACAGCGAGTGCCCTCCCTGGGGCCTGCCCTGCCCAGGCTCAGTGTCCCCCACACCATCACACCAGGTACTTACATTTCTCCATGGTGGCGTTTCCAAGGAGGTGGCTAGTGTTGACCTCTGTCCTGGGCATGGAGAGGTGAGCCTAGATTGAGAGGCGGTGACTTTAAAGAATATAGGAAAATGTAGGCTGGGATTAAGACTGAGATGGGGGTGGTGGAAATGGAGACAGATCTGGCCTTGTGGTTATTACCATGTCTTTCTCTGAGGAAGAGCAGTGCACGGAAATGCCCTCTGAGGCAGGGTCTGATCATACTGGACCCTCAGTGTGCCATCCCCATTACTCCCTGAGCTGCATTCTGGGGGCCACCAGAGGCTTCCCGATCAACTCCAAGGGCATCTTGTCCCCGTTTCCCCACCTCTCAGTGTTATTAGGAGACACTCCCGATTTTGCTGACCACTTCCCTCCTCTGAAAGCTCTCCCGCGCCTCATCTTTTGTGAGCAAAGCCCTCTAGTTGCCTCCTCCTCTCCCCTCCGATAGCACCCAGCCTCCGATCTCCTGCTCATGAAATTCCTTATCCAGAGGAGTCAGGGAGGGGTGAGGGGGTCAAGATCCCACATGTCCGCCTTTCTCATCACTGTCAGTGAAGTGGAAGGGCTCCCTGCGAGGAGGGGTGTCCTAATTCAGGAAACACCCCAGACAATAAATGAGAGGCTCAGGCTGGAATGTGGATGGAATGAGGACCTGGCCCACTGGAGCCGAGGTGCTGGGCCTAGAGGGACAGCTGCTACTCAGTCCTGGGGTATCCTTGTGGGCCAGGAGTGCAGTTAGCGTGCCAAGCTGCTTGTGTTGCAGGAAAACCTTTAACACTGATGTTTACGTAAACTCTCCCAATTGGTATATATTGGCAGACAAACATTCCCATTCTCTGAAGGCCAAACAGAAGCAGCACAGTCTGGCCTGAGCACAGCTAATCTGCAGCTTGAGTGGACTAACGGGTCATTTTATCAGGAAGTATCAGGTCCCTGACCCTCCACCAAAACCCAGCAGCCTTCTAGCGGGGAGAAAGGAGGAAGCACAAGCAGCTGCCTGGTGCGTCAGCTGGTCTCCACCACTGCCTGGGTGTCTCACAAAGGAGAACTGAGGCTCAGAGAGAGGCATTCACGCCTCAGGCCTCATGCCCAGAAAGAACTGCTAGGGCCGCAAGCAAAGTTCAGGGACTATCGCTTGGCCCTGGCATCATCCATCTGCTGCTGCGTCGGGGAGTCCCTAAATGGTGCAAACTGCTAACACACTCCAGGAAACACTCACAAGAACGTTTGTGGTTCAAATATGTCCGTCAAGAGTTACCTCTAAGAAAGGCCCAGAGGTCTGCTTCTGGGAAAGCAGCCGCTGAAACCCCATGGAACACACTTAGGGCTCCGTGAATAAGAATTGTCTCCACAGCAACTGGCTTTTGCTTTCTTCTTGGGGCTGATATCAAACACATGGTTTGCCCTTGGTTATCAGCCAAAAGGTTGGTGCTCCAGAAGAAGGTTTGGTTACGTGTAAGATGACATCCATTTGTGAGCCCTGTGGTGGTGTTAGGTGACATCAGTTTGGCTCTGACTCATAGCGACTCCATGTCCAACACAAGGGAACTCCCCGCTGGGTACCAGCCTCACAGTCTCCACTGAGCTCAAGCTCATTGTGTTAATCTATTTCACTGAGTCTTCCTCCCTTTCAATACCACTCTACTTTTCCAAGGATGATGTCCTTTTCCAGGAACTGGACCTCCTGATGGCATGCTGTGTGGAGCAGTCCTGTTCTGACCTGTGGGGTTGTCCTGAGTTGGAATTGACTCCGTGACAACAGGCTGCGGGGGCGGTGTAGACCCTGGTCCCTGTGAACTCCACATGCCAGGCCTCTCGGCCTCCTTGGTGCTGAGAATAGGTTCCTATTGAGTGCAGACTCTTTGTTGTTTATGGCTCCTTCAGGTTTTATTCTAAACGATGGCATTTAGAAAGAGTGTGATGATTAGAGATAAAGAAGCATTTTGGTGTCTGGCAGTAACACCAGGGTTTATTTAAGTGGGGCATGTTCCCTCAAGAAGGCTAATGGCTGGAAGCTTCCTGCTCACACTGAGACCTTAAAGCCCCATCAAGCCCTGGCTGAACCACAGGCAGAGAAACTAAGAGAAAAGAGCTCCTTTGGGTTAGATTGGAAAAGCAGGCTGGCAAAGAAGTGCTCCCCTCCCCCCTTGTTAGAGAGATCCAGGTGTCTGCTGTCAGGCAGGACTGAGTTCAAATCCACATCTTGTCCCAACGACCTTGGGCAAGTCATGTCACATTTCAGAGCCTTGTTTCTCCGAAATAAGGATAATAACAGAGCTGTTGTAAAAGTTACAAGCGAAAATGTGTGTGACGTGTTCCCTGCAGGGCCTGTGCATCACAAGCCTTCAATAAATTGTGTCTTTGCTTGGCTCCACTGTCAACACTCTTGGCACCAGTAGCCAGGAAATTAAAAGACGTATTGCCATGGGAAAGCCTGCTGTTAGGGACCTCTCCAAAGTACTGACAAGCAATGGTGTCTCTCTGGACAATAAGGTGCGTCTGATACAGGCCATGGTCTTTGCTATCACTTGTTATGCATCAGAGAGCTGGACAATGACTAAGGACGATAGAAGAATTGATGCCTTTGAGCTGTGGTGCTAGAAAAGAGTATTGTACCATGGACAGCTAAGAAAACAAACAGATTTATCCTGGAAAGGGTTAAACCGGGCGGCTTCCTGGAGGCAAGGATTCTGAGGCTCCGTCTAACATACTTTGGACATGTTGTAAGGAGGGACCGGTCCTTGGAGAGGGACATCATGCTTGGGAGGGTGGAGGGACAGCGCAGGAGGAGAAGGCCCTCCCTCTATGAGGTGGATTGATTCAGTGACTGGGATCATTGGTATGGGAGTGTCAGAGACAGTGCGATTGGCACAGGACAGAGCAGAGTTTAGGGCTGTTGTACATAGGGTTGCTATGAGTTGCAAGTGACTCAACAGCGCACAACAACAACAAAGAATTAGATTCTCTCCTTACTGGTGCCATTCAGGAACAGATTGTGGTGGAAAGGCTCTGTGTGTGTGTTTATCAGTGCCTTCCCAGGAGTCTTTAGAAAACCTCAAGTGGGCTATTGTTAGCGCCCCTGCAAACTTGTCACAAGTGGACTGTGTTCACTGGAAGCCCCCAGCCTGCAACCCCCGGAAGACATTGAGAGCCATGATTCATCCGGATCTGGGCAGAGGAGTCTCCTTGTGGGAGGGGCCTATGGGGTCCTGGGGAGACTGAAGGAAGGAGAAGAACTTGCTGATATCCCCACAAAGAACTGGCAAAGTCAGAGGCATGGCAAGGCTGAGGGTTAAGACCTCTAGATTTGGGGCTTTGACCTGGGGCATGTGACCACAAAGTAAGTCTTAGAGGTTCTTAAAGTCCAAAGAGGAGCATAGAGGCAGCAATAGGGATGGGGAGAGGTCAGGCTCGGGGCAGGGATGCTGTGCTGATGGGAAGGAGTAGGTAGGCCTCAGGAATTTCTGGCAGGCTGAAAAAATAAAATAGAGAGGCTTCAGCCTTGATCAAAAGCCCTGATGCCCTCATCCTGCCTGGGTGCATAGGGAAGTCTAAGAAGAGAATGAGCCTCAGACAGCACTGAGCTCAAATCCCAGCTGAAACACTGCCCAGTTGTGCAATTTTGGATAAAGCATTTAACTTCTCTGGGACTTTTATTTCCTCCTCTGCAGCATAATGCTCGCCACCTCTCCCCAGGGGGTCATTGCAAAGCCTCTTGGAAGAATAGGGATTTAAGTGCCTGCAGGGACACCCCAAATTAAGGAGGCACCTCTGAGAACTGAGCGATGTGATTAAACTCATAAAAGAGTGTTGGCTTTAAGAATACTTCCTCTGGGGAGAAATGCAGGGAATGTAAGCCTGCAAAGCAGTTTTCCCTAAGGAACAAGGGAAGCTCCAGGTCTTTGTTCTCGCAAAAGCAGAGGAAGAACGCTATGTTGGCAGCGCCCTCTGGTGGCAAAGTTAGGAAACTGTCCTTAGTGCAAACCCACCATTCGTGGAAACCACCTGGGGTGGCTGTGGTCACTTGTGGCTCAGGGCTGACAGAGCAGGAACGGAGTGGATAGGTGTGGTAGGAAACTAAGCTGGTGTCTGGGAGAGGCAGCAAGATGGGGATTCAGGAGTATGGGCTCGCCCAGGGTTCCGATCATATCGGACAAGAGATATGCACAAGCCCGTTTCTGAGCCTTGTTTCCTCATTTGTAAAATAAGGAGATGCTAACTGTTGCTTTCTAGGTTTAAAGTCCTAACAAAACCCCCAAAACCAAAACTTTTAAAATACAGTGTGTGGCTGACAGCCCACAGTGTGACAAGGAGGGGACTCCCAGTGCAGTGACAGATTCCCTGAGTATCCAGAAGCCTCTGAACCTGGAAACCTCCCCTGGTTTTACTTTTCTGGGAAGCCTTGGCTATCCTAGCCCTCTCCAGCTCTGGATGAGGTTGAGTCTAGTTTGTTGAAAGTCAGAGACAAGGAAACACACTTGGAAGGAACAACAGAGACTCCATGGCAAAACAGGTGTGTCTTTGGTGTAGGCAGGTCCCCAGCATGTAGGCCAGAGGCAGAGCCAGCTCTTTGATCCTGGACCCCAGCTCCTGCAGAGCAATGCCCCAGGTGAAGTGAGAACAGGGCCCTTTGCGTGCCCTACCAGCCATGCCAGGGCACTGCCATAGAGTCAAGAGTTTGCTTGTAGAAGCTGCTGCCAGGAAAGTGGCAGCTGGAACTGTAACGATACCGTGAGGGCAGCCCCCGGCTGGTTGGTGTCACCCAGCCCCCGTCTCCTGTGACAGGATCATCACGTGTGCCTCACTGGAGCGGCATGAGGACTAAATTAGGTGAGCTGGGATGTGCTCAAAGTTGTCTTAGTCACTGAGTCCTGCAGAACACAGCTGCAGGTGAGGGGCAGGAACTTCAGAGGATGTGACTCATGGCAGAGGATCTCCCTTTCATGGCTTGTTTTTTGTGAAGATCAAATCTTGCTCACATTTTGCTATGAAGTAAAGAAGATCTTAGGGGCCCGGAGAGATCAGAGACAGCTCAGAGGGCTCGTGAGGAAACCAGTGGTGTGTGGGAGAGTAGCAAAGTCTGGAGAAACGCTGTTTGAAGGGGCTTTTTGATGATGGAGTGCTAGACTCAGAGCGACTGAGCTGGCGCTGTGGACCACTGCGGATGCAGAGTCATTGTAGGGCGAGTGGGGAGGGTTATTCTGTTCACACTGAAGCTAAAGAGGCAGTGGTGGCTCCGTGGTAGGATTCTCATCTTCTGTGCAGAAGACATGGATTTGATTCCCAGACAAGATTTGACCTCTCAGAGTTTGCTTCTCTACATGTGAAACCAGGGTTTTGATTCTCAGCTACCACCTGTTGCGGTGTCTGTGATGCTGAGAGAGTTTCTGTGGGGCTGACAGATTAAGAAGAAAGGCCTGGCTGTGGATACCCTGTGGATTGCAACAGTCCTATCTGGGGGTACTGCTGCTGGACTGATTATCATTGATCCCTTCAGTCAAGGCCAACTCAACTGCCCTTAATAACAGGAAATGGAGAAGATGAGAATGGCTAAGGCTTGGGCCTGGGGGTTCCAGTTTTCTTATATCTTGCCTTGAACAGGATTCCTTTTTGAGAGCAATAATTAAAGAGGAGCAAATATTCTGGATTATAGTTTGGATGAACATCTTCCTTTCCGTGGGTGGGTGAGCAAGTATGCTAATTGCCTGCTTCCTCGTTTGCAGGTGTGAAGGGCCGTCTTTGGAGCCAATCTCTGGCAGCAGCTGAGGGTCTGGTCCGTCCAAACAGGTCTTCTCTTGGGCAGGGGGGCCCGGAGGCAGGAGCAGTGAGGGGAAAGCAGTCATGACTGAAGGCCCAGACGCTGGCACCATAAGCTGCTGGTGTCACTTCTTCGATAGGGCACTTTTCCAAGTCTCATTGAGTCAGTTTCCTGTTCTTCCTACTTGGCTGCCTATCCTGGTAACAATCCATTCCCAGCATTAGCTGGGCCCCCAGTGAGGCGTGGCAGAGTCACTGAGCCTGGAGCCCTGGGGAAAGGAGGAAGGACTAGGCTGGGGGCCTGCACTCTGTCCCAGGCCTCTGGGAGAGTCTGGAAAATTCCTTCGCCTCTTTTCCTCCCTGTGAGCCTTTCCCCTTTACCTGTGAAACCAGAGGATGAAGCTAGATGAGTGGTTCTCAAACTTGACCAAGGAGCAGACCCGGAGGGCTTGCTGATTTGTAGGCCCTGTTGTTTGTTTCAGTTTGGTAGATTCTGGGACAGTGTCAGCATTTGTACCAGTTGCTGTGGATTCTGACTTGTGGTGACACTGGGCAATGTCAGGATGGAATTACACTCCAGAGCATTTCAGTGGCTGATTTTTCAGAAGTGGGCCCCCAGTTCTTTTTGCAGAGGAGCCTCTGGGTTGACTTGGACTTCTACTGTTTCTTTTAGAGCTGAATACGCTCATCAACTGCACCATCCAGGGATTCCAAGTCTAGGAAGGACCTGATACTTGCTTCTCTACCAAGTTCCCAGGTAGCACTGATTTTGGCCCCTGGGACCTCATTTTGGAGATTACTGGGTTGGCTCAGTTACCAGCCACCTGTAGCTGACAGGCGATGAGGTGTCTGAGTAGGTGTGAGGCTGTGGGCGGTGAGCGCCACAGCTCGGTATCACAGTAAAAATGTCACACATCCACCCTCTCCCTGCTGGGTGACCCCCAAGGTATAGATGGTATTTCAAGTGGACGATGTACCTGCTGCTGTGTGCATGGGGAGTCCCCACAGCCGGAGCCAGGTGGGACTCACCTCCAGAGGGTCTGGGTGGCACCAGGTCCGGATGAGGCTGTGGTTCCTCAAGGACTCATCACCAGTGGCGATGCTGGTGATGACGGACTTGTCCAGCTGGGGCAAGATGTGGGCAGCAGGAGTGAGGGCATAAGACACGTACCCCCTCCTGCTTCCTACCCCCAGCCCCATCCCTGGCCTCACCTGGATGATCAGCTTCGTGAAGGGCTCCGTGATGACCTTGAGCAGGTCCGGGGCGTCTTGGCTGCCACGGATGTTGAAGGAGCCCACCACGAGCTGGGTGACGTGGTGCAGGTAGCCAGTAGCCGCCTCCAGGGGCAGCAGGACCAGCACGGACAGCCAGTTAAAGCAGTCATGCACTGTGGCCCCCGCAAAGGCCCTGGGCAGGGAGGCCACATGGCAGGCAGGCCAGGGGGCTGGGGCCCATCCCCCAGGAGCTCCTGGCAAAAGAGAGAGAGGCCGCCCTCCCATAGCAAGGCCAGAGCCCCCCATCTCTCCACCCCCTCACCGTTGGAAGTCGGTCCTATCTCCCGCCTGCATCAGGGCCACGATGGTGTTGGTGACAGAGGTGCCGATGTTGGAGCCCATGATGATGGGGATGGCAGAGTTTACCTCCAGCACTGGCAGAGAAGGGGACTCCTTAGCTAACTGGTGGGACCCCAGCGCCCACACACAATGCCCATCTCAGTCCCTGGCAGACATTCCTGCTGCCTCTGCCAGCCCGGTGGTGGCAGTGCATGGGGCGTGTGTGACGTATTTACATGAACCTGTGCACACAGAGCATGAACAGATAAAAACAAGTGTGCAGACGTATACGGATGCTGTGTATACACATACGTGAGCATGGTGGTCAGTTTTAGATGTCAGCTTAGTTGGCCTGTAGCACCCAGTGTTTCAATGCAACAATCGTCTAGGTGTTGCTGTGAAGGCATCTGGTAGGTGCGGGTAAGATCTACACTCTGTGCATTTTAAGTAAAGATCATTCTCTGTTACCTGGGTGGGTATTGTCCAATCAGGCAAAGGCTTGAGAGTGGAGCTGACGGGCCCCTGAGGAGGACAGGCCTCCCAGGGAGGCTGCGCCCCAGAGTCTGCCTGCCTTTCCAGACAGGCTGCCTGGCCAAGCACAGTTTTGTAAGTCAATCCTCACCATCATTCTTACTGTATATGTCTCTGACTGGTTCTGTTTCTCCAACAGAGTGCTGACTGTACAGTGAATGACTGGACAAGTGGCCATAAAGACATTTCCTAAGGACATGCACCCTATTTGTCACCTTTCCCAGCCTTGGGGACATCCTCCTGGCCGAGCTTAAGAGACAAAGTGGGAGATGCCAGAGTCCTGCTCTTCCCCCAGCCCCTGTCCTCCACTTGCCTCACATCCCCGCCCCTCCAGTGCCCTGCCCTCCAGTCTACCCCCCAGGTCCCCTCCACACCCCCATTCACACAGACACACACACACTACACACGCATGCACGAGCACACACACACACACACACACACACACACACACACACACACACCTCTCCCTGGACCCTGAGGGCTGACTCACAGCCGGAGGAGACCATGCTGACGATGATGGAGGTGGACGTGCTAGAGCTCTGCACCAGCACGGTCACTAGGATGCCTACCACCAGCCCCGCCACCGGGTTGGACAAGATGGCATTGTCCTTGAAGATGTCTCCGGCCACCTTCCCTGGGGAGCAGGAGCCAGTATCAGCCGAGGCTCTTGAGGACCCCCACCCCGCACCTCCATGCAGCCCTACCTCCAGCGAGCTGAAAGGCCGAGCTGAGCACATCCAGGGAGCACACGAAGAGGTAGAGGAAGGTGAGCATCAGGGGCACCTTGAGCAGCGTGGTGCCAGCCCGGCGCAGTCTCAGGGCTAACCCGGGCTCTGGAGACAGGCGGCTGTGAGCACTGCGGTGGGCAGGGGCTGGGTGGGGACCGCTACAACCCCAACCACCCATGCCCAGCTACCTGGCTTCTGCTCCTCCTCCAGGGCCAGCTTGGTGGGTAGCGGCTCATGGAGCTCCAGAACCTCCCCATAGGGGCAGCTGTGCTCTGTAAGAGCCACAGGGCCCAGGGTGGGGAAGGCATAGGCTGAAGTCCCTGTGATCCTGTGCAGGACTGGAGAGAGAGGCTGATCAGCGGTACCAGAGGCCCTGGGGTCCTGGGGAGGTGGGAAGGTGGAGACATCGCCCAGGAAAGTGGGGTAGTACTCACCCTGAGGGCTGGGCACATAGGCAAAGGCTGGCCCCCGCATCATGTGTCCCCCGCGGACAGGGAGTGGGGAGACAGTTGGGGTCCCCAGCCTGTCTCCATAGGACATCATTCTGGGTGCACACTGTGAAGCCTGCATGCAGAAAACGGAATGGCAACCATGTGTCCTGAACACAGACACACACACGTGTAATCATACTCTACGGAACACAAGGGTCCCCATGCATTCAGCAAGTACTTGTTGAGCATCTCCTCATCCAGACGTAGGCTACAGCCAACCTGTCACTACAATATCTACTCAACTTATCACAACCATATGCGTGTCAGAACAGAGCTGTACTCATTAGGATTTTCATTCACTAGCTGGTTTTTTGGAATTAGATCACCAAGCCTTTCTTCCGAGATACTTTTGGGAAAATTCAAAGCTCAAGACTTTGAGCTGGCAGCTGAGCCCATTAACTATTTTCACTGTGCAGATGTAGGGTGTATGGAAAGAGGTCTTCCCTCAAGAGGCTCAGTGCCTCGCGAGAGAAGCTGATCTGAGCCAAGCCATCCCTGTAATGAGTAGAAAGCAGCAACAGAAAAGACATCATAAGGGAGCTCTGGCAGCCTAGTGGTAAGAAGCTGCACTGCAATCTCAGAGGTCCGCGGTTTGAAACTATTACATGTTCTGCTGGAGAAGGAGAGACAATCTCCTCCTGTACCAGTCAGATCTGATTTGGGTTCTGATGGTACACACACAAAATAATAAATTTTAAAGAAGAAAAGAAAAGGCATCATGAAAGTGAAAGGATGTCATGACAGTGCTCTGCACTGACAGCTGAGGAGGAGGAGAATCTTCCAGACAATTAGCTGAGATGGGAAGAGAATTGCATCGACAAAGACAGTGTTGCACACCGACTTTGGTGAGTAGTGACAGGATCATAAAAGCTTGTGAGTAGCCGTCTAAGGTGCAACTACAGGTCTGTCCCCTTCCAGAGCAAAGAAGAGTAAAGAAAATCAAAGCCTGTTAGTGAACTTTAGTCTCTGTGACCCTGAGATCAGAAGGATTAGATGGTGTCTGGCCATCACTGCTGACTGCTCTGAGAGGGATCACATTAGAAGCTCCCTGATAGAGTAGGGGGGAATGGGAGACAGAACTAAAAATCACAAAAAAGACCAGACTTGCTGGTGTGATATACACAGGAAAACTCCCAAGACTATGGCCCCGAGCCACCTTTCAAGTCTGACACTGAAATCACCCTGCGACTCAACTTCCAGTCAAACAAAAGGATGGAAAAGCCCACAACACACGAGGGAGAAATACTCCTTAGAACCATCAACTAAAAAAGATCACAAAGGCAGGTTTTGCTCAGAGATAAGGCTCAGACAGTAGGAAAGGGTAGGAAAGAAGGATGACTAGAAACAGGAACTTAGAGAGGAAGTGGGAAGAGCGCTGTTACTGCGTGGGGATTACAGGCAGAGCTGCAGAGCAGAACGGGTATGAATTGCTGAATGGAAAACCAATTTGTTCTGTAAACTGATAGTCAAATTAAAACTTACAAAAAGAAAGCATTGAGTTGAACTGGACAAAGAAGGAAGAAGTATGTGTGTGCAAGGCCCTGAGAGGGGAGGAGAGGTGGGACCCGAGACCCGCTGTGGGACGAGTGGGCCAGGACACTGGGAGTTAAAATGGACTGCAGAGCTGGGCCCCGTGCCTGGTGGTGTCGGCTCTCTCCAGAGCTTTGCGAGGCCGGGGCCTCCCGGGCACGCATTCATCCATCCACATGCTAGATGCTGACATGGGACCAATGACCTGCTGACTCCCAGGTTCCTGGTTTCCTCTCACAAATTAACCTCCTCCCCTCATTCACCTCTGACTTCAGGGGCAGTAAACACATGTGGAAGGCCTCTCAGTGAATAAGCTCAGACTGGTCCGTAAGTCTGCAAAGCCTCAGGCTGTCTCAAACCCCTTCTATACTGTCCTGAGGCCCTTGGCTATCAGGGTGGGGGCACCCAGATCTGCCTTACTCCCCGCCATGTTGTCCCAGGGTTCCTTGGCTGTCCAGATCAGGAGACTCTACTGAATTCCGAGCCCTGGGACAGGAAGAGTGGTCACTCTGGGGAGTGAGCTGGGCTGGGATATTTTTAGGGCAGGAATGAGCAGGACCCAGGCAGGGCAGAGCAAGACCAGTGAAGGGGCTGGAACTGAGGACATCTGACAGGATGGGCTGTTTCCCTGGTAAGTAAGAGTTAGGGGATGATGGGGCGCGGGGAGGGGAAGAGTTAAGGGATGAGATTGGGATTGGGGTCCCTAGGCTTACCTTGGGCTTCTGTGTTCTAGCTTCGGCTCAGCCACTCAGGAAAGCTCCAGGGCCCTGCGACCCTCCTCTTTATACCCTCAGATCAAGGGCAAAGTCCCTAGAACCCTAGCTGCCCTCCCTCTGTTCCCCGATTAACCTCATCCTGGAGATTCCTCTCAGTTAATTGCTAATCGCTGGCTATGCAGAGAGTCTTCCCTCCCCCACAGCCTGAGCCACCTCCCAGTGAAAGGACCGACACACCCCCTCCCCACCCCCAGGGGAGACCCACTACCACTCAGGCCATTTGCTCCCAGGGTCCCCAAAGAGAGTTCCCTTCTTCCTGGCTGGACAGAATCCTCAGAAATGACCTAAACATTCTGGGCCCTTGTCATGCTGCTGTGCAGGGTCCTAAGGAGAGGGACTTTCTGGAGGAGGATGTAACAGGAAATAAATCCAGAGAGGCTGTGTCTGTTTTGTGTTGATGGGTTTCTCTAATGCCTGGTCTTGGATCCAGAAAGTTAGCCTTAGGGGTTGTGGAGCCACTGATGAGATGGAATTTGGAACAATTCTTCTGGAATAAGATCTGAGATGTATCTGAGGGAGTGTGGGCCTATTGTTCAAAATGTCTCTCCCAGGCCATTGCCTTTAAAATTGAGAGGGCTCAGAGACTGAAATTGGGAATCATTTCCAGAAAGGAAGAAATAGACAAAATAGCACATGGCCTTCCTGCCTTTCGGGTCTGAGATTCTTGTACCAGTCAGACCGGCACCTCCAGGAGAGCACCTACAGCCGCAGCTGAGAACCAGAGACTGGCATGAGACAGAGCCCACCTGGGGCTACTGCCCTCGGAGCCCGAGCCCGAGCCAGAGCCAGCGGCATAGGCCGGAGCTTGGAGGAGGACTGGGAGGGAAAAGCCATAATGGACAGGTCTAAGAGCTTTGTAATATTGGCCTAAAATCAAAGGGTAAAGGCTGAAGGACATGTGAGCACACTTAAGAAGCTGCCCTGACCGAGAAATTGCATCCTATTGCCAGCTTGACTTGTAATTGTGAGTACAACGGATTTCAAACCCTGGGAACTCTGGTGGCCTAGTGGTAAGAAGCTGTGCTATAATCCCAAAGATATGAGGTTCAAATACACCAGCTGCTCTGTGGGAGAAAGATGGACAACCTCTTCCTGTGTGATTTATTGCCTCTGAAAACTCGTTGTAGGGTCAGCCAAAGGTTGGTTCTGACTCAATGGCACACAGCAACAACAGCAAAGCAGTAAGATTCATGTTGGAATTAGTAGAAATAGATGCAGGAGCGTGGGGGGACAGGTGACTTCATGGGAATTAGTTTTATACTGTGGATGTACTTGAGGGAGACTGACCCCTTTGTGGAGTTAGGAAGGGCCATCCTTACTCTTTTCACGGGAAGCAAGTGTGAAGCAGAGTAACCAGTTAAAAGGCTGATAGGATGGCCCATGTGAGAGATGATGATGTTTGAACCAAGCTGAGCAAGGAAGGGATGAAGAGAAGTGTCTGTGAGGTGGGTGGTGATGCTCTGGGAGCAGGAATGTAAGCCAGGCAGTCACTAGACTGGGGGTGATCATGACACAAACTGCTTTCAAAGTTTCTGAAATCCAGAGACTAGTCTTAGGGAAACTTTAGGAAGCCCCTTCTCTCTTTCATGGGACTGTGGGACCTGAGTTGGGGCCCAGAGTTGTGGAGATAAAAAGGGAGCATTTGAGAGGGATTAAGGATTGTATCAGATCCAGAAGTGATGGGTTCCATTCCAGAACTAGCTTGGGCAACTATCTGAGTGATTTGCTTAACACTGTCAAACCACCCATCCACTTAATTATCTACCTACCAGTTCATCTCTTTGTTCATCCATTAACCAGCTAGTCAGCCATTGATCTGTATTTATAGGTACATTCTTTTATTGATCTGTATTTAGAAATCCATTATTTTACCTATTTTT
>NW_006399783.1:20702015-20718103 GCF_000299155.1 Elephantulus edwardii | reverse complement strand
GACAGCACAGGAGGGGAAGACCCTCTATGAGATGGATTGATTCAGTGACTGGGGTAATCGGGATGGGTATGTCAGAGGCAGTGTGATTGGCACAGGACAGAGCAGAGTTTAGGGCTGTTGTACAGAGGGTCGCTGTGAGTCACAACTCGACGGCACATAACAACAACAATACTGAAACAAGATAGATAAAATCAGCTTCTGTCCTGGTCCAAGAAATGGATTGAGTTAGCCAGATGGGATTCTAAGGCAAGTCATCTTACCTCCTGAGATGGAGATCATTTGGGCTTTTCCAGTGAGTTGTAAAATTTTAAGAGATGAGTTACCCATCAATAATCTGTGTTGTGCTTGCTGAAACAGAGGACCTGAAGCTCTTGCTGCAGAAGGTCAAGGACTACAGTCTTCAATATAGATTGAAGCTCAACGTCAAGAAAACAAAGATTCTCACCACTGGGCTAATTGGCAGCATCATGATAGATGGTGAAGAGATCGACATTGTTAACAGCTTTAGTTTGCCTGGCTCCATAATCAACACTTGGCACCAGCAACCAGGAAATAATAATATGAATTGAATTAGACTTCTCTAAAGAACTGAAGAGCAACGATGTCAGTCTGGCGACTAAGGTGTGCCTGATCCACGCTATGTTCTTTGCAATTACTTGCTGTCCATCAGAAAGCTGGACAATGGCTAGGGGTGATAGGAGAATTGATACCTTTGAGCTGTGATGCTGAAGATTATTGTTAAGAAAACTAACAAGTTTGTCCTAGAGAGGGCTGAGACCAGGTTGCTCCTTGGAGGCAAGGATTCTGAAGCTTCATCTGACATACTTTGGACATGTTACAAAGCGGGACCAGTCCTTGGAGAGGGACGTTATGCTTGAGAGGGTGGAGGGACAGCACAAGAGAGGAAGACCCTCAATGAGATGAATTGTTTCCGTGACTGGTGTAATGTGGGTAGGTGTGTTAAAGACAATAAAATTGGCACAGGATAGAGCAATGTTTTGGGCTGTTGTACATAGGGTTGCTATGAGTCGTTGACGGCACATACCAACACAACAAGAAGAAGTTACCCATCAGTGCTTAGAATCAAGCCCCTCAGGGTGTTTGTTTTCTCCACATCCTCATTTTTTTTATCTTTAATTTTTATTTATTTTGTTGTTAAGAATGCACACACTGATTCAACAGTTTCTGTGTGAATGATACTTTGGACATGTTGTAAGGAGAGACAGGTCTTTGGAGAGGGACATCATGCTGGGTAGAGTGGAGGGACAGTGCAGGAGTGGAAGACCCTCTATGAGGTGGATTGATTCAGTGACTGGGGTAATCGGGATGGGTGTGTCAGAGGCAATGAGATTGGCACAGGATAGAGCACGGTTTAGGGCTGTTGTGCATAGGGTCGCTATGAGTCGCAAGTGACTTGATAACTTGATGGCACATAACAACAACAGCAACAAATTGACTATAGTCTTTAAACTGTGAAACCATTCTCACCCTTACTTTGATTTTTTCAGAATTGTTCCTCTTCCATTAATATAAACTCACTGACCACTAAATTTCCTAAAGTCGCTTGAATTGCTGTTAATTTGATCTCATATAGTTGTTTGTTTAACTTTTTATAGTGATTTGAGTGAAAACCTTGCAGATTGGTTCCATTCAGCCATTTATGCTTATTTCACTTTATGACATTACAATCACCACATTGTAACAGCACTCTTCCCGCTTCCTCTCTTTGGTTCTTATTTCCATTCACCCTTCCAGTCTTTTCCTTCTTAACTTCTGAGCTTTATCCCTGGGAAAATGCCATTCTTTTGATCTTGGATGGTTGACTGTTCTAAGGCCCAAGTCCCTCCCTGCTGTTATCATTCCCCTTAGAGGTCTGTCTATTGTTTCACTGAAAGTTGAGCTATGGGGGCATTCAGCTGACAGAGTGCCTGAGGGCCATGTTGTTGTTGTTATGTGCCGTCGAGTTGCTTGCGACTCATAGCAACCTTATGTACAACAGCCCTAAACTCTGCTCTGTCCTGTGCCAATCACACTGTCTCTGACACACCCATCCCAATTACCCCAGTCACTGAATCAATCCACCTCATAGAGGGCCTTCCCCTCCTGTGCTGTCCCTCCACCCTACCAAGCATGATGTCCCTCTCCAAGGACCTGTTCATAGTCTCCGGGATTCCTGCAGTCTCCATCAGACCAGTAAACTTGGCAATTTTTATAATTTCAATTTTGCTTCCCTTTTGTCTCTCACTCTATCCAGGACCCTCTTGCAAGCCCTTTCAGAGCAATCAGCGTGGTCGCCAGACATGATCTAGTTCCGGTCTCAGGCATGTGGAAATTGAGGTCTGGGAAATTTGTTTGTGTTGAGAACTAATTGTTTCTATGTGTCTTTGATTTTTCCTTTTTTGCTCCAGACAGAGGATCCTAGATGGCCATTAGCTTTTAAGACACCTCAGCTTGTTGTTCACCAGTGCCGGGTGTCTTTGTGGGGAGTTATGCCCACTGACCTCCATAACATCTGAGAAAAGTCCTGAAGTCCCTTGACCATAGACTCTTTTCCTCAGGGTGGTTTATTTTAGTTAAGAGATTTACATAACTTTGCCCCTGCTGGCTCTAATATAGTTCTTAAAAGAGCATACTGCTCAAGGCAGGCATGTTTGAAAAATCTTTTTAGTTGTGACTTAGGTGGAAGTTTACAGAGAAAATTGGTTTTCAGTGTAGTTCATAACGCATTTTGGTTTCTGACATGACTTCCAATCCCAATAAGGCAACAGCACTCTTTTACTTCCCTCTGTTTACTCTTCCTATTTGTCCTTCTTTCCTATGCTTCCTGCTTTCTGAGCTTTATCCCTGGGCAAATGTTGGCCTTTTGATATTGTGTGTTTGATTATTCTAAGGGATGAGCTTCGCCCAGATCCACCTCATACGTAAGTCTGTCTGTTTGGCTAGAAGCTGAGCTCTGGGCTGCATTTAGATCCAGGCTTGAAGGATGAATACAGGCCTTAGCCTTGGGATTCCACCTGTGCTTATTAGACCAGTAAGCTTGGTCTTTCTTTTATGACTTTGAATTTTCTTCCATTTTTTTCTTCCCACTCCTTCCAGGACCCTCTCTTTGTAATTCCTTTTGAGAGGACAGTAGTGGTAGCTAGGCACTATCTAGCTCTCTCAGGGTTGTGGAGAATGAAGTTCACATGGTCCATTAATCCTTTGAACATAATTGTCTTCAATTTCCCTCACTCTTCTTTGCTCTACACTGAGAGAGACTAATAGTTGCCCCTTAGATAGTGGCAAGTTTTTAAGACCCCACTCACTACTCTCCAATGTCGGATGTGGAACATGGTCTTTGTAGTCTCAACATTGGCATTTTCTTTAAAATAGGCATTTTTAATAAGTAAGCTAAACTATTGTTCTAAGAAGACTTCCTTGGTTTCAAAGGTTCATCCACTCTTCATGGTTCCAGAAAGTCTAGAGTCTATGAGAATTTGAAATTATGTTCTATAGTTCCTCTACTTTGATCAGCATTCTTCTATGGAATATTCATCAAAATGTTCAGTAATAGTTAGCCAGGCACCATTCAGTTGTTGGGGTCTCGTGATCACCTTTGGTGGATAGAATTCAGTGGAGATTTCATACTAACAAACTAACAAAGGACTGGATACCTGCTTTTGAATATTTTTGCTTTTGTTAGAAGCCGTTGAATTGAGTATGACTCATAGAGACCCTAAGAACAATAGGTCTAAACCCTGCCTTATCCTGTGCAACCTTATCATCTCTGACACCCTTGAGCCCATTGCTGCAGTCATTGTGTCAATCCACCTCATTTGAAAGTCTTTCCTTTCTTCCACTGAACTTGCACCTTTCCATGCATGATGTCTCTTTCCAAAGAATAGCCTCTCCTAACATGCCAAAGTATGTGAGAAGAAGTTCACCATCTTTGCCTCCCAAGAGCATGCTGGCTGTACTTTTCCCAGGACACATCTGTCTGTTCTTTTGGCAGTCCATGGGATAGCCAGTGCTCTTCTCCAGCACCACAGCTCACAAACATCAATTCTTTTCCTGTCATCCTTCTTCATTGTCCAGCTCTCAGACGCACATAGCGAGTGATTGAAAAGACTGTATGGGGCGGGGGGAGGGGGGGTGGTGGAAGAAAAGACTGAATTTTGTCAGTGTCTGAAACTTTGACTTACTTATTGTAGATATAACTCCAGAAGTAGCCTGGAACTGAAGAAGAAACTGGAAAAGGACAACAGAAACTGGAGAAGGACAGCATGTCTGGTAAAGTGGAGACCAATGAAGGAAGGTGAGGAACACCCTCAGTGAGAAGATTGACACAAAGTCTGTGACAATGGGTTCGTACACACCAACAAGCATGCCAATGGTACAGGACTTGGCAACCTTTCACTCTGTTGTACGTGAGGTTTCCTAGAGTCAGACCCCAGCTGACGGTAACTAAGAAGCACAAAAAGGAAAAGAAAAACCACCCTCCTATGAGCATTTCCTTTATCCTAATCCCTTCTTAACCTAATTATGGTTTTGTGGTCTGTAAAATATCGTCTTTTCCTCTTTTACATGTAATACTACATCGTTAGCCTTTATCCATGGCACAACTATTGTTTTTGATGGTTGTCACAGTTCTTCATGGTATCACAGTCTACTCAGATTTTCCCAGTGTACCCCTCAATCTGCTGTGGGATGAGATCAGGGTTCATGCAGAGGTGGGAGGAGTGTCACTGAGCCAGGGAAATGGTCATCGATGAGTGTCGTGTCAGGATCTTCTTTTTTTAAAAAAAAATTGTTTTGCACTTTAGTTTTTTAATTGTGATTTTAAAGAACATTTACCACATGGTTGGGCTTTCATTAATTCATTGTGGCATGTTTTCCTTTCTCCCCCTCTCCCAGGTCAGAATCTTCTTGTTGGGGCTCAGAGGCCCTGTGATGGTCACAGTAGGGGTGGGTTAGGGTCTGGCCGGGCTGTAGTACTCTCCTTGAGCAGAAGCAGCAGGATCTCAAGGGCTAATAAGATTATGATTTTCTAAATGTTCTCAAAGTCCATCTTCCCTGCCATCATGGCCCTGGGGACATACTAAGGGAGGAAGATTTTGGTCAGAAGGATTTGATCAGGAGGGTTATAATAATGAAATGCTTAGATGGAGTTGCTAGGCAGTATCTGAACCACCTGCTGTTAACCACAAGGGTAAGGATTTGATCAACCCAGAGAAGCCTTGGAAGAAAGGCCTACTTCTGAAAAATAAGTCACTGAAAACCCTATGAATTATTGAATTGGTGTGTGTTCTGCTGTTTACACTCTCAAAAACAACAGCAACAACAACAGTATAATAATTTTATAAAGAAAGAAAACCCCAAAGAATGGTGATAGTTAAGCAAATGATGAACATATTTAATGTCACTGAACTTGTAAGGACTTGATGGCAAACGTTTTGTGACTTTTACCATAATAAACTGTGGTAGGTGAACGAAACTACACCCAGAGGCGTATAGGTTTGGCAGATGGAATCTCTCCATATGTGCTTGTATGTGTTGTAAATAGAGTCATGCGTATAGTGGAGCAATCAGGGGACAAAGATTCTGCAAACTTCTTAGCCATGAAGTAATGAGTCACTGAGCCTAGGAGCTCAGGATCGCAGTGGAGGGGACAGCAAGGTCAATTGACATAATATAGTCACAAAGTCTGTGTTCTGCATCCTACGTGGATGAGTAGTGACAGGAGTCTTGGGAAGTGTGCACATGCCGTCAAGGGTGTCATTATTGACCTCTTCCTGTTTAGAGCTGGGAGCTCTGTGGAGTGTTTTGCTGTTAAAGCCAAAGGCAACATCCCTCTGGTAATTTGAATCCACCATCAACTACATAGGAGAAAGATAAGAAATCTCTTCCTGAGCAATTTATGGCCCTTAGATAACCCACTGACCTGGACTTGGCACTCACACGAGCTGTTTCCTGTCTGCTTACCTGTCTGTGGCCCCTGTGACCTTTGCAAGGCCTGGAGCCTGAGTGACTGGCAGGATCTCACAGTGCAAAAACTCCCAGAAGGAGGAACAGTTCTGGAGGGAATATGCCAAGTTCAGCCTGTGCAGGCTGCGTGTGAGGGGCTCTGCAGGAGCAGTTGGAGCTGCTGGTCTGATGCCTGCAGCGTGCTCTTGCCAGCCCTCTTTCTCGAACTCTGTGAACACTCTGTCATTCTGAGATTCAAGCCCCAAGACCCAGCAGGCATCTTTGGTACTCCTTACCCTCCACCTCCTCCTCTCTAACCCATCACCCTGTCTTCTAATTAAATAGCCTCTGCCCTTCAGCTCTTTGTCCCTCCCCTGGTTAGGGTCTCCGTCACCACTCCCTGGGCAAAGCCACCATCATCTCTCACCTGGATTACTGCAGCCACGTCTCTCCCTGCCTCTTGCCCTTGTAGCTTCCCAACTCACTCTCTAAAAATGCAGTCAGTGGTGTAATTAAGATGCAATGTCACCTCCTTTCCCTTTTAAAACTCTCCTCTGTGCTCTTACAAGTCCCCACTGCTGGCAGGAATGTATGCCCCACCCTGCAAGCTAGTGGAGGCCAGCTGAACCCTACCCCCTCGCATCCGTGTCACACTGCAGCCCTAGTTGACACTTTTTATTTTCTGTGAGGACTTGTCTTTGTTCTCCTTAGGCAGGGCCACACATGGTTCAGATTCTGGGTCAAATGAAGCCATTCCTTGGTGGGATGGCACCCACCTTGGAAAGAGAGGCAGAGCCAACAGGCCAGAGGGGTCTGGTCATTGCAGCCAGGTCCCTGTTGCAGCATGGAAGGAGCAGTGTGGCTGGCTCCCCGGCTGCTTTGCCAGCCCCACAGCGTGACAGTGAAGGCGGATCCCAAGGAGAAGATGTGTAGTGAGGAAGGGGCCCAAGGTTGAATCCAGTGGAGCACATACATTTAAAGGAGGGCAGAGGAAGCACAAGGAACCCTGGTGGCATCATTCCAAATGCGTTGGGATGGTAACTAAGAAGCCACCAGTTACTCTGCAGGAGAAAGCTGGGCAGTCTCTCCTATAAAGCTCCACAGCCTCAGAAATCCACTGGAGGGCCGCTCCAAGTCAGAAGTGATTCAACCGCCATGGATCTAGTTGGTTTATAGGAAGAAAACCAAACCCTGCTGTCGGGTTGATCCTGACTTGAGGGAAACACCAGTTACAGAGCGGCATTGTTCTAGGCTATCTTGACTGTAATCTTTACTGAAGCATTTGGCTGGGAGTCACTGGGTGGATTTGAACTGTGGACGTTTAGATTAGTAGTTGAGTACAAATCTTTTGTGTCACTTGGGGATCTGGTAGAGGAAGAAGGGCCAATAAAAAGAATCAAGAGAAGCAGCCATGGATCAGAGGTCAAGAGGAAAGTAAGTGCTCCCGGTTACGAATTGTGTCTCCCCCACAATGTGGGTGGGAATCCCAACCCGTCAGAGCTCTGGTGGTGCAGTGGACGAGTTCAACTGAAAGGCTGTCAGCTGGAATCTGCTAGCCGCTCTGCAGGAGAAAGAAGAGGAGTGTCCTATAAGGATTCATAGCCCGGGAAACTGTCCTGTCGAGCTGCAGTCGGAATCCACACCATAGCAATGGGCTTAGTTTTTACTCCTAATATTTAGATGTAATCCTATTTTGGAATAGAGTTTTCTTTGTTGTATGTGTGCCCTAATCCTCATCACTGTTGTTATATGCTGTCTAGTCAAAAACCAATTCATAGTTGACTCTCCAGTGGGTTTTCAGAGGCAGTAAATTGCATGGGAGGCGATTGTCCATCTTTCTCCCATGGAGCAGCTGGTAGATTCAAACTACGTGCCTTTGGGTTGGCAGTACAGCTCCTTTCCACTAAGCCACAGAGCACCTTACCTCATCATTAAAATGTGAAAAGAGCAAATTAGACACAGGAGGTGTCCTTGGTGGTGCAAGCAGCTAAGTGGCCAGCAGTTCAAACTCACCCAGAGACAACTTGGAAGACAAATCTGGTAGTCTGCTTCCGAAAGCTCACAGCTGTGAAATCCCTGTGCAGCACTGCCCTCCTCTGACACGCACGGGGCTGCCACGAGTTAACAACAACAGAACAAAAGCAAGCACAGGTGACGAAAAGATGGAAGCCACGGGAGGACTGCCCGGAGCCAAGGACACAGGAAGGTGAGGGTCTCCCAGAGCCTGGAGAGCGAGCCTTTCTCTATGACACTGATTAATTTGGGCGTCTAGCCTCCTGAACTGTGAGAAAATAAACATCCATTCTTTAAAACTGCCGCTTGTGATATTTCTGTCACAGCAGCCCTAGATACCTGAGACACCCCAGCAGTTGAGTGGATATTTGGAGAGAGACTCCTGCCAGCAGGTCAAATGCCACTGCGACGTCAAGTAATGTGAGGAGAGAGTGGAGTTAGCAACATGGGGCCGTCGGTGGCCTTGGAGAGCAATTTTTGGACTGTGTTGGGGAAGGAGTCAGCTTCCAATGGGTTTGGGAAGGAACAGGATGTGAGGAAGCAGAGAAAACAGGACAGCGTGAACGTGAGAGACTGACACATATTGAATTTCGTCACACCAACGAAAGCCATCTTCCGATGAGCAGCGTGACTGCTGAACGCAGGGAGAGAACAACACAAGAACAAGTGTGTGTGTCCAGGACCCAGCAAGCTGTGAAGCTGGCACCATCAGCCGTTCCTGCAAGTTGGTTAATATCCACTTAGTCCTCGTTCCCAGTTTGCTGCGAGTGAGTTTTCAGCAGGGCCTGTGTGTGGAGGGGAATCCAACATTCAAGAGCATTCTGTCCATGAACGAGGATTTGTATTTGTTTGGGTTTTTTAAACATTTTTATTTATTTGGTTTGTTTTTTTTTTTTAAGTGAGAGAGGAGGACAGAAGAAACTAGTTAATACCTGTAGAACTTCTATGTCTTCTCATAAGCCCGTTCATATATTTGACAAGCATATACACCTCACTCTAAACACACACGTGAGACCAGCACAAAGGCTCCCACAATGGGCTCAAGTACAGCAACATCTGTGAAGGTGGTGCCAGATTGAGAAGCGTTTGGTTCTGTTTTCACAGGATTATTTCTAGGAAATGGAGCTGACTTGAAGGCACACAACAACAACAACAACAACAACAACAACACAAACTTGCTCTGGTGGTGCAGTTTCAGGCTGTGAACCCAAAGGCCGACAGTTCAAACCCACCACCTGCTCCATGAGAGAAAGATGTGGTGTTCTGCTTTAAAGATTTACAGCTAGTTCTACCCTATAAGGTTGCTAGGAATTGATGTAAACTTGACTGCAATGGATGAATCTGCATAGTGTCCCTGGTGGTGCAAAAGGTAAAAGTACTCATCTACTCTGCTACCAAGCCGAAGGTTGGTGATTTTAATCTGAGACCCTCGGGTCAGATTCAAATTGTTTTCCTGTCAAACATTATTCTAGGTGGTATAGCACTGGTCTGTGCATTGCTGTACAGAGGTAACTCGTGGTTGCTGTGATGCTGAACACTGTGACCCTCTTGTGCCAAACGTAATGGGCACCCATGGTGGACAGTGTTTGCTGGAGCTTCCCGACTAAAACAAGCCTGGAAGCAGGAGTGGCATCCACTTCTGAAATGGCTTGCTTCCGGAAACTGTATGGACAATGCTCAGGCCTTTTGTTCATGGGGTCGCTATGAGTCGTCTACAACTCGACGGCACCAAACAACAACAATAACAACTAACTGGAAGGTAAGATGTTCAGATCCAGCTAGAGGTGCCGCAGAAGAAAAATCCAGTGACTTCTGAAAAATCAGCCACTGAAAACCCTGCAGATCACAGGTCTGCTCTGACACACGTGGGTCACCATCAGTCAGAATTGGCTCAGTGGTCACTGGGAATGAGGCCACAGAGCTCTGTACATGGGCATACGGCAGAGAATCAGTGGTGTCACGAGGGGATGCAGGACACACACATTGCCTGGGTGACGCTGTCTGAGGCTATGATAGCAAAATGTCTGCCTATAAAACTTTGGTGCAGCATTTCAGGAGAAACTTGTTATTTAAAAAAAAAATCCTGATCGGGTGAAATCTCATCATGATTTGTAAACTTTCACTCAAATAAAAGAACATTTTTAAAATGCGTCAGAAAGCTGGACAATCACTAGGGATGACAGAAGGAAAATGATGCCTTTGAGCTGCGGTGTTAGAGAAGAGTATTGAATATACCATGGACTGCTAGTAGAACAAAGAGATTTGTCCTGAAGAAGGTGAAACCAGGCTGCTCCTTGGAGGCAAGGATTCTGAGGCTTCATCTGACATACTTTGGACATGTTGTAAGGAGGGACCAATCCTTGGAGAGGGATGTCATGTTTGGGAGAGTGGAGGGACGGCGCAGGAGAGGAAGACCCTGGATGAGATGGATTGATTCAGTGACTGGAGTAATGTTGGTGGGTGTGTGGGAGACAATAAGGTTGGCACAGGATAGAGCAGGTTTCAGGACTATTGTACTTACAGGGTCATTATGAGTTGCAAGCAACTTGACAGCACATAACAACAATAACTGTTGTTATAAGGTATGACACGAGGGAATTCTGATGGCCTAGTTTGTAGGGAGTTGTGCTGCAAACCCAAAGGGTGCACCTATCTGATGTTCGACTCCCATGATTATTTTTACCCAGGAAAAAGATGATCATTTTCATTCTATGCAATTTATAGTCTCTGAAAATCCAGTGGAGGGTCAGCTGTGAGTTGATTCCAACTCCACTATAATGAGTTTGAGTTTGAGAGGAGTTTTGTATCCTGGTGGTCTACTGCCTAATGTTCTGGGCTGATTGCTAAAAGGTTGGCAGTTCAAGTCTATGAGCTTCTCTAAGGAAGAAAGATGGGCAATCTCTCCCATAGCTATTTGTAGCCTCGGAGACCAGCGGAGAGTTGCTGGGTCAGCACTGTCTAGGTGGCATTGGGTGGGTAGTTATTACAGCAACAGAAACATTTTTTTCCCAGTTTACTTATACCAACATACCTGCAAGAGTAAGTAAAATTTTATGCTAATTTATTTGTGAGTCTTCTAATTATACCTGGACAGAACTGATGATTATTATCCAACTACAATGACATTGGAATCACACAGTTTTACCTGCACGACAGGTGGTTTTCACTGCTGCCTGGCTCCGTGAGGATGGTGACCCCTAGTTCCCACACTGGTGACACCAACCTTAGTGGTGCCATGGCAGCGACCGCGTGAGCCCAGCCCTCAGCCCCACTGCACACGTACACAGTCACGAGTGTGTGCTGCACGTGCCAAGGACCCACCCCTCTGCCTGTGGGCAACACCACTGTCCTCACAGTGGACCGGGAGCCGCTGGCCACCACCCTGGGGGCACAAGAGCATCCCTACTCTGACCCTCCTGACTTTGTCCTGAACTTCCATCTGGGGTTCCCAGGCAGAGTGGATAGGGCCCTGAGAACACTGGCCAACCTGAGCCCTATTTCCCAGATGGGGAGCCCAGAGCGAAGACAAATCCTCTTAGCCCAAGGCAGGGTTGGCTGACCTGAGGATGTTCCGTTCCTGTTTGGGGGTTAAGTGTCCTGTCTAATTATTAATCTCAGTGGCCCAGGCACCAGTCACTCATTTACTAATGAGGCCAAAGTCTGTGACAAAAGAGCTGAGGCTGCTTTGGGTTTTTCTCAGAATTCCCTTCTAACCTTCATCTTCCTTCCCCAGATGACTCCAGCCCTGGGGCCCTGGTGCTGGCCTCAGGGACCAAAGAGAGATCAAGGCTGCAGGCAACTCACTGCTGAATCACCCATCCCCAGCACTGGTTTCCAGGTTCCAGGCCTGAAGATCTGAGACCTGGCTTTAGAAGTCAGGTCATGTTCTGGGCCTGGACACCAGTGTTTAGGTGGGCGGATGGACACACTAGTTCTGCTTTCAGCTGGGAGGTTCTTACATGCAAAGCACGTGTGTAGAAGCTCTGGGTTCTGGGTGGAGGGCTCTGGTTCTGGGCTTTGGCTTCTGAACTTAGGGTACCAAACTCTAGTTCCACATTCTAGGCTCCAGGTTCTGGATCTAGAGTCGGAATTCCTCCAACCCCTCAGCAATGATGATAGAAGCACAAGGCATTCCTCTTGACTAGTAGGACTGCTTCTCTCCACCATCTTCATCCATGGGCGGCTTGGAGATGGGACCCTGCCTTTTTGTCTCTACTCTATTCCCAACCTCAAGTCAATGTTCTGGAGACAAGTATTAAGATGGTCACAGAGAACCCATCACCTGGACTCTGCGGGTGTCACACATTCATGGTCTCAACTCTTCCTGGACCCCACGAGGACTACCCCAGGCATGAAGCCCCTGGAGCTGGGCCCAACCTGGGCTGTGTATTAGTGAATTGATTCAGTATATCCAACTGTGTATGTTCTCCCACATCACTCTCCACACCCTTAGAAGCTGAAGTCACCTGACTGCCCAGCCAGGGCCCCTGTGGGGTGTACCTTGTGATCATCCCCGCTGATGGGGGTGGCTACCCAGGCGCACTCAGCCTTCAGCTTTGTCAGCATTTCTAGCCTGGGCACTGGGTGAGCACCCCTGCCTCTATCTGCCCCTAGTCTGTCCCAGGGCAGGGGTCACCCTGTGCCCTATGCTGCTCCTGTGCCTGTGCTGTGCTATCCGTTCCCCAGGCCCAGGACCATCAAGGAGGTGGGTGGTGAGGAACAGGGAGCCTGTGGCAAGATAGTCTCTCAGAGACTTGGGACTAGTGGGACTTGGGTTTCACAGGCCTCCTTGAGGAAGTGACAGGCACTGTCTCAGCCTCGTTGTCCTCTGTAAACTGGGAAAACGGGGAGGGTGGGAGGACACAGTGGTCATAAACATGTTCTTTCCTTCCTGCTCGCTGAGTGCTGGGTGCGCAGGTCCAGCTCCCTCTGCCTGGAGCCCACAGAGGTCAGGTGACGGGGAGCAGTGCTACTTGGTTTCCGCCATGCAAGAACCCAGCAGTCAGTGTATGATACAACCCTGTGACTTGGTCAGAGCTTGTGCCCCATGTCCCTGTCCGATGTCTGGACCTCTGTCCTCATGGGACCCAGTCAGGCTAGGCCTTGAGCAAGTCTGAGTGTAAGAGACTGACAGGAGGGAACTGGGTTTCCCCATGCGAGGAGCTGCTTCAGGGAGGGGGGTAGGGAGACGGGATGGGCAGGATCTGCAGTGTCAAAGAAAGGTCCTTCTTTAACTGATCCTTTTTTAAAAAATCAAAGGCTAAAGTCTTTGACTACTGTTCCTAGTCCAGGCTCCTGCCTCATCTCCCAGAAATATCCACCATCGTCAGTTTGGTGTGTATCTTTCTAGAATATTCTTTCTCCTTCCTGTATACTTATAAGTGCCTATTTGTTATATCGAGAGGCTTAGTGCCATTTTCTACTTTATTTCCCATGTCTTGGAGAACATTCCTTGTCAGGACATACGACACCCACTTTCCCTATGGCGTGGCATTCCACAAAATGGACAGGCCGCGGGCTTTGTCCTTTCTCTCCCACTCAGCCTTGTCTGCATTTGGTTGTTTGCCAGTTTGGGGATTACAGACAATGCGACAGAGATGGGCTGTCTTGCTTCTGGGAGAAAATGATTACCTAGGGGCTTTGCAGGGGTCACACACTATGTGTTTTTTAACAGAAATTCCTCAACTACCTTTCAAAGTACTCATCAGCATCAGGTAGATTCTGACTCCTGGTGGCCCCCACACAGGGCAGAGGACGGCTGCCTCAGGGATTACGAGACTCTAAATCTTTACAGAAGCAGACTAGCTATCTCACTCAGAACAGCTGGGAGGTTTGAACCACTCACCTTTTGGTAAGCAGGAGAGCTCTTTAACCATTCTGGCCCCAGGACTAGAGAGAGTAAAACCCCCTCCACACAAGAGAGCACTGGCCCTGGTGGACTTTCTGTGTAGCCCCTGCACTCTCTGGTGTAAGTCCTTGCAGGATCCTGGGCCGGTTACTTCCCCTCCTGCAGCTTTGGTTTCATTCCCACCAGGCTGATTGTGACAAGAGATAAAGGATGGAGTGTGCCCAACTTGGGGGGCCCTTAATAAATAAATACAAGCTGTATGTACAGCTGCATTTCATTGCTGCATTGGCAGCGTTATGATAGATGGTGAAGAGATTGAGATTGTTAACAGCTTTAGTTTGCTTGGCTCCAAAATCGACACTCTCTGTACCAGCAGCCAGGAAATCAAAAGATGAATTGTACTGGGAAAATCTGCTGTCCAGAGAGGACAGTAATGATGTAAGTCTGCAGACTAAGGTGTGCCTGATCCAGGTCTTACTTTTTGCAATTGCTTGCTATGGGTCAGAAAGCTGGACAATGACTATGGATGATAGAAAGAGAATTGATGCCTCTGAACTGTGGTGCTGGAGAAGAGTATTGAATGTACTGTGGACTGCCAGAACAAACAGGTTCATCCTGAAGAGGGTGAAGCCAGGCTGCTCCTTGGAAGCAAGGATTCTGAAGCTTCATCTGGCATGCTTGAGGGGGTGGAGGGACAGCACAAGAGAGGAAGACGCTCGATGAGATAGGTTGATTCAGTGACTGGGGTAATGGGGGCAGGTGTGTCAGAGACAATAATGTTGGCACAGGATAGAGCTGGTTTCAGGGCTATTGTCACAAGTGACTCAATGGCACATAATAAAATAACAACAGTTGCAGAGTCTGACCTCTATTGGGGCTTTTCCACATGGTCCATGACCTCCTTTCCTCACAGGGGAAAGAACCCCTAAAAGTAACAAGTATCATTACTGGGTTTATAGAGGTACAGACTAGGGTAAAAGAGTGGGTCTGGCCTGCAGGACCTTCTAACTTTGGGGAGATATCCCATCTCTCACATGTTTATCTTGAGATACATGGAAGCGTGTCCTTTTCCACATTTTTACTGGAAGAAGCCTTAAGTCTCAGCAAGCATGAGGGAGTTTCTGCAGCTGGTAGGAGACAGGACAAGAGTTTACTGACTTGCTTACAGATTTTATTTGAAATCCCTTTCTTTTTGTTCTCCTTTCTTATCTTGAGGGAACTTTGGTAGCCTAATCAGTAGTTAAGTTGTGCTACTAATCCAAAGGCAAGGGGTTCAAATCCACCTTCTTGGGAGACAGATGGACAATCTCCCATGTGATGAATAACTCTGAAAATCTATAGGAGTCTCAGCTATGAGCTGTTCCAGACTCAACAGCAAAGACTCTTCCCACTTTGGCTTTATTCATGTTCAGCTTCCTCCCATATAGGGCTATCTACAAACTCACTATCCTTGGAAAATGGTAGAGAATGAGCGGGCTTGGAATTCTGCTTTGGAAAACTTGAGTCACAAGATCCATCATCCCTGAATCAAATTGTCACCACAGGGAGTATTCTGATTGCCATACCTGATCAAGACCCAACCCAGTAGCCAGGGGTCAAGCTAGTCAAAGAAAACAGACCTGACTCAAAGGCCCATTTTGTGCTCTACTCTGGAAAAAGTTGTGGTGGGTGAGCAAAATCCACTATTCACTTTTAAAGATTTTAGAGCTGAGAGGGAATTCATGACACAGGGAGAATGGAGGGGTTCCTGCAGAGGGAACCACAGGCGTAAACACCTAGAGTAAAGAAGAAAGCGTGACCTGCTTGAGACAACAGGAGATCCCCTCACCCTCAGGCGCCATGTCTCCTTGCTGCTTCTGCTGCAGCACTTACTTTTCTCCCCACCCTACACCCCAGGCTAGGGTTCCACCTTCTGGAAAAGGCTCCCTCCCTGAGCCCCCTCCCCATGGAGGTTCCAGAACTTGCCCAGCTGCCTGGGACAAGGAAGACCTCTGGT
This sequence comes from Elephantulus edwardii, assembly GCF_000299155.1. Lineage (NCBI taxonomy): Eukaryota > Metazoa > Chordata > Mammalia > Macroscelidea > Macroscelididae > Elephantulus > Elephantulus edwardii. The sequence continues at coordinate 20,702,303 of NW_006399783.1, read as the reverse complement.
TCAAAGCAGAAACGGATCAAAATCTCCTCCCTGTCCACCAACAGACAGAGCCTCCCACACAGAGCTTTGAATGCATGTGAAGAGATCACCAGGCAAGCCTGAGACACAGAGGCCCCAACTAGAGGTCCCTACAGAAACAGTCGACCAGGGCCAGGATGAGGGACGAAGATCCACTGAGGTAGAAGAACAGCACCCCACCTGCAGAGGTTCCTCCCTGCGCTCCTCTCCTTCCTGCTTGGCCTCCTCCTCTTTTTGGTATCTTCTCCTCTCTCTCTCTCTCTCTCTCTC
>NW_006399783.1:20685390-20701915 GCF_000299155.1 Elephantulus edwardii | reverse complement strand
CACACACACACACACACACACACACACACACACACACACACAGCCCTGCACAGCCAAGAACGGAGCTTCTGGCAACAGGAAGTCAGGAGGCACCTCCTGAGGTCCCCAAGAACTTCCTTGCAATGACTGAGGTGACAGAGGCAGTGTGGTTAGGGCAGGAGGTAGGGGATGGGGGGGAAACAAGGCAGACTTGGAATATCACACAAGGAGCACACCTTATGGCAGAATAATAATTATTATTATAATAACAATATCATACATCCAGGACATACCCAGCTGCCCCAAAGCCAACTTCAAAATCCAAATGTACAGTTCAGTCTATATTGGAGGATGGGGAGATGGTCTACCTGCACCTCCTGGCCTGACTCATATCAGCTCCCTGAGGAGGAGCCCGGCCCCTCCTCCTGCCCCCATGTGGCCTGGCAGAGGGTAGAGGGGCTCCCACTGCCTACACTGCCCCTCTGAGTTGGACCCACCTCCCCCCAAGGGCCTGGCTGTGCAAGGAGAGTGGGCAAGCCTGGGAGGGGTCACGTGGTGGCAGCCACGGGCTATGGCTCCCGTGAGCCCACTCTCCACCCTCTCCCCACTCTTCCACAGGGCCAGCCCGTGGAAGAAGGGGCGGGGACACTCATGGCACAGAAGGGCATGCAGAGCGGACCGTGGCATGCTCAGCCCGCAGGCCCCATGCAGCCAGCCTGGACTGCTGGGCAGCTGTCAGAGGGCAGAGTGCGCAGTGGAGTCCACACAGCTGCTCTTGGACTGGGCCTCTGATTCCGTCTGTGGTGGGGCATCCTGAGTGCTGGGCTCCCGGGTGGGCAGCTGCAGAAATTCTGGAAGCACTAGATCCTCTTTACGCAGAAGGCCCCTCTGGTCATGAGCGCCACTGCTCTGCACCCGGTTCAGCAGCTCCACCAGGCCTGAGGACATTCACAAGGTCAGGGCCACCAGCGTCCTCCTCCCCTCTTTTGGACCCCATTACCAATAGCCCCAGCACCCAGCCCATCCTCTGCCTCTGGGCAAGACTATAACTTCTGCAAGGGCTTCCAACACCATTGTCCCTCTAGGCCCCAGCCCTCACTATTCCCAGTGTACCTTCAATGTCACAGGTCTGTCGCTTTCTAGCAGCCAGAGGGTTCGGGGGTGGTGATGAGGAACGGGCGGCTTTGTCCTGAGCCCTGGGCAGGCCGCCCTGTGAGAAAGTGGGGTCAGAGGCAGAGCCAGGAGGGAAAACACCAATGGGTGGGAGGAAGAGGGCAGGGTGCCCTGCCACTGGCTCACCTGGCTGCAGTGAGGGGATAGGTCACCGGCATCTGGGATCTTAGTACCTGTGGCAGAGAGCGCCACCGTTCGGGTTCGCTTCCCGCCCGCTCCCTCTTCCTCCTACGTCTGCATCCCATCCCTACGGACCAAGCATTTCTGGGGGCCCCTGTCTCCTACCTGGGAGAGTGTCCAAAACCAGTCTTTGGGCAGCTATTGAGCTTACTAACTTCTCCAGATCCAGTGGTTGCTTCTCGCCTGGCTGTGGGGAGGGGTCGGCCTCAGACCACAGGACAGTCCCCCGGCTCAGCCCCGCCCCGCCCCACCCCCCCGCCGTTTACCCGGTGCAGCCACACGTGCTGCAAGCTCAGGCCGTGCTTCGCGATGGTGGGTTGCAGCGCCTCCTGGAGCCGCTTGGTGGGCTTGGCCGAGATTCGCACTACCCGCTCCAGAGACGTCAACTCCAGCCTGCGCGGGACCCAGGGCTGCCAAAGGGCGGCAAGGCGGCCCGCCTCCCTTCCAACCCACCGAGGCAAGAAAGAGAAGGGAGAGCCGAGAAACTGGGGCGAGGGCTGAAGGGGGACTGACACGGGCGTGGCTTTTAGTCCAGAGGTGACACCGCCCCAAGGGGTAGCTCCTGAGACCCGCCAGCGCCCCCAAGAGGCAGGGCCGCACTCACTCAAAGGTGATCCTGTTCTCCAGTCGCACTTCTTGGTCCGCCAGCACAGTGCAGTCCTGATCCAGGACCAGCGCTTTCTGCGGATGCCAAGTAAGGTCACAGTCTCTTCCCCATCCCTGAGCCCCTCCAGGGTCTGAGAGAGCCTCTGTTACTTCCTGACAGTAACAGTTTTAGGGGCTCCTTACGGATCAGAGGGAGAGAGTGGCAGGGATGCAGATGCACTAAAGTCAGTTTGGCATAGGAGTTTGAGGCCTTGAGAAAAAAGGAGTAAGAAGGCTGGACAGAGCCTGGGGAAGGAATGAAGCTATGGAAACCGGGCAGGGAGTAGGGCATGAAGTAGTCACAGGTTTCAGTAAGGGGCATTTAGATCCTGGGTCATGGAGACCCCACGCCTTTCTAGGTCAGACCTGAGTCAGCCTCCAAGACAGCTGCCTCTTTGTCTTTCAGGCATCCGAACTCCAGATAGTCCAGGGGGATGTATTTCCCCCTGTACCTTTGGCTAGCCACCCAGGACTACTCCCTTTTTTAATCTGTCTGCTTCTCTCCATCTCTCTTACTAAGAACATGTTTTGTCTCTTTATTGTCCCTGGGATGAGATTTTTATGAAGACAATAATGCCACTTCCAACTATGTGTTTCAGAAAATGATCCCTTCAGAGTTTTCAGTGGCTGTGATCTTATGGAAGCAGACTGCCAGGCTTTGCTCCCATGGCACTCCATGAATCCAAACCTCCAGCCGTCCTGTGAGTCGTCAGGTGTACACTAAATCACTCAGAGTCCAGAGGGATGTAAATCGCCTAGTGCAGTGCCAATTACAAAGTAGGTATATAAACAGTAACTGTTGTAATTTTCACTCCTACAGACCCAATGTGCCTGCACCATCCAGGGGTGGGGGAGGGCGGCCCAGCCTCTCCAGGCGCTAGGCCTGTGCTGTGCTTCAGGGACACATGGAGTGTGGGTGTGAAGTTATATTTAGCCAGACATGAAGGCCCATCTGGGCTGCTGGCGGCTGCCCTGGTGGCCTAGAAGTGGGCAGAGCTCCTCCTTATTGCTGTCCTCACTCACACCCCCACGTCCCAGGTACCTAACACGTCCTGCACTTACCCATCTCGAGGATTTTGCTTAAACTATGCCCTCTGCCTGAAATGCCCAGTTCCCCCACTGTTTCAGGAAAATTCTCCTCTCCTCAATGCTGTCTCTTCCATGAAGCCTTCTCAGACTAGCCGAAAAGATCTACTTTCCTCCTGGACTCTCTTTCCTGAGGTTTGATCCCCTAGCCTTCATAACATCCTGCCTGAATAATGTTCAGTCCCTAGGTCTGGAGGGCAGAGCCCAGGTCTCTGCAGGGACCTACCAGCCTTAGGATTTATCTCCTGAGTGGATGCAATCTGACTGGTGTCCCTGGAATGTAGCCTTCTTCTTAGAAGTCCCTTATTGGATCTAAAAGTGTTTTGTTTTCCCCTGTTGTTGTTGTTGTTCCATACTGTAGAGTCGGAACCAACTCATAGCTGACCTTCCAGTGGGTTTTCAGAGGCAGTTAGTCGCATGGAAGGAGAATGCCCATCTTACTCCCATGGAGCAGCTGGTGGCCTCCAGCCATGTGCCTTTGGGATTGCAGCACAGCTTCTTGCCACTAGGCCGCCAGAGCTAGACTCCTCTTTAACATGCAATGCTGGTTTTCACCTACAGGAAAGTTTTTCGTGGCCTGGCAAGGTTGGGCTTTACATCATCAGTAAGGATGATGAAGGAAATTTGAAACCAGGATGGTCATGGGAAGCTAGAGATAGGAAGGAGGTTATGCTAAGGAATGGGGTTGTCCCAGGAGATTAGTAAAGGAATTGGTATTGCAGGCAGACACAGAAATGAGATTAGAGTTAGGGCAAGGAAGGGGGGACAGAGTTGGGACCAGGCCTGATCAAGTTCACACCTGCTCTTTGCCCACTAGGTAGACCTTGATGTCAGGTAGAGAAAGGCCTCGTTTCTCACAAATGCCAGCCAGCATGTCACGGATGGTGAGGCTGGGTCGGGTCAGGGCCAAGGAGGCTGTGCCGTCGGGCAAGTACACACAGCAATACTTCCCTGGCCGGTTTTCGCTCTCACCCTCTGTGCTCCCAAGGCTCTTCCGGTGGCTCTGGTTCGAGGAAGAGGTGGCAGGAGGTTATGTGTGGTGTGCAGACAGTTAACACAAAAACAGGTATGCTCACTGGGGCACATGCATGCACACACATGGCAGCCTCTTATAGAAGCATAGACATAGGTAGGGCAGCCAGATCCACCCTCAAAGTCACACACACACACACACACACACACACACACACACACACCCCTCTTTTCTCAAGAGGAGCATATACAAGATAGAGCACCCAGATTTACCCTCGAGGCCACACACATATACACCCATGTATGCTGTATACACTACGTAGGTGGCTCCATCCATAGGGACCCACACATTTGCAGGCAGAAAACGTATAGGACCCGTTGTGGTGAGGACAGGAAATTGGGCACACAGAGCAAGCCGGGAGGTGGAAATGGGGCCCATCACTGGGAATGATGGTGGCCACCACAGAACATGGGAAGAGTTGTAGCTCTGATCTGCAGCTTGTCTGTCTCAATAGCCTACTCACCTCAGACCTGCTGCTGACAAAGGCGAGAAAACCGAGGTCCAGGCTGGCAGAGGAGTTTAGAGAGCCCTGAGACTCACGGCGCAAGTTTGCAGCGGCACCACCTGCCAGCTCTGTGGAGGGGCAGCAATGAGCGGAGATGCCTGTCCTTCTGCCCAAGTCCACTAACCCTCTGCCCTGGCCACTCTCTAGCCCCGTCCAGGAGTTCAGTTCTCATGAACCCTGTTTGACTTTTCTTGCAGGGGTCCACTGTCATTTGGGTCCCTGGACACTTTGCTACCATAGGGGTTTTCCCAAATTTCTAGGGTTTAGCCTAGGAGGTGCACCACGCAGGGGAACATGTATTTCCGTTTTTAAGCAATGGGGGGGGGCAGTTAGGAGAGATTGGGTATTCCCAAGGCTTGGCCAAACTCCCACCACCCTGTCTCCAGCCACTTCTCGAAGCCTCCTGCTCTGGTCCTCACCTCTGCGGAAAGACTTGCGGAGTGGTCGGCCCCCAGGGCCCTCAGAAGGTGGCAGTTGCCCCAGCTCTTCCACGCCTAATGGCAGCGACTTCCCGGGCTTCAGCTTCGGTTTCTGCGGGTACAGGAAGGCCTGGCATGGAATTGAGCCTAACTCTCATGCATGGACACCCCCCCTTGCCCCGCAGATCTGCACTCAGCGGTGTCCCCACTTACAGACGGTCTGCAGGGCCCTGCCTCCCATATCACATCCCCTCTAGCCACACCTTCCTTGTTGTGTCTGGGCTGCCAAGGCGTGAGGAGCCAGGCTCCCTCAAGGGGCGTCCCTCAGCCTCGGCCAGGAGGCACTCGCGGTACAGCGGGGACTTGACAAAGCGTGCGTAGCTGTCGAACTTCATCAGGTTGAAGATCTGCTGGGAAGAAGCCATGATTGTGAGTTGGAGGGGGCTTACCAAGCGCAGCGAGTGGCCCAGGGGTGGGGTCTGCCCTGAACCTAGGAAAGAAGTTCCTACACTGGCCCCCTAGTTCCCAGGCCACATTTCCGGGCGCCCACCGCCATGGTCCAGGTTGCCCCTGCTCTTGACCCCCGCCCCTCAGCTAGAATGCCGTAGCCTCCCACCCAGGCCCCTGGTTAGACCCTGCACTGCAGCCCTTGACACAGGCCATGACCCTGCATGATGCTCCATAAACCAGAGCTAAACTTGTTCCCCACGAGTCAGTTCTGACTCAGGGCGACCTGACAAGGACAGAGTAGAACTGCTCCATAGAGTTTCCACAGTTGTGAAGCAGACCACCACATCTTTTCCCGCACAATGGCTGGCTGGTGAGTAGTACCAACTACGAACCATTCAGTTAGCAGCAGGGCGCTTTAACCACTGCACCATCAGGGCTTCATTTAGGTTGTATCCAAATCCTAAAAACTAATGCACTGCCGTCAAGCCGGTTCTGATGCATAGTGAGCCTTCACTGCATTTCCGAGGCTGTAAATCTTTGCTGGAAGAAACTGTCCAGTTTTCTTCCGAGCAGGCTTATGAAATCAAACTCGCATCCAAACCCTCCTTGGTCTGACTCCATCTCTGTCATGAAGTGGGCCTGCTGAGGTCACGCACCCCTGTTTCAGGCCACACCTCCTGGACCTACCCACCTGAAGCTGTGGCGCCCGGAACATATCTGGCCGGGGCTGGGCCAGCACCTCCTCACCGAGCCATGCCTGCCTGTCAATGTTCACCGGGCTCAGCGCCTGGCTGGACAGGAACTCCTGATAGATATTGCGGGCCTCTTGAGCTAGCTGGGGCCAAGGGAAGATCAGACCAGGTGTGAAGATGGTCAGGTCAGGGAAGAGTAAATGGGTCCAAGCCCTGGTCCCCACCCTGATACCAAATGGCGCTTCTCCCCTTTCCCCCACCACCCTGCACCTGCTGGGTGTCGCTAGCCGGGATCTGTTGGAAGCGCTCACAGGCCTTCCAGAAAGTCACATTCTCAGCGCTGAACTCCTTCTTCAGAAACTCCTAAAGTGGGAGGGTAAAGGGGAGGCAGATAGAGCCAGAGTCAGGGGATGTGGTCAGAGATGGGGCAGAGACAGGGCAAAGAGCAAAGTCAGACAGAGGGCAGACCGCAGTGGATCCAGATGAACAAGGAGGAAATGAGAGGCAAAGACAAGGATAGAGAAAAGGAAGAAGGAAAGGCCTCCGCTGGAAGAAGCAGGGAAGCCCCCACCCCACCCCCGCCGCCCACCCATCCTCCCCATGTGCCTGGTCCCTTCCTGCCTCTTTGTCACTGCCACCCATCATCTCCACCTCACCCCAGGGCTTACCGTGAAGTAAGCCAGGCCCAATGGGTCCTGCAGTAGCCGCTCAAAGGACAGGGCCCAGCCCGCCACAGGCTGCTCCTCAGTGGGGAAGGGGCTACTGGGCCCACTGGGGAGGCTGTGGATGCTGAGTGAGCTGCCCCGGCCTTGGTCCTGGGGCCCTGTCACACTGCTCAGTTCTGTAAGGGGAGAGATAAGTGAGAGTGAGCCATGCCCCACCCCTGCCCTTCCCCATCCACTCTCCAGGTCCATAGCAGAGCTGCCTCCAACCCATCCCCACTCCTGACCCCAGCCAGGCTCCCATGTGCCTGTCACTCACCTCCATCTGAAACAGCCAGAACCTAAGAGAGATCAGAGGGGAAACAGTCAGAACAGAGTCCAGTGCAGATTTCCAAGAGACAGTCTAGGCCTGTGGTCTCCATTATCTGGAAGACCACTCTGGGCATCCCAGACACACCCCTACTTGGCCAGGGTTTCACTCAGATAGCCCCTGGCTCTTGTTCATATCATGCACCAACCACTGTGTGCTGGCACTTAGACCAAGTACCTAACAGAGATCCCTGGGTCACTCCTCCCCCAGACCCTCCTGGGTGGGCCCAGGTGCACAGCATGGTGGGTGTTAGGGTAAGAGAAGAAAGAAAATATGAAAGTCTAGGGGAGAAGCAGGTGATGGAATCCAAGCAGCAGACAAATCAGCATATTCCAGTGATTGACCCTTCCAGCAGCAACCAATGAAGTTCTGCCGGGGACCTGTCTCTGCAAAGGGTGCAAGTATACTAATGATCCTGTTATTGTTGGTTGATGGCTGTTGAGTTGAGGTCAACTCACAGTGATTCTATGAACAAAAGACCTAATGCCTTTCCATAGATATCGTTGTTTCTCCAAGTTCATAGAGTTTCCAGAGGCATGTGGTTTAGGAAGTGGATGCCACTCTAGGAGGTGCCAAAAAATAAAAGACAAAAAAGATGAGGGCGTCTGCTCTCACCTATCTCTCTATCGAGCACAGATAAACCCTCCTTTTTTTTTTCCTTCATGTTGTGTACTGTCAAATCAAATCTGACTGGCACAGGAGGAGATTACCCCTCCTTCTCCCACAGAGCATCTGGTGGATTTGAACTACATGCCTTCAGGACTGCAACGCAGTAGTTGCTACTAGACCACCAGAGCTCCTTTCCTCTTCTCTTGAGGGTGTTTCTTTTAAATAATAAAATTTACTCAGTGTATCTTTATTTGCTTTTAAATAAAATTTTTATACTGGTTTATTTACAAGATTCATATATGCTGATTTTCAAACCGTGTGTATCTTTACTTTATAAAGTTTACTCTGTCTTTAACCATTCTTCTGCCCGTGTCCTATGTTCTTTCTTCACCTTTGCTCCACTCACCTTCACGATGTGCTCCCTAAACCAGGTCCAGAGAAACTCCAGTGCTCTAACATTAGACCTCACACCCTAGCATAAGATCAAAGGAACTCCCCTGCTGTAACAGTGGGTAGGAGCATAGACTTTAATCTTGTCTCTGCCACTTACTAGCTGCATAACATTGGACAGGTTCCTTAACCTGCTTGCCTCTCCAGCTATAAATAGGGGATGATGCTAATAATAGTAACACTTCCCAGAGCTGCTCTGAGGCTCAAATGAGTTTCCTATAGGACAGTAGCCAGTACACAGCAGATAAGTGCTGTGTCACTGTTTGCTGTTGGCTTTGACTAAGCAGAGGTGTCTCTGTAGCCATTGATCTCTTTATTGCACTATTTCCTCTTGGGACTTAGGGGTTCCCAAAGCGCCCAGCCCACCTCAGGTGGAGCACAGGATGCTATACTCTGATATATAGCAATGGCTCTCAAACTTGAGTGTGGACTAGAATGACCTCAAGGTCATTCAAGTTCAGTGGGTCCAGCATAGGGCCAGAGGTTCTCCATTTATAACAAGTTCCCAGGCAATGCTGATGCCGCTGGTCCATGGATCACACTGTGAGCAGCATGTAGAGGCTGACTCCATCCTCCCTCCTCCACCTCCCAAAGCCCAGTTCACATGTCTCTGGGAATTCCCCTTAGTGAAACAGAAAAACCCTCCTCTCAAAATGACTCTGGCAATGGTCGCCTTGAATCTCTTCCTACCTTTCTAGCAGCTCCTCCAGCTTCCTCACCCACTCAGAAGCCTCTACCCACCTCTAGCTCTGTCCTGGGCCCTCTGTCTTAGTCATATTCTCTCCAGCTCTAGACACACTTGACTGACTTGGTGCAAGCATCTCCCTGCAAAATGTCCTAGATGCTCCTCAAACTCAGTCCAGCTTCAAATGGAACCCACCTCTGCACCTACAGAGACACAGTCAAACCTGCATCCTTTCTTCCCATCACCTGGAACCCCAACTCCAGGGCTTGAGTCATCCCCGATTCCTCTCTCCCTCTCACCTCCTACATTTTTTCACATGGCCCTGTCTTAGGGAGCTCCCACTTGTCCCTTCTTTCCAGCACCTCTGGAAACAGGCCTGCAAATATCTCCTCCCCCGGGAAGCTTTTCCCCCTTCTCCTTGCTGAAATCTCTGCTCCCTACTCCCACAGCACCCTGGAAGCACCCAGGTTCCAGAGCAATCGTACGTGGGCTGGAGCTACGTAGGCTATTAGAGGATATTAGAGCTTCTGGGTGCTGAAAATCCTTCGTGAGCTTGGCTGCTAACTTGGAAGTTTGAGTCCACCCAGAGGTACCTTGGAAGAAAGATCTGGTGATTTGGCTCCCTTCCAAACAAAAGTGAAACCTAAAAAAACCCCAGCCACTGAAAACTCTGTAGAGCCCAATTCCCTGACACATATATGGTTGTCATTAGTCAGAATCAATTTGACGACAACTGGTGTAAGGTATTTTGGCTCTAAGAATTCTTTTAATTTAAAGGAATTTTCTACATTCAAAAAATCAGATGTTACATGAGCTCTTTGTCCTTTCTTTAAGATGTTCCAGAAACTCTGAGCTTCTTTTCAGAACAGGAATGTTGGCTGGCACTGAGCAGCCCCCCTCTCCCTTTGAGGAACTTTCCCCAGTGGCCTGCCTGAAAAGTTACTTGTGGACAGACACCTGAGCTCACATTTGTGCTATGTGACTTCAGGCAAGGCATTTGATCTCTCTGTTCCCTTCTCTATAAAAATGGAATAATGGCAGTGACTTTAAAAAGTTTTGTGGGGTTAAATGAGTAATGAAAATAAAAAGCTCACAAAGTACTATAACAGTATATGGTAAATGCTCAAGAAACGTTACTCTTTTTGTGATCCTGCTAGCATTGGTGCCTGACCAGCTAGTAGGCGCTACAGAGGAAAGAGCACCGGTTTGGGGATCTACTGAACCGGAGTTCATATCCCAGGCTCGACTCTTTCTAATTTTACATTCTTACCCTCCTCTCTGAGAAGCAAGGGGAGAAAGGAGGAGGAAAAAGTTTGTGCAGTTGCTGCTTGGCGTGAAAACAGCACCCCAGCACAGCACTCCCGGCCCAGCGGGCGGCCCTGGTTCTCCCTGCCCTGCCCTCCCTGTCTAACCCACTTCACCTGAGGAATCACCCGGAGCGCGCACAAGCGATGTCCTGAATCCTCGGCGCTCGGCGGGAGGGACGGACGGGAAGCCCACGGCTCATTCCCCGCTGCTCATCCAGCTGCTGCCCGCCCCCGTGTGCCCTTCCCCCACGCTCTGTCAAGCTGCTCCTGACTGCAAGGATGCGTACCCTCCTCCTGCCCCCAATACAGGAATTCTCCTGCCTCCCCCTTCCTTTGCTGCTGCCTGATGTTGTCCTCCTCCTGCACCCCCTCTGCCTTGCTCAGAACCCTCCCTGGCTCCGCCTTTCTTTGAGAAAGGCGCCAGGGGCTGAGGCTAGCACACATGCTGATTTTGTGTGACCTGCAGAGGTTTTGATTTTAACATTATGTTTAATGAATTGTGTCTTCAGGTGTGGCTGGCACTACTGCCCACTGTCCAGCCTCATCCCACTCCTGACCTGGGCAGCCTGGGAGTTGCCATTTTTGCAATCTGAAGTCCTATCTGGGTGACAACTCTTGAACCTCACCATTTTCCTTCCCCCTCACATCCTTCTCTAAGCCAGACCCTCCAGACACCCCCCCCCCCCCCGCACCCTCTCCCTGGATATCTGCTCCTGCTCCCTCCATCAAAATGCTCCCCAATCTCTGCCTGTTAAAGCTAATCATCCCCAACTCCAGTCCTCCAGGGACTTGGTTTCCCAGCACACTGACCGACAGACAGCCTCTCTGTCCTGCCAGTCTGAAGTCTTCAGGGAGGCAGATCTGGGTTGCATGAGGAAACTGAGCTGCACTCCCAACTCCAGGAGGTAACTAACCTTCCTGTCCTTAGGGCCCCAGGCCCCTACTATGCTCTTCACCAAGAAGGCTAACCCTCTCAATGGCCAAAAGCTGCTATGGCCCCACCATCTCTCCGAAGGGCCTCTTGCACCACTAGTTGTGGGTTACACAGTTGGGACTCAGACAAAGCTGGGACAGAAACCTAGAGGTGGGAGGGAGTAGAGATGGAGATCAGTTTTAGCTCTGTCATTTGGGGCCAAGTAACCTCTCTCTCTCTCTCAGCCTCAGTTTTCCCCCTAGCAGCATTCGTTGTGGCATTTCTAACCTCTTAGGGCAGTGTTGAAGGGGAATGTGGCCCATAAGTTATGGCATTTCTAACCTCTTAGGGCAGTGTTGAAGGGGAATGTGGCCCATAAGTTATGGCATTTCTAACCTCTTAGGGCAGTGTTGAAGGGGAATGTGGCCCATAGGTAAAAGCAGTAGGCTGACAGCTGTCAGGGAAGTGCCTGGGCACAGTGGGACAGAGAGGCTTCGAGCCCTGAAGAAGCTGTGCTAAGCAGGGAAGGCCTCGCCCTGCACAGCCTACTCGAGAAGTGGTGAGCGACTGGGAGAAAAGGGGAAGGAAGGTGAAGGAGGGTGTGGTGGTCAGTGACACACCAACTCAGGCCTCAATTTTCCAGACTTTTTTTTTTTAAGGAAATGGGCTTCAGGGGGACGTACCTGATATACTAAAGTGAGTGTGGTGCCCAAAACCTCCATCTGTGTGACAGACACTCCCTCATACTGTCCCTCAATCTTCCGTCCTTATCCTGTGCAACAGGTATTGCCCCATTTTACAGATTAGCAAACCCAATGAAATCACATTGCTAGAAAGGGACTCTGATTAGAGCTCAAGTTTACCTGACTGAAGACTCAGGTCTCTCTCACCCAAGGTGCTTCCCCCACAGGGCCTCAAGCCTTAAGGTACAAGTGAGAAAGATCAATAGGGGCTTAGGGTTCAGGAGGCTCAGGGCTCAGGGCTCCTAATACCTTTTACCGTCTGCAGGAGTCAGATCTCAAATGAAAGTTCATATTAATGAGAGTCTTCTCTACTGGTCACTCTGTACATCAGCAGCTCATTTCATCCTTACTTGGGGAAACTGAGGCTCCAAGACCCTCTCTAGGAATGACTTATTGAAAGCTAGGTGTCTGTTTCCATCAACCTGTGCCCAGCCTGAGCCATCAAAAAGGCTAGCTAGCACATGAGTGCCTGGCTCAGAGACGTCCAGTTTTATTGTTGTCCTCTTCAGGTGGGAAAGACAAACAGGCCCCCTGAGAGCATGGGTATGCTCTCTAACCATGCTCTGGGTTCGAGTCCAGCCCCCACTCGCTGCACACACACCTGTGTCTGCTGCGCCCAGGCCACGCCTTTTCCTCCACTAGGTAGCACATTCTTTAATGACCATATTCAGTACAAAAGTTCATTCCCCTTCCTCAGGTCCATACAGGGCTCGTGTATACCCAACATGTAACTCTTAATTTTGATCTAATTTTACCTCATTGATACAAACCTAATTTATATCTAATTTTTTTACTCCCATGACCAGAGTCTGCTGGAGGGCAGGCCCCAAGTCTCTTGTGCCTGGAACATGAGTGCCTAGGAAGGCCAGTACGTAAGGAAGGTCTGTGGAATGAATGAATGAACGAACGAATAAGTGGAATGTTAGCTGGGGATGTGTGGAGCCATCTCTAAGTGACAGGCTTCATTGCAATTGTCTGACAAGCTGAGTGGCAGAAAGACGGCTGACAAACAGAGCTGCCTGAGCAGGGACAACGGCACTGGGGGAGGTGGCAGGTGGAGGAGGAGGACCCCAGCCAGGCAATGCAGGAGGTGGAAGAGCACAGAATGGGAGTCAGCTCAGCTGGGTGCAAATGTGGGTCTCTCAGCTCGCTGATGACCTTGGTTATGTCATTTATCCCTGAACCTTCTTCAGAATCACTTCTGGAAGAAACGAGACCCTTGGCCCCAGGTTCCTGTCTGTTCACATCCCTGCATTTGAGTGCAGACCTGTCCATCTACCTCATCCCAGCTGAGCAGTATCCTAGAGAGCTGTGTAGTGACAGAGACCAGCAGGTGATGACTCTCCACATTCTAAGAGGTGGCAGAGAGTTCAGAACGTGCCCAGAAAGGGCAAAGATAAACCTGTGTGTGAGAGTTGATGGGTTTGACAGCCAGAGGCCAGAGGCTGGGCACCCTCACTACTCTGAATGGCTGGGGTAGGGACACCCTAAGTTGACAGAGGAGGGCAGAAGTTGGGTCTGTCCCCAGACTGAGTCTGCTTCTTGGATGCATGGCCTGGACATGTGAACAGGGTCAAGTTGTGGCTTCCGGAGTGGAATGTGGGGAAGACATATTTCCAGGAGTTTTCAGAGTTCATTTGGGAGGAGAGAAAGTAAGAAGGGGGCTGGAGCAGTTTTTCAGGAGTTTTGGCTCCTTCCCACCTGCACAGCCCAGGACTGAGCTGTAAGAGATGCTAGAAGAAGAGATGAAGACAGGTCCTGCGAGTTAGGAGGCAAGGGTAGGGATGAGGGGTGACTGATCTTTTCTATGTGTGAAGCAGGTGATCTGTGAGGAAGGGCTGAGTGTGGGGGAGCACTAAACCACTGTTTATGGATGCCCCATAATGGGTTGGGATCTTTTTGTTCATTGTGCCACTCTCTGTTCCAATCTCCCCATTTTTCAGATGAGGAAACTGAGACTCTTAGAGAAGCTTTCTCGACTTCCATCCCCAGTAAGGGACAGCAGAGTTGAGACTAGAACCCAGGTTATCTCTGGATCCAGTGGAGCCAGGACTCCGACTGGCTTTCCTAGAGGTGACAGGAGGGACTGGGGCTCTGCCAAGTGGGCTAGGGGTTCAGAAAGGGAAGGAGACCTGGCACTGCTTGCTCTATCTACTGAATGAATGAAGAAGCTTAACTCTCCTCTGGTGGCCCTAACAGGGTGGAGTCGGACGGTGCAGCCAGGGCTGTCCTAGGGGCCAGCACCATCGCTTCCTGGAAGAACTGAGCAGGTAGAGGCTACAGTAACCACGCCCCCTCCCCCAGCCCAGCCTGACCCTGCTGACCAGCCTGCTGAGGACCTTGAGTTTGGCAGAAGAAGCCGATGGAGAGGGGTCAGCTGCATGGCAGTGGCCCGGAGAAGGCTGCCTTGTCCGTGTATGTCCTGTCTTTGGGCACCAGAGCCCTGGGGCAGAGGAGGTGAAGGTTGAGGCTGTGTGGAGTGTGGGGGATTAAAGCACACTAGGTGTGGCCAGAGGGCAAGGAGCGTCACCTCCCTGCTGCCCAGGACACAGAGATAGAGACAGCCCGAAAGATGCCAAAGTAGCAGTTGAGGGTACAGCAGGGGCTGGACCAGAAGCTGAACCCACTCTGTCCTAGCCTTATCCCTGGGGTCCCCAGGTCCCCAGCCAAGCCATCTAGGAGGGTCTTGAGCCTAGGGCATCAGTCCCGCAGCCTGCCGCTGTCTGTTCTCAACTTCTCTTGTTTGTTGATAGCCACAGGCTCTTGCCCCAGGCCCTGCGGGTGTGCCTCTGAGGCTCTGCCCTGGGTGTGCCCACCCCTTCCCGAGGCCCCAGTCCGAGCCCACACTCACCATGCGCCCGTTGGGGACTCCCAGGTGCTTGGGCTTCCCTGGCATGCCGCTGCTGATCACGGGTCCCCGCAGGGGGCGCCCACCATGAGGACAGTGGGCAGCCAGCCGCTCAGAGCTCGCAGGGCGGCGGGCAGGCTGCGGAGAAGGGCAGGCTGCGGAGAAAGCCCGGCTCCGCTCCTGCAGGCCCTCACATCCTGAAACACCAGCTCACTACCTCTTTTCTCTGCCACAGGAAGTGTCTCTATAGAAACCAAACCACAGAAAGAAGCAAGGTCTAAGAGAGCGAACGCCTCTTCCTACACACACGCACACACGTTCACGCACTCACACACGCCGCCAACGCACCCTTGGCAGCACCCCACACAGGCACCAACGCACAGCGAGGCCTTGGCGCGCCCAGCCAGGAGCCAGCCTGGTCTGAGCCAGTCCAGGGAGCTCCACTGTCTGCCGGGCACACAGAAGTGCGATCCCCCACAGCCAGGCATCCTTGTCCACCCTGGCAGGAGTTCTGGTGAACACGTGCGCTAGAACCTGCTTGCTGCACGTGTAGGCCACCCCGCACACTCTGACACCTACTGTGTGCTGGGCCTGTGCACACTCAGGAACACCGTCTCCCCCCACCCCCACCCCCACCCCAACCGCAGGCTGTCCTCTCTATGAGCATGCTCCATTGTGCAGACAGATAAGACGCCTGTGGTTGTGCACACACCTACCATTCAGGTATGCATGTCACAAGCTAGGTTGTTTCCAGAAGGAGACACCCAGACATTCAGCTATACACTGAGGGCACAGCCCTTTACACAGACCGGGCACAATCTACACCAGGCATGTGTGTACCCAGGTATATACATCCCTACCTGGGCAGGGGACCCACGGAGCCGTTCTCACGTAACAGCCTTGCCTAGAAGAGGCCCGCCCTGACAGACTTGCCTCAGCTCCAAGTGATCTTAGGTCCTTTAGCTGAAGTCGCCCTGTTTACTTCTTTCATACTCATACGTCTTCCCACTACAAGGGCTCTCAGTTTACTCTGAGATTGGGCTTATTTGAAGCTCTCTACCACTACGGGCTGCATTGCTCTCTCTGTAAGGTCTAGGCAAAGTCCTTTATTCATGTTCTATATTCTATCCTATCACTCCTTTCCCTTCTTCGCCTCAGGCATTTGGTTAAACTTGATGACTCAGACTCCATGGGACTAGTTCCCACCAAATGAATGTGAATAGAATTGCATTTACGGTTTCTGGGCCTAGGTTTTTAAGAAATAAGTGTGTGCCTTCAGCTTTTTTCCTTTAGCTGGCTGGATGTAGAAGGCACAAGGAACAAGGTGGTCCAGGTCACTTTGTTAATGCGGAAGACAAGCCATGAGGAACAATCAGGAACACCAGCTTTGAACCTTATGTGAGAGATAAATTTCTATTGTATTTGAGCTACTGTTGTTATGTGCCGTTGAGGTTGAGTCGCTTGCAACTGATAGCGACCCTATGTACACCAGCCCTAAACCCTGCTCTATCCTGTGCCAATCACACTGTCTCTGACACACCCATCCCGATTACCCCAGTCACTGAATGAATCCACCTCATAGAGGGCCTTCCCCTCCTGCGCTGTCTCTCCACCCTCCCAAGCATGATGTCCCTCTCCAACAACCTGACCCTCCTTACAACACGTCCAAAGTATGTTAGACGGAGCCTCAGAATCCTTGCCTCCAGGGAGCTGCCTGGTTTAACCCTTTCCAGGATGAATCTGTTTGTTTTCCTAGCAGTCCATGGTGCCCTCAAT
>NW_006399783.1:20670644-20678907 GCF_000299155.1 Elephantulus edwardii | reverse complement strand
AGTCTCTCTCAGGGAGGAGTGATAGGGAATGGCAAAGGACACACCGACAAAGGAGATTAATCAGAACTGACTTTGACAAGCACTTTGGCAATTGGACAATTAAAACAGACATTCCGATGGTGGGGAAGAAGAACAAACTGGGGAGGAGGGTAGAGAGAATGGTGCAGCAATGAAGGAATGAAAACCCAAAATCCCTGTAAATGTTCATTTAAACTAATAAAATTTAATAAAAATAAAAACCCAAAAGAACAAAAAGGCCTATTTGTTACAGCAGCTAACAGTGCCCTCATTGATATGCCTCTTCCTAGCCCTGGCTTACTTTTACCCCCAGAAACTGTGCTCCAGGACATCCAGACAGACTCAGGCAGACTTGAATGTGTGTAGGATGAAGTGAGGGACACTACTAGACATGAAAGACAGAAAGTGGTGGTCTTGACAACGTGTGTGACTGTGTCAGTGAACCTGTGAAAGGGTGAAGGATGTGTGCTGTACATTGGTTTGACATGTCTGCTGTGCCATGAATCTGAGTCCAGGCTTTATAGGGACATTACAGTTTGTGGGGAAATGGTATGGTACAAATGGGTAACACACTTGACTGCCAACTGAAAGCTTAGGGGTTCAAGTCTATCGGGAAGTCCTCATGATCACTGAAAATTCTGTGGAGAACAATTCTGCTCAGACACAGTGAGGTCACTGTGAGTTCGAAGTGACTCAACAGTAGCTGGCTTACTGTGTACAGTTTAGAGGCTCTTTGCTGCCATTTGATCCTCAGAAGAATTTTCTGAGTGCTGTTCATTCCTCCCAGGTTACAGAACAGAAAACTGAGGTTCAGAAAGAAGTCGCCCAGGGTTACACAGGCAGTTAGAGATTTGATGAGCTGTGAACGTGTGTACTTAAGATGGCAGGATCTGGCCACCGCCAGTCCAAGCATTGCCCAGGTTCCATCAGTTCACCTTTCTCTCCCTAAAGGCCCAGCCACACGCTCTCTCTTGGGGCCTCCCTAAACCTGTCCTCTCCCGCTCCTGCGGAGATGCCTGTCCCCACTTCTCTGTCATGTAGGCCTCATGTAGGCCGATTCCAGCTCTGATCACATCTTCACTCCAGGGCCCCCATCTGACCAGGGGACTTTCCATCTGTTGATCCTTATCTAATTTTTCCCATTTTATGACAATGATGAGGTATCACCACCCCATAGAACAATGTTCTCAACTTCTCTCTCCCTGATATTGGTTTCCAATATCAGGAGTCAGTTCCTGGTATCCAATCACTCTCTGGAATTTCTCTTGATTCTCATCCCTTATGGACCCTTTCCTGGATCAGCCCTATCATCTGGTCATAATCACCTTGAAGCTGTAAATTATTTCATCTGTTTGGATCAACAATCAACACCCTTGGTACTAGTACTCAGGAAATCAGGAGATACATTGCATTGCGCAAATCTGCAGTCAGGGAACTCTCTAAAATACTGAAGAGCAATGATGTCAGTTTGAAGACTAAGATGCACCTGATTCAGACTATGGTCTTCAAGCTACACATCAGAGAGATGGACAATGAATAAGGACAACAGAAGAACTGATGCCTTTGAGTTGTGGTTCTGCAGAAGAGTATCCCATCAACTGCTAAAAAACCAAATATATATGTCCTAGAAAGATTGTGGTCAGAGGGCTCCTTGGAGGCAAGGAGGATGAAGGCTCATCTTTCATAGTTTGGCATGCAGCTGGGTGAGGCTCTTCCTCAGAAAGGGACTTCATGCTTGGAAAGATGGGGAGGGGGTGTCAGTGAAGGACAGCGAGACCCCAATGAGATGGATTGACACTGTGACTTCATCAATGGGCTCTAGTGTCTCAGAGATGATGAGGATGGCACAAGACAGGGCAGGTTTCAGGCTGATTATTCATCAGGTTGCTGTCGCTATGAATCGTGCTTGACTCGAGGGCACCTAACAACTATTCAGTCTTTGTACCTCTGTAACTCAATTCTTATCTCTTCTTCACTGTAGCCAGAGAAACCCACATCTAGCTCTCTCATCCTTCAATCCACCTCACTACCTTCTGGAAAAGGCCACGTTCCTTAGCTGGGAATTTAAGGCCCTTTGATTTGTGACCTCAGCTAAATACTTTTTTGACCGCTCCAGATTGCATGTATTGGAAGCTTTCAGGCTCCCTCTCTGCCTTTGGATTTCCTTCTCTCTCTGCTAAAAACACCTTTCCCCCTTCCCCCTCTGGTAAACTCCTACTCATCCCTCGTGACTCAATCTCAAATTCTAGAACAAATACTTATTCCTTCACCAATTACTTATTAATCATTCTCTTTACAACAAACTGAAAGAAATAAAGGGGAAAATACCAAGTTTCAGGTTGCGATACTGAAGAATTCTATGGGCAAAATCTTAAACAACTTACTAAAGGGAGCATTAAAAGAAGATAGAAGGAATACACAGAATCACTGTGCCATAAAGAATGGACTGACGCTCCATTTCATGAGATAGCATATGATTAAGAATTAACAGTACTGGGAAAAGTCCAAGCTGCACTGAAGGCATTAGGGAAAATAAGACTCCAGGAACTGACAGAACACCAATCGCAGTATTTCAGATGCACCACTAGAGTCACTCAATCATCCATGCCAACTAATTTGGAAGACATCCACAGGCTAAACAACTGCAAGAGATCCGCATTAGTGGCCATCCCAAAGAAAGAACAAGATCATTAGCATTGTATGGATGTAATATATTTCTAAATATAATTTAAAAGTTATTGTTTCAATACATTGACTAGAGATTGCCAGACATTCAAGCTGGATTCAGAAGAGGACCTGGAACAAGGGATATTATTACTGATGTCAGATGGATCTTGGCTGGAAGCACAGAAAACCTGCTTACTTATGCTCTGTTGACTCTGTGGACCATAACAAACTGGATAACATTTTGAAGAATGAGGACACTGGTGCTCATTCGGAATCTATACAAAGACCAAGAAGCAGTTGTTCTAACAGAATGAAGGACTATTGCATGGTTTGAAATGAAGAAAGGTATGTGTCAGAACTGTATCCTTTCACCATACTTATTTGATCTCTATGCAGAACAAATCATCCAAAAAAGTAGACAAGAGGAAGAAGAATGTGATGTCAGGATTGGATGGAGGTGTGCAGATTATACAATCTTGTTTGTGGAAAGTGAAGCAAACTTTTTTCTTTTTAAATTTAACTCAATTTATTTTGGGGAGGGACACATCCGAAGGTCAGTCAGGTACAGTCTGATCCACCGTGGTACAAGAAGTCTCCCTCATCCTGGGAGGACTCATGTGTGGTCTGCAGGAGAAATTCCATCTGCAGCATGAGCTGAACCTTTACCAAAATCCATAAAGCCATCTCACCTGAGTGAAGTGAAGCAAACTTGAGGCACTTACTGATGAAGATTAAAGACTGCAGCCTTCCATATGGATTACACCTCAACATAAAGTCAAATCTTCACAACTAGACCAATAAGCAACATCATGATAAGTGGAGAAAAGATTGACATTGCCAAGGATTTAATTTTATTTGGATATACAATGAATGCCCCATGGAAGTAGCAGTCAAGAAATCAGATGGCTTGTTGCATTGAGCAAATCTGATGCAAAGGACTTCTTTCAAGTGCTGAAGAGCAAGAATTTGAGTATTAAGATTTGCTTGACTCAAGCCTTAATATTATTCCCAATTGCCTCATGCATGTGAAAGTTGAACAATGAATATGGAAGACCAAAGAGTACTTAAGGCCTTCAAATTGTGATGTTGGTGAAGGACACTGAGCACATCATGGAGTGACAGAAGAGAAACAAAGCTGTCTTGAAAGATGTGCATCTAGACATATATCAGGAGGATCCAGCTCCTGTATAAAGGCATCATGCTTAGCAAAGTAGAGGGCACATGAAAAAGGAAGACAACCCTCAATGAAATGGACTGAAGTGGCCATCACAGTGCCCAAGCACAGCAGTCATGTTGAAGGTAGCATAGGGCTGGGCACTGGTTCATTCTGGATGAGCTGGAACCGACTTGATGGCACCTAACCACAGCAACAATACATTAGACACTACAGTAGATGCTGGGAATTTAGTAGCTCATTGCCATCGAGTTGATAAACTCAAACACAAAGACACAATGAACAAAGCAGAACTGCCCACAGGGTTTCCAATCTTTATGGAAGCAGACTGCCACATCTTCTTCTTGAAATATAGTAGGTGGTTGAACCACTGACCTTTCAGTAAGCACATAATTGCTGCACCGCCAGGGCTCTGGAGAAACAGTCAAATTCAAACTCATTGCCCTTAATTCAGGATTGACTCATAGCAGACCTGCCATTGAGTTTCCAAGGCTGTGAATTGCATAGGAGATTGTCCACCTTTATCCCAAGAGGTCACTGGATTCAAACCATCAGTGGATTCGAGCCACAGAGACATGCAGCCTTTGGGTTAGTAGTGCAACTTCCTGAAGACTAAGCCACCAGAGCTTCCTAGGGATTCATTAGTGACCATAAACAAGTAAAAATAAAAAATAATACTGCCATTGAACCAATTCTGACTCATGGTGGCCCCACGGGTTAGAGTAGAGCTGCTCCATAGAGTTGTCTTTTTTTTTTTTTTAAAAAAAAGTTTTATTTTAATGAAAGTTTACAAAAAAGTTGGATTTTCATTCATTCATTCATTGTTGCACATTTTCCTCCCTCCCCCAGCTATTATCTTTAAGGAAGCCAATTGTTGGTCCTTTCTTCCACAAAACTGCCAATGGCAGTTAAGTACAGAACATTTGTACTACATAGCAATTGTGTTGTTGCTGTTGTTATGTATCATCAAGTCGCTTGCAACTTTTGGCACCCCTATATACAACAGCTCTTGAACCATGCTCTATCCTGAGCCCCCTCCCCCCATTACCCCAGTCACTGAGTCAATCCATCTAATCAAGGGTCTTCCCCTCCTGCGCTGTCTCTCCACCCTCCCAAGCATAATGTCCCTCTCCAAGTACTGGTCCCTCCTTGCAACATGTCCAGAGTATGTCAAATGAAGCTACAGAATCCTTGCCTCCATAGAGCAGTCTGGTTTCAGCCTCTCTAGGATGAACATGTTTGTTCTCCTAGAAGTCCATGGTATATTCAACACTCTTCTCCAGCACCACAGGTCAAAGGCATCATTTCTCCTTCTATCATCCCTAGGCATTGTCCAGCTTGCTTAAGCGTAATTGCGAAGACCATGGCCTGGATCACGCACACTTTAGTCTCCAGATTGACATTGTTGCTTGTCAGTACTCTGGAGATAACCCTGACAGCAGACTTTCCCAATGCAATTTGTCTTTTGGTTTCCTGGCTGCTGGTACCAAGAGTGTTGACTATGGAGCCAAGCAAATTAAATTCCTGAGGCCTTTTTTGCCAATTCTTTCAGAGCAGCTTAAACTTCTTCCTTCCTCAACATAGGCTCTAGCTTATATGTTGTTTCATGAAATTCTCTGTGTCAGCCAACTCCTTTTCATACAGTGACTCTGTATGAGCCTTCCACCTTCTTCTTCTTCTTCTTCTTTTTTTCTTTTTTGTATGTGTACAGTCAAATTAGATCTTACTGGTACAGGAGGAGATTGCCCCTCCTTCTCCAGCAAACCATCTGGTGGATTTGAGCTGTGTACTTCTGGGATTGCAATGCAGCTTCTTACCATTATGCCACCAGATCTCCTTCTTCCATCCTCTTTTAATGCTTCCTGGATCATTCAATATTATGCCCATAGCATCCTTAAGCATTGCAACTTGAGGCTTGAATTTGTTCTTCAATTCCTTCAGCTTAAGAAAAATCTCAGGAAACTTCACCAAAGAAGACATTCAAATGGCCAACAAATACATGAAGAAATGTTCAAAATCCCTAGCTCTAAGAGAGATGCAAATTAAAACAACTATGAGATATCATCTCACCCCAGTAAGAATAGCAAAATTTAACAGAAGAGCAAATATCAAATGCTGACGAGGTTGCGGAGAAAGTGGAACCCTTATTCACTGTTGGTGGGAATGTAAAATGGTGCAACCACTGTGGAAGGCTGTATGGTGCTCTCTCAAAAAGTTGCAAATAGAAATACCATTTGACCCAGCAATTCCTCTACTGGGAATATGCCCCGAAGAGACCATAACTGCCACCCAGGCAGATATATGCACACCTATGTTTATTGCAGCTTTGTTCACAATAACAAAGAGTTGGAAACAAACTAAGTGCCCATCAACAAACAAATGGATAAAGAAGCTCTGGTATATTCACACAACAGAATACTATGCTGCATTGAAAAACAAGGAACTCATGCAATATTATTCAAAATGGGTGATTCTGGAGGACATTATGCTGAGTGAAATATCTCAGTCACAAAAGGACAGGTGCTGCATGGTGCCGCTATTATAGAATGGGACTGACATCAGGGTTGGAGTGGGACTGAGAAAGTGGATAAAGTATGCATACTGCATTGAAACAGATGAGGGAGAGAACTGTTTGAAAGCGATATATGATAGGGTATTGTGGTTATGACAAGAGTCCAGAATGAAGGTTGCATAGTGGAGTATATTTGGGGCAGGAGAGGAGGGATTCTATTCCAATGAAAGAATTTTTCTTTTACTTTTTAAAGAGAAGAGCAAACTGAGGGAAGGGTGGGCAGGGAGAAAAATGCAACAATGAAAGTATGGAAATCCAAAATTTCTGTAAACATTCATTAAAATTAATTTTTAAAAAATAAAAAGAAAGAAAATCTCAGGAACCAAAGTAACTCAGTTGAGAAAGTGTTAGACTGAAGATCTAAAAGAAAATCTCAGCCCTCTTGAAATTTTACTGGAATGCACATGCCACTGTTTGAAGAGGTATAGAGATATTTCTGGAAACATACATTTCCTAGGAACAGTGTGATGGAAGATGTTTTGTAATATTTCTAAGACTGGCATACATGCACATATACACATACATGCATACTGTAAAAAGAGCAAGGACTGCATGAGGATGGCCTTATCTGACCTTTACTAACTTCACAAAGGGGAACTGCCCCCCGTAAATATCATCAATAGCACAAAACCAATTCCCATGAGGTCAGACATGACTCCCACACTCTTGTACCTCTTTCTACTCACCTCAACACCAATTTTACTGCTTTACTGGGTCCAAAAGCTGATGCAATAACTCATAGAGGCCACAGAAACATGCTGGGGAAGTCAAAAGGTTATAATCCAGGTTAGAAATAGTTTACACACTCAAGATAGTTTCTGAAAAAATATGCTCACAGTTGCCTTGCAGTTTTAGGCCAGTGTTACGAAATTCTCAGTCCTGTCAATTATGTCTCTTCCTCAGTTTTCCAACAAACTTGGGCAAAAGGTCTTAGTTCCGGTTTTGTGGCATAACAGTCCCAAGGTCCACTTCATCTCATGTCAAGTCTCTGACTCTCTGCTGTGGCTGCTAAGGATGTTTCTCCCGTAGGTCCGAGTCTGGCTAGTGCAAGAATCTCCAGTCCTAAAGGATGAGTTGTGTTCTCTTGTTTCCTTACTGGCAGTGAGATTTCTCTGATTGTGCTGCTGTATCCTCTCAATTTAATGGAGAGACTAGCCAATCCCCTTGTGGATTAGTGAGATTAGCCAATCCTCTTGTGGATAGGCTAATACCCCCTAATCACATATTCCCACCTATCCATATGGTAAAGAAAAATTCAATGGCTAGGAAAGACATTTTGAATAATAAATTCCACATATATACATAAACATATTCACATATACACAAATGTATATAAAATCCTGGTGATATGGTACATAATTGTAAAAAGAGTGAAAACCACATAGAGACAGCCGTATTTGACCTTTACCAACTTCACAAAGGAGAATTGTCTCCATCAACAGCATTAATAACACAAAACTAATTCCCATGAAGTCAGAATGTCTCACATTCCTGTATAGCTCTTTCTACTTATCTCAACACCAATCTTACTGCTTTACTGGGCCCCAAATACTATATAATAGCTCACGGATCACACAGAACCATATTGGGGGAGTCAAAAGTCTATAAGTCAGGTTAGTAACTAAATATAGTCACTCAGTCAGGGTAGCTTCCAAAATGTGCTTGCAGGCATCTCAGCCTTTCTTGCACTTCATGGCTTTAGGCCAGTATTACAAAGTTCTCAGTACTACCAATATTGGCTCTCCCTCCACCTGCCCCCAAATTGTCTAACAAATTTGAACAAAGGCTCTTAGTTTAGCTCTGTTTCTGTCAAGTTGTTGTTGTCAGGTGCC
>NW_006399783.1:20667398-20668719 GCF_000299155.1 Elephantulus edwardii | reverse complement strand
GCTCCAGTGCAATCTTCAGAGTCTCTTCTGACATCCATTTTGGTCTTTTCTTCAGGTAGCAGTCTCAAAATCTGCTCTGTCTTGTCAGGGAGTGCTGTGGCTATTCCTCTGGTCCTGAAGGATGAGTTGCATTCTCTTACTGCTGTTGCTGCTGCTTCTTGCCCAGCAGGGGGAGATGATTATCTTCTTCTTGCTGTATCACTCAATTTAATGGCGAGACTAGCCAATCCCCTTGTAGAATGGTGAGACTGGTCA
Source organism: Elephantulus edwardii (assembly GCF_000299155.1). Taxonomy (NCBI): domain Eukaryota; kingdom Metazoa; phylum Chordata; class Mammalia; order Macroscelidea; family Macroscelididae; genus Elephantulus; species Elephantulus edwardii. The sequence goes on along the minus strand of NW_006399783.1, from coordinate 20,668,464 downwards.
ATTTCGTGGAGGACTGGTGAGATAGTCAATCCCCTTGTGGATAGGTTAACAAGGCCAGCCACATGGTCAAGTCAGGCAATGGCTAGGAAAGTAATTTTGAATAAACCCCTAATGCCATAATAATGTACTTGGATGCTAACCAAAAGATTAGCAGTTCTAATCCACCAGTTACTCCCAGGGAAAAACATAGGAAGTCTCCTCACAGCTAATTCTCCACCAGGTTTCCAAGGCTGTAAATCCAGCAGCAGGATAGTTCCCATCTTTCTCTTGAGGTGTGGCTGGTGAATTTGAACAATCAGAGAGGTGATATCGTTGAGTTGTCCAGGTAGGAGAAGACCAGATAGGTGAAGAAGAACACTTGCTTCAGAAGATTAAAGGCTACAGCCTTCAACATGGATTACATCTCAGTATCAAGAAAACAAAACCCTCATTACTGGACTAAAAGGTAGCATCGTGATAGAAATGACTAAATTTCAACAAGTTCATTTGACTTGGCTCCACAATTAGTGCCCATGCTAACAGCAGTCAAGAAATCAAAAGATGTGTTATTGCATTGGAAAATTCTAATGTCAAGGACTTCTCCAAAGTGCTAAACAACCAAGGCTGTCAGTTTAAAAACTAAGGTCACCTGATCCAAGCCACATTTTTTTCCAGTTGCTATGCATCTGAAAATTGGACAATGAACAAAGATGACAAAGTGTTGATCCCTTTGAACCTTGGTCCTGGAGAGGAGTATTAAATATCCCATGCACCGTCAGAGAAGACACAAATCTGCCTTGGATGAACTGCAGTCAGGATGCAAGGTTGCCCATGCTTGATCTCACATTCTCTGGGCATGTCATCAGGAAGGGCTAGTCCTTGGGAAAAGACCGTATGCCAGGAAAGGTGAAGAGCTAGAGAAAGCGAGGAAGACCTTTAACAAGAGGATTGATCCGGCGCTGGCTGAAAATCGCCTGTGACTTCATCCATAGCCACTGGTGAGAGTCAGTGCCCAGAGCCATCAGGGGCTTTAAGCTCGTTGCCCACTGCTGTGGTGTGGACAGCTGAAACCCAGGCCCCGACAGGC
>NW_006399783.1:20659122-20666640 GCF_000299155.1 Elephantulus edwardii | reverse complement strand
GGTGTAGGAGAAGGCACACTTCAGACCTGTTGTTTATATAGTTTCTATGAGTTGAAGTAGATTTCTTGACAGCACTTATCAACAACAATAATTATTTTTCTTAAGAAACAAGAATTTTGGATTTGTAATTGTCATAGAGTAACATCACAGTTAGCTTAAAGTAATAGCAAAGAAGTTTCCTGAGGGATAGAAGCAGTCCTGACCAGGAAGACATCCTTATTCTGAGTAAATATCATTGCTTGCTTGAACAATGGGGAGAAAAACACATTTTTACACAGTTAAAGAGGGAACAGAAAGTTACAAAGTGTAGAACTGGCTGAAAGACCATCAAGGGAATCAACAGTGGTCTACCTAGAAGCAGAAATTTGGCAGGGATAGATGGATAACACATAAGTGAGATTATATTATGGTTAAAGGTACATGCTACCCAACCTATCACAGGAGGGTGGTAGGACAAATTTTTCAGGTAACTTGTTATAAAAGTTACTTCCTCAATCACATCTATTTAGAGGGAGGTCATGATAAAGATTTAGTGATAACACTGTGCATCAATACCCTTCAAGCATGAGCGATCACATCTTACAATGATTTGACTATAGGAGAAAGACCGTTTGAAAACAGATTGTGAGCTGTTTTGTTTTGTTTTGTTGTATACTTTCCAGTTGGATCCAATTTGGAAGAGGAGAATACCCCTCTTTCTCCAGCAGACATTTGGTGGATTCGAACTGCATGCCTTCGGGATTGCAGCGCAGCTTCTTGCCAATAGGCCACTAGAGCTCCCTTCAAAACAGATTGTGATAGTTTTCCTGATCTCTGAGTAAAGAATTATCTATCTGTCTTAAGATATAGACTTAGGTCAGCATCAAGGTTTAAGGAACTAATATTAGAAAAGACAGCTTTTAAAGAATCTAAGATGGATTCTGGTCTCATATCAAAACTTTAAAGTCAAGGCTGTTTTCAGATTGCTCTGTTTACACACATTAATTGTCTCCGAATTTAAACTTTCATGTAGTAATATTGTTAATGTAAATATACTGATTGAAAAATAATGGTGTTTCAATTGTTGTTCTTGTTATGTGCTGTTGAGTTGTCTGTGACTCATAGCGACCTACAACAGCTCTAAACCCTGCTCTATCCTGTGCCAATCTCTGGCACACCTATCCCCATTACCCTAGTCACTGAGTCAATTCATCTCATCGAGGGTTTTCTTCTCCTGCGCTGTCCCTCCACCCTTCCAAACATGACGTCTCTCTCCAAGGACTGACTTACTTAAATATCATTAGCAGAAAAAAAAAAACCACCCATATCTTCTTCATGGCAAGGCCAGTAGTTTTTGCCTCTAGGCCACAGCCAGCTTTCCAGAGACAGTTCTTGTTGGGCGGAGCCCACTGGTTATTAGGATCTCAAATCTTATTTGTGTCATCTCCTCCTGTTTCAACTAGACAAGGCCTGAGGAGTTGGAAGTAGTGGATGCCCTCATACAAAGTGTCAAGCTAGGGAAGGTGAAGCTAGACATCTCAAAAAAGGCTTACCCAGGACCAGTAAGAAAAATCCCAAGGTTTTATAGAAATAAGAATTCAAGCTTCTGCCTTCAGTTTAGAGATCTTTTCTACCCTTGCTCACACAACTGGAAAAGGCAGTTCAAGAGACCAGGTCACAGGCCAGATACCAAGAGTGTTGTAATGTTCACTCTTCTAGCCATGCTACTATTATGCTCCTATGCTGTGAGTAGACTACAATCCATAGTAATCCTATGAACAATTTGAACCCTGACCTATCTAGTGCCATCCTCATCATCTCTGATAGTCTTGAGACCATTGTTATTGTCACTGTATCAATCCAAATTCCTCTTTTATGAACCCTCCACATTGCTGAGCATGATGTCCTTTTTTCTAAGGACTGGCCCCTCTTGACAACATATCCAAAATATGTGGGACCAGGTTTGCTTGTCCTTCCCTCTAAGGAACACTCTGGTTTCACTTTCTCCAAGACATGTTTGTTCTTTTGCCAGTCCCTGATATATTCAGTACTCTTCTCTAACATCATAACTCAAAGGCATCTATTTTTTTTTCTTTCATCCTTATCCACTGTCCAACTTTCAGAAGCATAGCAAATAATAGGAAAGACTATGGCTTGGATTAGGTAGACCTTAGTGTTAGAACTGACATCAACAAAAAACTAAACCAAACAAAACGTGGACATCATTGCTCTTTACCAATTTGGAGAGGTTCTTGAAAGCAGATTTTCCTAATGCTATACATCTTTTGATTTTTGACTGCTGACACCAAGCATGATGATGGTCTTAAATCCACCAGAAGCTCCACTGGAGAAGGATGGGCCACAAGGAAAAAAAAGAGAGAGTGATGATTGTGAATCAAAAGTGAATCAGTGACATTTTCTATCTTTTCTCCATCTGTCATACAATTGTCTATTGGTCCATTGTGAGGATTTTTATTTTCTTAATGTTCAGATGCAATTGATACTTTGATCTTCTGCTGCAAGATTTAGCTCTCACTTACATAAAAAAAAATAAAATTGTTCCTAATTCAGGCTATTGAGGAGTCTTCCTCCTATCCTGATGCCACATTCTTCTTTTTTTAATTTTAAAAAAATTATTATTAATTTTAATGAAAATTTACAGACTTAGGGTTTCCATTCATTCATTGTTGCACTTTTTCTCCCTGCCCACCTCTCCCTCCAATTCACTGTTCTCTCTGAAAAGTAAAAGAAAAATTCTTTCGTTGTTATGCAATTCCTCCCCCCCAAGTCCACTTCACTGCGCAGCCTTCGTTCTGGACTCATGTCATGACAATAATTCCTAATCATATATCCCTTTTAAACAGTTCTCTCCCTCATCTGTTTCAATGCAGTATACATAATTTATCCCCTTTCTCAGTCTCCCCCCAACCCCGATGTCAGTCCCGTTTTACAACAGTGGCACTATGCAGTATTTGTCCTTTTGTGACTGAGATATTTTACTCAGCATAATGTCCTCCAGGGTCACCCATTTTCAATAATATTTCATGACTTCCTTGTTTTTCAATGCGGCGTAGTATTCTATTGTGTGAATATACCAGAGCTTCTTTATCCATTCGTTTGTTGATGGGCAGTTAGGTTGTTTCCACCTCTTTGTTATTGTGAACAAAGCTGCGGTAAACATGGGTGTACACACATTCTTCTTAATAAAGTCCAGTTTCTCTAATGATTTGCTTAGTGTTCAGGTATGGAGAATGGATACAGTCCTAAAGCACTGCTATCTTGATTATAATCAAGTGGAATCATTTTCTAAACAACATGCTTCTGGAAACTCTATGAACTTTGAGAAACGACGATAATTATAGAAAGACTTCAGGTATTTTGTTCATAGGGTCACTATGAATTGTGCTTGACTCAACCGCAATCAACAAAAAGTGTTCCCTTACTCTGTTTGGACAACAGCTTCATAGTCTAAGTACACGTTTTGCATGAGCATAATTAAATGTTCTGGGATTCCCAGTCTTCTTAATGTTAGCCATAATTTGTTATAATCTAGACAACCAAATTCCTTTGTATACGTCAGTGACACTACAACTACTAGCTTCAGCATGCCCCACTTCTCAAACGTCGCTGCGGCGGCCTGAGGCCTTAACGGCTCTTTCGGCAATCCATTGGCTCACGAGCCTAACGTGCTCTTTCCTGATTGGTTGAGGTTCTTGTCGTTCATAAAAACCCACTGAAGAGGCTAGGGAAAATGATGCTTCTAAACCGCCGGGGAAATGGAACCCCGCTTGATCAGGATGGGAGGTTGCTCAACTATTAAGAGCCGCCGCCCCCTCGCTACGAGGTCTTGCTTTTTAATTCAATGGAGAGTTAAAAAGTTATTTGTAAAAAAAAAAAAAAAAAAGTTATTTGTGCTTCCGGCCGGAGTCCATTAAGTAGGACACCGGAAGGCGGAAATGCTAGGGCGGAAGTGGCCGGGAGAAGAAGAGAATGGCGGCGGAAGGCTGGATTTGGCTCTGGGGCTGGGGCCGGCGGTGCTTGGGGAGGCCTAGGCTTCCCGGCCCCGGCCCTGGCCCCACCACACCTGTACTTCTTGTTCTTCTTCTGCTGTTGGGGCCAGTAGCTTCAGATATAACTGATGGTAGTAGTGAACACCTCAAGCGGGAGCATTCTCTCATCAAACCTTACCTAGGTGAGGCCCGGAGCGGGAATGAGTAAAGGAGAGGGCAAGGCGGAACACGGTTAGCGGGTTTTCTTTCTGTGGCCTGGCCTAGCCTCTTGAACTCGTTTATTTATGCCCGGCTCTCTACAGGAGTCGGTTCCAGCTCCATGCCCCTCTGGGACTTCCAGGGCAGTACTATGCTCACGAGCCAGTACGTGCGACTGACCCCTGACGAACGCAGCAAAGAGGGTTCTATATGGAACCACCAGGTGAGTGGTTCCCGAGGGACTGAAAGTACCATTCCCTGCCTCCCCAGCACCCGAAGCTTCAGCTTGCTTTCAAAGATTTCCTCCTCTTTTCCCATCTTGGTCACACCCACTAAGAATTTTTTTTAACGCCCCAAACGAACACCCCCCAATACCACTGCTGTCAAATGGATTCCATCTGGGGATCCTGTCTGATTTCTGAGGTGGTAAATCTTGTCGAGTGAAGACTGCCCATTTTTCTCCCACAAGGTCACTGGTCAGCCTTTCAGGTTAGCAGTCTTAACATGCCACCAGGGCTCCTTACCAGTATAGTAGATAATAGATATTGAATAATCACTATGCCTCAGGAGCTGTATTTGACACGTTACATCTTTACTCATTCAAAAGCCATATTTTAAAAAATCCATATGAAAATAATGGTACCATCTCCGTTCTTTTACTGAGAAGCTAATGCTCAGAGTTGAAAGTTCCTTAATCAAAGTCACATAGCCAGTAAAGAAGAGGAGCTATTGAAATTGAACCTTTTCAACAGTGCCGAGAATGGAGTAAACTGTATTTTGAGTATTTGCTTTGTGTTAGGTACTCTCACCTGCTTTATTGTATTTAATTCCCAGATTGTTCTTGTGACTTTCTACAAAGCTAATACAACTATTGGGTGGTATGAATGTCTAAATTCTGATCTGCCAGATCTCCAATTCCAGCAGTACACCAGGCCACATTTCTGTACCTTGTGAGGCACCTCTTAGAATTAGCTTAGGTAGTTGATGGCCTTGTTTGAAGGTCTTGCTGTCAGTAGTATGTAGGGATTGGATTTATGGTTAGTTCTGTTTTGGCCTTATTATTACCGTATAAAACTTCAGTGACCTTTTTGCCTGAGGTCAGGGAGCCCGAGATACCTGACCAAGATCTCGTAGATGCCACATTGAAGAAACTTGGGCTAGGAAAAGGATGAAAAGGAGTAACTTTGGGCTGAGTCAAAATTTAGAGACGAACCTGCTCCTGCCCAGCCCGCCTAATCCCAGCTCCTCCCATGGTTTAAACTCTTGGCCAATCAATGTCCATGTTTCCTTTATCCCCTTGCTTCCTGATCTTTTCTGGTTGACTTTCCCACTGAGTCCTAACGGTAACACAAGCCTACACTTTCCTTGTGTTGCTTCATCTGCTTATTTGCTCAGCTCTTCCCCTTCTTCCTGTCCTTTGCCTCCACACAGCCACAAGGGGCATCTGCAGTTACTTTTTTCAGTTTTCCCTCTGATCTTTAGAGCCCTGAGCCTCCTGGGAAGGAATAAACATGGGTTAAGTGTGTGCATTCTGGCCCCTATTGCCTGCATATCTGTAGTCATTCCCTTGGTTAATTTTGGTCCAACCTATCTTGCTGCCTTCTTGCCTTAGGACCTTTGCACTTATTGTTCCCTCTCTCTGGGACACTGCCTCCTGGCTCTTCATGCTTGCTCGAGTCCTGTCGTCTGCTAAGTCTCAGCTAGAGTGTCACCCACTCGCTCAATGAGTAGTTCATTAACTAGTTCTCCCTCAAGTCACATTCTGTTGTGCTAGTTTGTCTTAGGGCTTTCAGATTATATTTAAAGATGATAACGTATCCCTGTATTTTTTGTGGAAATGAATTCAGTGTAACATTAAGTTGGGTTTTTTCTTTTTTTTTTTTTAAGAGTACATATAGTGCTGAAACTGCTAGAAACTGGGTCGCCCACAAATACCAGTCACTTAAATTATTATTGTCAGTAGCAAGTAGTTGGCATTGTCAGTACCTTGGAGATATCACAGGACTGAGAGGATTCTGCACATACCTTCATAGAGTTTTCAGTATGAATAGACTTCCTTGCCCTATGCTACCCTCCCACCCAATTCCAAGATCTTTTCTGTGTGTCCCTGCTGAGCTCTCTAAAGGCTTAGAGTGCATCCCACAAGTGCTGAAAGAAATTGCCTGGGGCTCTTTGAAAGAATTATCTGCTCAGAGTATCCCCCAAATTCACCTCTTCCATCACTGGGCTGGAAAGATGCTTTCTGAACTTTTCTTTTTTTTTTTGTTTTTTATTATTTTTGTGTGAGTGTACCGTCAAATCAGATCTGACTGGTACAGGAGGAGATTGTCCCTCCTTTTCCCGGCAGAGCATCTGGTGGATTCGAACCGTGTGCCTCTGGGATTGTAGTTGCAGCTCCTTGCCACTAGGCCACCAGAGCTCCCCTTGAACTTTCTTTTTGTTCTCTTCCCTCACTCCATCTGGGAGAGATACTAGATTAGCAAACATTCAGCACCTTCTGTCTCCCAGGCAGAAATAAGACACAGTCCCTGCATGTTAGGGTACAGTGATCAAGGAGAATGAGTAGCTTATGCCAGGCATGGCCCAGAGGGACCTGAAGTCCAGGCGCCTGACATCTGGAAGATAGGATAGGGAGAGGTGGAAGCGGCTCTATCATGAGGGGACCTTATGTGGAGGCTGTAACAATGAGTGGTTTTTAAGCTTGTCTTATTGTTGTGCCATCAGAAATTAGATAACCTTTTATACTTATTTAAATGCTGAAATAGAAAATTGTCTATCAGAACTTTTAAATATTTGCAAAGGATATTGTTTCCATCATAGTTTCAGTATAGGCATACCTTGGAGGTATTGCTGGTTTGTTTCCAGACCACTGTAATAAACCATTTGCCATAGTAAAGTGAGTTACATGAATCTTTGATTTCTTGGTGCATGTAGAAGTTATGTTTAAGCTAGACTGTGGTCTATTAGGAGCTGTGTTGACGTAGTCCCTGGTGTATTCACTGCTAACTAAAAGGGTGATTCGAACCTACAAGATGCTGTAAAAGAGAAAGATGATCAGTGTCCTCCTTTGAAGAGTTACTGCCTTGGAAAGATCTGATAGACTTGGAAAGTGACCTGACAGAAACTTGCTGTGGGTCGGAACTGGTTGGATGGCAGTGGGTTGATTTTTTTTCTTAATTGAAAATGTATAGATCGTACTGTTCCTTCATTTGATTATTCATATACCATTTGATTTATAACATTAATTGTAGTTGATTAATGTAATTAATTACAAATGTCTGATCAGCCTTTTTTAAGCATTTCTTTTTTTATTTAAATTTATTATTAATTT
>NW_006399783.1:20647642-20656677 GCF_000299155.1 Elephantulus edwardii | reverse complement strand
GTGTTGAATATACCACGGACTGCTAGGAGAACAAACAGGTTTGTCCTAGAGAAGGTGAAGCCAGAATGCTCCTTGGAGTCAAGGATTCTGGGGCTTCGTCTGACATACTTTGGGCATGTTGCAAGGAGGGACTGGTCCTTGGAGAGGGACATCATATTTGGGAGAGTGGAGGGACGGCACAGGAGAGGAAGACCCTCAATGAGATGGATCGACTCTGTGACTGGAGCGGTGGGAATGAGTGCATTTGAGATGGCTAGGTTGGCACAGGATAGAACGGCGTTTAGAGCTCTTGTACAGAGGGTCACTGTGAGTCTCAGGGGACTCAATGGCACATAACAACAACAACAACAGTGCAGTTGAAGCCACCTATCTGTTGCTGTGAGTCCCAAATGAGTATGATCCACTGGCCTGGAGGCCAGGACCTTGGGATTCCTGAGCATCCTGTGTCTGCTGTGCATCCAGTGAGAACCACAGCCATATCTCCTCCCTAGTAAATCTGCTTCCAGAACCCCCTACTCTCCATCTTGCCAGCTCAAATCTCTCTCTAGGATTTATGCCTTGGTCTCATCCTATTTCTAGCTTCTAATCCAGAGCACCTGGAGACTTTTGAAGAGTGAACTCGTAGGTTTGCCTTTTTAAGTGTTTTGCTGGTGTGAAACACTGTTTCACCCCTTTTTTTCTCACTCTCCTTTTTGAAGGATGCATTTGCTAAGTAAAGAATCTTAGGTTGATTGTTAATTCTCTTTCAACTCCAGATACCCTAGTCCATTGTCTTTGTTTGTTCTTCATGTTGTGGTTGAGAAGGCAGCTCTCAAGTTAATTGTTGCTCTTTAAAAGGTGTCTTTATTTATCCCCCTCTTGTTGCTTTTAAGATTCTGTTTTTCATGTACCTTTCCTTATCTATCACACTCCTTCCTTTTTACATTTTTATTTATTTTATTGTGGTAAATATGTATTAGAAAAAATTTGCTATTTCAGCATTTATTTATATGTACAATTATCATACCCACCTTTTGAACTATTACCCCAGTTTTTCCATCACTCTTAACAGAAGGTGAGCATTCCCTAAGCAGTGAATCCTCCTTTCCCCTCCCTCCCAGCCAGGTGACCACTAACTAGATTTTTGTCTCTATACATTTGTTCTGTGTACTTCATGTAAGTGGGATCATACAATAGATGTCCTTTGTTATGAATGAATTTCATTTTACATATTTTCAGAGTTCACTCATGTCTCATTTAGGGGTTTTCCTTCATTTTTAATGTGCATAAGTATGGCCTTCTTTTAGTTGGTCCCCTTTGGTATGTAGGACTTTTAAAGCCTTGGACTTCCTTACTCTTTCTTCTGCTTGTCCCCACACTTCTGTGTCTTCCAGTCTTTTACTCTCTTTGTTTCTTTTTGAGTAGTTTGATCCAACCAACTTTGAGTTCACAAAATCGCTCTTGAATTCTTGGTAACCTGTTGCTAAGCTTATCTGTGGCATTTTTAAAATTTCATTTATGTTTTTAGTTCTGTGATTTTTTTTTTTTTAAGAATAATTTTAGAGAAAAAGGTCATTATCTGCCAAAATTCACTAATGTCCAAATAATGGAGTTCCATTGTACCTGTGTTCTTTTTTATTTCGATTTTTGGTGGTTGTTATTCATACCTTTTCTCTTTGTATACTTGAAGGTTTTTGTTTTGCTTTTAATTGTGTTGGAAATTCATACACTAAACCATTTGCTAAGGATCGGGTGGCGTTTTTCCCTGTTGTAAGTAGGGCTCTGTGAGTTGGAGCTGACTCTGTCGCCTAACAATAACATTTATAATCCTGTGACATTGATTACTTTGTGCATCTTGATTATTCTTGTACCAGATATTCATAAAATTGTTGGTAGTAGTTTTGGCCTGGGTGAGTCTCTTTAGTCTGACTTGAGGATTGGGGGCCAAGTTGCTGTCCCAAGGAGGCCCTTTCTTGTTTTACAGTCTTTGTGCTACCAACCCGGGCAAGTTTGGTTCAGCTCTGAGCTAAGATTCCTTGTCCTTCTGTGCCAGAGAGCCTCTCTCACCTCTCAGCTGCCCCTCTAGAATCTGCAAACATTCTCAGGGCAGCATTGGTGTGGCTCAGTATCTGGGTTCCTGCCCGTCATGGGGACCTCACTTGTAGGACTGTGAGCCTGGTAAACTTGTGGGTGCATCATCCAGGCTGAGTGGGCTGTGGGGACATTCAGGGAGGCTCTTGACCCTGACACCTGGGCACAGTGGGAGGAGCTCCCCTGGAGCAGGATCGCCTCTACTTACAAGGTGACCGTGGGGTGCACTGAGTAGCTCTCTGCTCTTTCTGCAGCCATGCTTCCTCAAGGACTGGGAGATGCACGTCCACTTCAAAGTCCACGGCGCAGGGAAGAAGAATCTGCATGGGGATGGCATTGCCTTGTGGTACACCCGTGATCGCCTTGTGCCAGGTAGGGCCATGCTGACATGGAACCTGCTGCCTGGGGCGCAGTGGTAGGTTGCACTTGGCTTCTGTGATCCAGGGTCTTTCACTTGTCGCTCTTTTGTTATAAGACACTGTCTTCTCTCAGATAAAAGCTGGGCTCTGAGTTTATTTCTGGTAGGAATGTACCCCCAGCAAGCTCTCCAGTGTCACAGCTGTGCAAATTGCTACAACTGGGTACTGGCCTTGAGCCACTGCCATTTGGCATTGAGTCAGTTCTGACTGATGGTGACCCCACTTGTGCTGGGCCCTGTATGGTTTTTAGTAGCTGGTTTTTCAGTAGTAGATCACCAGGTCTTCTGATCTGCCTCTAGGTGGATTCAAACTGCCATTCTTTCCGTGAGCAACTCTGTGCTGATCTTGTCTGCCACCCAAGCCTGTGCTCATGCTCTCAATTCTGTGTCCTGTAGTCCTTTGCCCATGGTGCGCCCTGCATCCCTGCATTGTGTGGTGCAGGAAGGAGATTGAGATAAATAAACTCGGGTTGCTCATGTCGTGGGAGCTTGACTGAGAGCAGACCAAAGGGCTCCTACTCCATACCCTCACTAAGATGTAAAAAACCATCTTACATAGTTTCCCCTACTTGTAAAATTCATTTAAAACAAAGGCAAAACCAAGGATGATGGTAGGATAGACCGTATGTGACTGTATGTAGTTCATAAAGCCCAAGATACTTCCTTTCTGATCTGTCACAGAAAGTTTGCTGGCGCCTGGTTTAGAGGCTGGGCCTTTCTTGAGGTGTTGGGGTCCTTCCTGGGTCCTGCCCACTTGGCATGGCTGGGATTGCCATGGTCCCCTGGTGCTCACCTCAGAGCTCGTGGCTTTAGTTTTGTGTCATCTTGATCTTGCCTTCAGGCCCCTCTTCCCTGCCTGGGTGAACGGTGGTGGGTTGACCTTCCCGCACCCCATCCCCACCCTGCTGATGTTACCCACTCAGAACCCCTTTGACCCAGTATGAGAGGATTTCATTACCATTCCAGGGCCTGTGTTTGGAAGCAAAGACAACTTCCATGGCTTAGCCATCTTCTTGGATACATATCCCAATGACGAGACCACTGAGGTAGGCTCTGCTGTTCCTGCAGAGGGCAGAGGAAGGTCTGGTAGCTGGGAGGGGCAGGAGACTGAGACTTTGCCCTGACCCTGGAGCCTCTGGGTATGGGTGCCCCAGCGTTGAGCCAGGCCGCCTGTGGAGTAACCAGTATCTTGGTCCCAGCGTGTGTTCCCGTACATCTCGGTGATGGTGAACAATGGCTCCCTGTCCTACGACCACAGCAAGGATGGGCGCTGGACAGAGCTGGCAGGCTGCACGGCCGACTTCCGGAACCGGGATCATGACACCTTCCTGGCTGTGCGCTACTCCCGGGGCCGCCTGACGGTGAGCAGGCCGCGGGGTGAGAGGGCTGTTGAGGTGCCAGGCTGGGCTGTGGTTTTGCTTGACTTGCCGGCTACTGCAGGTGATGACCGACCTGGAGGACAAGAACCAGTGGAAGAACTGCATCGACATCACTGGTGTGCGTCTGCCCACTGGCTACTACTTCGGGGCCTCTGCCGGCACCGGTGACCTGTCTGGTGAGTGGTGGGCTGGCACATTCATTTCGTCTTCATTTCTGGTCTGGCTGGAGTTTGCAGGTGTGCCTCATTTAGCCAGGGTTATTCTCGCTCATTGTTTAGGTGGTGAGGGCTCCAAGCCTTAGTCCTTGAGCAGTCCTTGGTAGTTTCTCCCTCTTTTGTCTTTAGGAAATGAAAAGCAAAACAAAACCCCAAACTCTAGTCCATTGGATCAGTCTGACTCTGGTGGCCTCATGTCCTGGGTAGGAGTGTTGGCCACTCTAGACTCCAGCAGCTGTGGCTTTCAGGAGTGGACCACCAGGCCTTTCTTCTGAGGCACCTTGGAGTGACTCAGATCCCCAGCCTTTCATTTAACAGCAGAACACATAACCATTTTCACCACCGGGAGCTGTGTTTTAGGAAATTGGAGGCTTTAAGTGTAATTGCTGGAAGATTCTGTCATCTCCATGCTCAGACCTGATCTGTCACCACTGAGCCCTGAAGGTGGTCTTCCCCTGGGATCCTGCCTTGTGCACCCTGAGACAGCCAGCCACGTAGCTGGGCAGTAGTTTTTTCTTGCAGGGGGTGGTTCTGGGCATGCTCACTCGGGCTCACTTGGTCCTGCAGACAATCACGACATCATCTCCCTGAAGCTGTTCCAGCTGATGGTGGAGCACACCCCTGACGAGGAGAACATTGACTGGACCAAGATCGAGCCCAGTGTCAGTTTCCTCAAGTCTCCCAAAGGTATGTGCAGCTGGGGTGGAACGGTGGTGGCCAAGGCGGGCCAAGGCCAGGTGCTCCACCATGACGCTGCTTCGGCTGTCTTCACATTCTTGACTCAGCCCTTCCCGAGCTTCTGGCCAGGCCAGCACTGGTGAAGTTATTAATAAACAAAATGCAGCAAAAAGAAGTCCTCAAGAGTCTGTCCACAGGCTATCTGCTGTACGCCTTCTGTTGGGACCAGCTGTGAATCTCCTGTCTGGGTCCCTGGTGGCACTTTCCCTGAACTGGGAGCAGTGACACCAGCCTGCTGAGCCTCTGGTACCGAGTGCATCACCCCATGGGATGACTTCCATGGGGGCTTCACCTTTTTGGGAGGAGGAGAGGGCATAGCTGCAGGTGTCAGCTAGAGGAGAGGCAGGGTTTGATCCTGGGCTCTCCCCCGGCCCTGACGCTCAGGTGGAGGAATGAGGCTCCTGTGTGCAGGGTCGGGGGCACGCAGACTCCATGGGGTCGGGGTGAGTGTGGGGATACATGAGCTGTGTGTGGTAGGGGGTGCGTGGGCTCCGTAGGGCAGGATCTAGGACAGCAGAGACCTGTGTTCTGCTGTGCCATTTGAGCTGCCCTTTCTCTTCTCCTTCAGACAATGTGGACGACCCCACAGGGAACTTCCGGGGCGGGCCTCTGACGGGCTGGAAGGTGTTCCTGCTGCTGCTGTGCGCCCTCCTGGGCATCATTGTCTGCGCGGTGGTGGGGGCCGTGGTGTTTCAGAAGCGGCAAGAGCGGAACAAGCGTTTCTACTAAGCAAGCTTGTAGGACGCTTGGCTGGGGATGGCCTGGCCTTGGGCTTCAGGCACCATTGTGAACTTTTTTTACTTGGATTGTAAAAGAAAAACAAGACAACCTTATTTCTTAACTGTTTCAAAGAAATAATTAAAGTATTTTCTTACATTTTGCTCCTTGCCCAGCCAGGATAGGTGGCAGGGCTGGGAGTGAGGATTTGCCATCCTTACAGCTGGCAGCGGAGGATGAGGGTCCTCTCCCCACTGCTGGGGTCTCAGGAACAGAGGGCTGCGTCTGTGCGGGTCTGGGCAGGCCCCACAGGACTTTAAGGGGCCTCCCAGAGACAGGCCCCGATGCTGCGTGTGGTGTGGCATGTGCAGTGGCAGCAGAGGTCCGAGTAGAGGAACCTGGGCTTTTCTTTTTATCCCCTGAGCTGCATCTGAAGTCGGCTGTGGAGCAAGGGCTGGAGGAATGCTCAGTGGGGCCGAGTGTGACCGTTTGCTAAATAAAGTGTATTAATGGCCTCAGTGTCACTGACTGCCCCCAGGGCTCACCTTTCATTTCCTTCTGCTGCACCCAGTTATCCATTACTACACACAGAGCACTAGACCTTGGCCTTGGGGTCATGGCAGGGTGTGGAGGGAAGTGATGGGGAACTCTGGGGTGCTGGCTGAGGGGCCTCTAGGACATGGTGGGATGGTGAGAGGGCAGACTAGACAGGATGCTTGAGTTAGCTTGGGGGACAAAGATTGCACGAGGTGGGAGGAAGACAACAGCTGACAGGGCTCTGTCCCCAGCATCCTGCCATCATCAGCCCAGAGTGACCCTGGCTCGGGTCCATCTCCCTGGGCACCTCACTGAGTGGACAGTCACTCCTCTTCAAAGCCGCTGCCTCATTGACTGCTGAGTAACACAGCAGGTGAGTGCCCGTCCTAACAGAAGTACCACCCCTTCTCTTCCTTTTGCAGCCAGCCTTTTTTGTAATTAATATGGTTGTAAAGTCTCAGAAGTACACAAAGTGAAGTGTGAACATTTATATTTCTCCTTAACGCCATCTCACTAGCCTCCTGTCTCTTGTATTCTTTTAGTAGTGGTTTCTTTACAAAGTTCTTGTGTATTGTTTTTCACACTGGATCGTTCCCATTTCTTTACCCCTACCCAACCCATCAAATTCTGCGACCCTATAATTAACCACCTCCCCTGCCCATCGTCACCCCTCTGCTCCACTCCCCTCCTGGGTCCCTCATACTCATTCTACAGTAATGATCTTACACAATATTTGTCCTTAGGGGACTGAGTTAGTTCACTTAGCATAATGCTCTCCAATCCCTCCCAAGTTAGGTAGTGATTTTCAAAATCATTGCTCCTGCATGCTGTGTAGTATTCTGTCATGTGAATGAACCATATTTCTCAATCCATTCGATTTGTTGGACATTTAGGCTGTTTCCATATTCTTGTGATGGTGAATATCTCTGCTGTGAACATTGATATTTACAGGTCTCCGTTTGTGCCTCAGTTCTTATTTTCTCGGGATATATTCCAAGCAGTGGAATAGCTGGATCACATGGAATTCCTATGTTCAGCTTTTTGAGGAAGCACCAAACTGCCTTTCAGAGAGGTTGTACCTGTCTCTTGTATTCTTGATGTCTTCTGTGTACACACAGCTTTCAAATCAGGTTTGATTTAAAAAGATGGTGCCTATCAGTCATAATGAGGTTTAAGTTGGTATTCATTCAGGTGTGTGAGCTTTAACAGCAAACATGGTTCTCACTGAAATAGTTGATTGGCCGTTTTCTCATAGTTGCTGCGTGGAGAAAACTGCTAACATTGCTTACTCGTTCCCTGGCACCGTTCTGGGAGCTGCAGTGTATAAATCCAGTGGTTACCCGAGTGGATGCTGGATATGTCCAAGGCTCCTGCCTGCAGACCTTTCAGGGCTGCTGCAGCTCCTCAGGCACCACGTACTACCTTTAGTTTTTGGCTTTCACTAGGTCTTCCTCAGATTCCTCACTTAGGCAGATTGGCCTCTGGAACCTGTGGATCCCAGCCTTGGCATCACTTGGCCCCTGCCTCATTCTCGGTTCTAGGGCGTCAGGTGGGGGAGGCTGGGCAGGGCATTTTTAAGAGTCGGGTGGTTCTGATGGGCAACCTGGTGGGACCCAGAGGCGATGGGCTGTGGGCAGGAGTGGGAGCGCCACCCATGTTTGTCTGTCCTTGGTGGGCAAGGCCTTTTTTGCACCCAGAGGTGAATCGCTTCAAAGTTCACATTATAGGTACTTTTTTGGGAGAGGGGAGGGCTGTGTTCTATGTCTGCATTTACACAGGATTAAAACGTAGTAACTCATTTTTGTCACATGCATTTTAAAATGCAGTTATTTCATCATCTGAAAGTTAAATATGATTGTAATCCATGTATCTGCTTTGCAACATAATAAAGCATCACACACATAGATCCTTTCAGTATTCTCCATAAACCTTTTGTGCATTTGCTAAATACTTCACCACAAAAGTTTGCATCCATAAGTAGTTGTGTTCTTTACATGTTAAAAAACAACTCAAGATGAGTAATTTGTTTTCTATTGTGTGAATGTGCCTCCGTTTACACACAGCTGATGGGAGCTGAGGTTCTTTTGGTCTTTTGCTCTTGATACAGGGCAGCCTCGAGCATTCCTGAGAGCGTGGCTTCACGCACATGTTATGGAATGGCTCCGTTGTCACTTGGCCTAGTCGTAAGACACTGTGCTGCAATTCCAAAGGCACATGGTTTGAATCCACTAGCTGCCCCGTGGGAGAAGGATGAGCAATCTCCTGTGCAATTAACTGCCACTAGGAACCCCACAGGAGGGTCAGCTGTGGGTCGGTTCTGAAGCTTAGAAGTGAGGATGGCGAGACACTCTCCTCTGCTCTGAACACAGTATCAGGAGGGGCTGGTCCTGGAGAACATCGTGGTTGGTGAAGTGAAGGAGGGTCAGTGAAAAAGCAGACTCGACAAGGTAGATTGATACAGCTGCTGGAACCACAGGTTTGAGCACAGCAGAGATCCTGAGGCTCCAGCCGAGGTTATGAATGGGAGCTGGCCCAACAGCACCCGAACAACTTTAGAGTTTGACCAGTTCTACTCAGTGAGTGAGATGCTCTGTTGCTGCTAAATGGGATGTTGTCAGACTTTAATTTTTTGACAACTTGATGGAAAGTTTAATTTGATTTTACCTACTTTTTGGATTTAGGAAAAAAATTTTCCCCTGAAATCTTTATCTACTTGCTTTTAAGATCTAGCATTGATTTTCCTTGGAATGAATTTCTGCATCGGGTGTGACATTGGCATTGAGCACCCCATTGTGACCCCCTCTTAGCCTTGGGCTGGGATCTGAAGGGTGAAGCCTCCACCGGCAAGGCCACACTCTTTGTACAAGCAGCACCCCCTCTTGCTCCTGCTTTCTTGCTTTCTTCCTGCTCTTTGGTGGCTGAGGGGCTGTGCATGTGACAGCTGAGACCCAGGGACGTCTG
>NW_006399783.1:20647004-20647542 GCF_000299155.1 Elephantulus edwardii | reverse complement strand
GATTGGCACAAGACAGAGCAGAGTTTAGGGCTGTTGTACATAGGGTCGCTATGAGTCACAAGGACTCGACAGCACATAACAGCAACAACAACAACAGTGAACAGTGAATAAGGGTTCCAGTGTCTCCACAACCTCACCAGCATTTGTTGCTTGCTGTTCTGTTAAATCTTACTATTCTTACTGGGTGAGATGATATCTCATAGTTGTTTTGTATGTATAGGTTTTGTATGAGCATGATTAAGTGTTCTGGGATTCCCATTCTTCACAATGTTAGTCCATTATTTCCTTATACAAGGAATTGGAGATTTGTTACAGCAGGTCACTTAGTACCTTGACCTCTGATTTATATATATACCAAAAATCATGCAAGTGATTTTTTTTGTCAGAAATGGTTACTGATGGATTAGCTGATAGCTGAATTAAACATGGCTTTGGTTTTAGTGGAAAGCAGTGCTGCTTTTTGATTGTGTGGATCACAACAAGCTGTGGCTGACTCTGAGAAGAATGGGAATCCCAGAACATTTGATTGTGCTAATGC
>NW_006399783.1:20626600-20644543 GCF_000299155.1 Elephantulus edwardii | reverse complement strand
GGGGGGGGGGGGGCAGAGCCACCTGTGATCACCCCAGAGGTGAGAACTGAAGCTTGGGAGGGTGGAACCTTAGTGCCATCACAGGTACCATCCCAGCCTGGACGTGAAACTCAGGGCTGAGGAGTTAGCTCCCACTCTTAGTGCCCCTCCGTCAAGTGCTTGAAGCTATAGACCTTAATGGAGGAGACACCCATCTTTCCCCTGTGGAGCTGCTGGTGAATTTGAACCAAGAGATTGCGGGCATTTGGTTAGCAGCGTGACGCGCTGTGCACTGCCCCATCAGGGATCCTGGGTGTTTGACGGTATTTAGGCAAGAAAAATTAGGCCTGTTTGAATGACGGAATAATGTTTTCCATTATTTGCTGCCCAAAACAACTCTAACTGCCCCCAACACCAACATTTGTAATGTTATAGGTTGTTTGCAACTCACAGTGCCTATGTATAACAGCTCTGAAATCTCTACCTTGAGCCAACCTCATCTCTGACACCCCCCCATTTCCCCGGTCACTCAGTTCATCTCATCAAGGGTCTTCCTCTCTTGCGCTGTCCCTCCACCCTTCCAACCATGATGTCCTTCTCCAGGGACTGGTCCCTCCTTGCAACATACCCAAATTATGTCAAACAAAGCTTCAGAAGCCTTGCTTCCAAAAAGTAGGTAGCCTGCTTTCACTCTCTCTAGGACAAACCTGTTTGTTGTCCTAGCAGTCCACGGTATATATTCAATACTCTTCTCCAGCACCACAGCTCAAAGGCATCAATTCTCCCTGTAACAGAGGAAGATCTAAAGCATTTTGCAGAAGGTCAGGGACTGCAGCCTTAAATATAAATTAAAGCTCAACGTCAAGAAAAAGATTCTCACTACTGGGCTGATTGGCAGCATCATGACAGATGGTGAAGAAATTGAGACTGTTTACAGCTTCAGCTTGTTTGGCTCCACAATCAACACAATTGGTACCAGCAGCCGGGAAATCAAAAGACAAACTACTGGGGAAATCTGGTCTCAGAGATCTCTCCAGAGTACTGAAGAACAATGATGTCACTCTGAAGATTAAGGTGTGTCTGATCCAAGCCATGGTCTTTGCAATTAATTGCTATGCTGTGCATCATATTACATATAATCATAGTGGCTTTTCTTACATGGAAAGGATGGCTTCTTTCAAGGCACCTCTGTCTTGGTGAACTTGAATCTGTAGCTTGTCAGCCAACAACATCAGCACATGAACAACCCGAGTCACTCAGGGACTCTTGTAATAAAGATAAGGTATGCACACCATATTTATTGTGGCATTATTCACAATAACAAAAGAACGAGAAGTAGCCCAAGTGCTGATTAACAAACGAATGGCTAGACAAACTGGTACATCACACAGTGGAATGTTATGCAGCACTGAAAAACAACTGGTAAAACACTATGCAGTATATATGAGTCTGTAAGACATGCTGAGTGAAATGTCTCAGTCACAAAGTTACAAATGCTGTGTGAGACTGCTGTCATAAAATTGGATTGACGGCTCTGCGCGCTACAGGCCCTTTGCGTCTGCGTACTAGGCCAAACTCTCTTTCTGACTTCGCTGCCGCCATGGCATCTGTGAAAAAGCCTGTGACGAAAGGAGGTAAAAAAAAGAAGCAGGTTCTGAAGTTTACCCTTGACTGTACCCATCCAGTAGAAGATGGAATCATGGATGCTGCTAATTTTGAGCAGTTTCTTCAGGAAAGAATCAAGATTAATGGAAAAGCTGGTAATCTCGGAGGAGGAGTTGTAACCATCGAAAGAAGCAAGAGCAAGATAACTAACCTCTGAGGTGCCTTTTTCCAAACGGTATTTGAAATATCTCACCAAAAAAATATTTGAAGAAGAATCTACGTGATTGGTTGTGTGTAGTTACTAACAGCAAAGAAAGTTATGAATTACGTTACTTCCAGATTAACCAGGATGAAGAAGAGGAGGAAGATGAGGATTAAAACTCATTTCTTGAATATTTTGTATAAGCCCTGAATAAAACATGGGAACCAAAAAAAAAAAAAATTGGATTGACATGGGCAAAGGGGCAGAACAGGAAAAGAGTGGACAGATAATGAACACTGCACTGAAATAGATGGAGGAAAGGAATGTATGATAATATATTTATGACAAAAATCTGGAACAAGACATGCATTACAGGGTGACTTAGAAGAAGGGAGGGCAGGGGGAGGAGAAGAAAGTATGCATTAATGAATGAATGAAAACCCATCCTTTCTGTAAACTTCCACTTAAATGACAAGAAAATTATTTTTAAAAACAAAGTTAATATGCAACTTAAGAAGCCCTGGTGGCATAGGGTGTATTGTTGTTGGGCTGCTAAAGGAAGGGTATGTGGTTCAAGTCCACCAGCTGCTCCTGGAGAGAAAGATGTGCAATATAATGACTAATAGCCTGGAGGCCCCCTGGACAGTCACCAGGTGTGGGAACCAACTCAACAGCTATGTTCCCCACAAACCAGGGGATTTCTAGTAACTTAAACGGTTCTTCAAAGTGTTGAGTGCTGAGGACCATGTCAGAAAATATGGCTATTCCACTTTCTCATCTCCAGAGGGTTGTTGGGACAAACACAAAGACTGGCATCAGTTGGTGACATTCCTCAGTGTGGGGTCCATGAGTCACGGGGCTGCCTCTGGGCCACACTCAGGTCTGCAGGCCGAATTGCCAGGAACATGACATGGCTGTGCATTTTCACACACACCAGAGGGGATTCTTAAGCCCACCAAAGGAGAAGGAGTGCTAGACCTCTTTGTTGTGTCCATTTTAGCGTCCTGTGGCAGTTTACACAAATCAGTTATAAAGCATGTCTTTGGAAAAGGACATCATATTTGAGAAAGTGGAGGGGAAGCCCCTCAATGAGCTGGATTAACAGCTACTAACAATGAGCTCAAGTCTATCAGAGATAATGGGGATGGCGCAGGGCAGGGCTCAGATCTATCATTACAGAATCTCTAGAGTCGTGGTCATCTCAACAACACCGCTACAACAACAATAAAAGTAGCTCAATAAAAATGGCATATTTACTCTTGTAGAATGAAACTAGAGAGCTCTGGTGGCTTAGTGGCAAGAAGCTGCGCTGCAGTCTTAAAGGCACACAGTTCAAGACCACAAGCTGCTCCGCGTGGTTAATTTACTGCCTCTGAAAACCCATCAGAGGGTCAGCTGTGGGTCAGTTCCAACTTGACGGTACACTGTAACAGAATGAAACTGGGAAATTTAGAAATTTTTTATATTCACCGTCTTGCACATACATTGTACTTGGTACAGAAAGCAGGCAAGGGCAATATGGAAACTCAAGACTAATAGAGTACGGCATTAGCCATCTCCATTCAAGGACTGGTGCTGAGAGCGGGTTCAGGATAAGCTTCAATGAGCGCCTCCTGGTGGCTCATTCTGGTGACAACCTAGACTAAATTTTTTTTTGTTTGTTTTAAATTTGTATTTTTAAAAGATTTTCGAGGCGCAGGAGGGGAAGTCCCTCTGGGAGATGGATTGAGTCGGTGACTGGGGCAATCGGGATGAGTGTGTCAGAGACCGTGCGATTGGCACAGGACAGAGCAGAGTTTAGAGCTGTTGTACATAGGGTCGCTGTGAGTCGCAAGCGACTTGATGGCACATAACAACAACAACATAGCAGACATGGCAGCTGAGGCTGAGATTTCAAATATAGAAAAAGAAGGAACAGTTATAAACACATTAGTGATTGTAACGTGGAATGTGAGAAACATGAATGTAAGAAAATTGGACATTGTTAAAGAAATGGAACACAAAAATATTGACACAATAGGTATTGGTGAAGTGAGATGGCTTAGCATGGGACATTTTGAATCAGATGATCATATGATGTACTAGGCTGGTGATGAAAAGGTGAGAAAAAATGGAGTTGCTTTCATAATAAAAAGTCATTTCTGAATCCATCTTGAAATACAATGTGGTGACAGCATAATATCCATACAAGGAAGTCCAGTGAATACCACTATCATTAAGGTATATGCACTGACCACCAGAGCCAAAGAGGAGGAAATACAAGATTTCTACCAACTTTTGCAGTTATAAATCAAACATGCAATTAAGATACATTAATAATAATGGGTGACAGGAATGCAAAAGTTGGGAATAGGGAAGAAGGATTAGTAGTTGGAAAACATGGACTTGGTGACAGAAAAGAAGCTGGAGATAGAATGATAGATTCTGCACATTTAATGATTTTATAAGAAACCCAAACGCAGGCTATTTCCATGGATTTCACCCGATGGTATGCATAGGAATCAGATCGAATACATCTGTGGAAAGAACCACTGGAGAAACTATCAACTGTGAAGACTAGGCCAGGTGCTGATTGTGGAACAGATCACCAACTACTCATATGCAAGTATAAACATAAGCGGAAAAAAATTAAATCCACAGGAACAAAAACTTGACTTAGGTCTATCCCACTTGAATTTCAAAACCATCTCAGGAATAGGTTTGAGTCCTTGAATGCCAATTAGTGAAGACCAAATGAGTTGTGGGAAGATATCAAGAATATCGTCTAGCCGTCGCGGCCCTCTCTGCCCGGGGTGGGCTGCCCTCGGCCCCCAGCTCAGGGCGAGCCGTCGCGGCCCTCTACCTGGGGCGGGCTGCCCTCGGCTCGGGCTGAGCCATCACGGCCCTCAGGGTGAGCTCCTCAGTCCCCAGATTGTGCCATCTGACCCCTGGGTGGGGAAGGGGGAAAAAAAAAGAATGCCTAGGGTATCCAGAGGATGTTACCTAGGCCACCTTCTGCCACCCTCCCCCCAGTAAACCTGAAAGCAACACCCTCAAAGCCCTTCTATTTGTAACTCACAAGTTTGTTCTCTCTAGGTTTGCTCCCTTTCCTATAGGTAACCTTAACACTGAGTTTTACTCCAGAACTGACCCTGAACCCAGTGCCAGTGACAGAAAGGAAATACAACTGACAGCTAAGGAAGCAAAGGAGGATGGAGCCTCTGGGTTCAACCAGCCATCCCCACTGGACCCACCTGGGAAAACACTTTGCAGTCCAGAGGGGAGCAAATGACAGGAAAATATCTTCTAACAGAGCAAGAAGGCAAGCAGCTGTAACCCAAGACCACCAGTAAGGAAATAAAGCGTCCTCCCTTCCCCTCTTTACATCTATGCCCCTGTTCAGCATGAAGAAGCCAGAGAGTCGGCATCCAATTCCCAAATCAATAAGATGGTTGGTTTAATTACTATTGGAAAATGCTTGTCATTCCTCTGTAGCATCTGGTCCCCACTGGACCCTCATCATTTCCTTCACCTGCTCCCCCCACCGACCAAACTGTGCAGCTCTGCAACTGCATCCTGGCCCATCCTCACCCTTCTGCCCCCAACTCTCACCTCCTTTTACCCCCAATATGTTTTTCCCAATAAAAGGGAAAAAAATATCATCCAAGAAGAATGAAAAAGGTCATTACAAAGGCAGAGGAGGAAGAAAAGACCAAGGTGGATGTCAGATGAGACTCTGAATGTTGCACTAGAGCACCAAGAAGCCAAAGCAAAGGCAAGAAATCAAGAAATTAAGGAGCAAAACAAGATTTCAAAGGGCAGCTCGGGAAGACAAAGCAAAGCATTATAATGAAATGTGGAAAGAGCTGGAGTCAGAAAATCGAAAGGGCTGAACTCACTGAGCATTTCTTAACCTGAAGGACAATATTCAAGCCACAAGTTGCAATACTTAAGGATGCGTTGGGCAGAATATTAAATGATCCAAGAAGTATTAAAAGAAGATGGAAGGAGTATACAGAATCACTGTACCAAAAGGAATTGACTGACACAAAATTTCATGAAACAACATATGAGCAAAGAGCCTGTGGTGATGAAGGAAGAAGTTCAAGTTGCTCTGAAAGAATTTGCAAAAAACAAGCCCCAGGAACTGACGGCATACCAACTGACTATTTCAACAAAGAGACACTGCCCTGGATGTGCTTACCAAGTTGTGCCAAGAAATCTGGAGGACAGCCACCTGGCCAACTGACTGGAAGAGATTCATATATTTTTTTCCCCATTCCAAAGAAAGGTGACCTGACAGAGTGTGAAAATTATTAAACAATATCATTAATATAACATGCAAGCAAGATTCTGCTAAAAATTATCAAAAAATTACTGGAACAGCACATCAACAGAGAACTGCCAGATATGCAGGCTGGGTTTAGAAGAGGCCATTGGTACTAGGGATATTATAGCTAATGTCAGCTGGATCTTGGCTGAAAACAGAGAATACCTGAAGAATGTCTATCTGCTTCATTGACTATGCAGAGATGTTTGATTGTGTGGGTCACAACAAACTGTGGCTCTGAGAAGAATGGGAATCCCAGAACACTTGATCATGCTTATGCGAAAACTATACTCGGACCAGGAGGCAGTCATGGGAAGGGTGTAGCTCTAGTGCAATATTCTTAATCTCATTACACACCCATATTGGTCTTTTCTTCCTCCTCCATCTTTGTAATGACCTTTTGCATTCTTCATGGATGATATTCTTGATATCCTCTCACAGCTCATCTGGTCTTCTCTCATTAGTGTTCAGAGCCTCAAACCTGTTCCTGAGGTGATTTTGAAATTCAGTTGGGATAGACTCAAGGCCAAATTTTGGTTCCTGTGGATTTATTTAACTTTCTTCAGCTTCACCATTATGTACCACTGAGTCATCTGTAAATCATAGTAACCCTATGTACAACAGCTTTGAACTCTGCCATATCC
The DNA here is from genome assembly GCF_000299155.1 of Elephantulus edwardii. Taxonomy (NCBI): domain Eukaryota; kingdom Metazoa; phylum Chordata; class Mammalia; order Macroscelidea; family Macroscelididae; genus Elephantulus; species Elephantulus edwardii. Next base: position 20,637,804 of record NW_006399783.1, on the reverse strand, counting down.
TGAGCCAGTGTCACTGTCTCCAGCAGACCTACCCCCCATTACACCATTAACTTTGTCTGTCCATCTCATCATCCAGGGTCTTCCTCTCCTGCACTGTCCCTCTACCCTTCCAAGCATGATGTCCCTCTCTAGAGACTGGCCTCTCCTGGCCACATGCCCAAAGTAAGTGAGATGAGGAACAACCAGGTTTCAACCTTTCCAGGATAAACCTGTTTGTTCTCTTGGCAGTATGTTCAATATTCTTCTCCAGCACCACAACTCAAAGACATCAATTCTTTTTCTGTCATCTCTAGTCATTGTCCAGATCTCTGATGTATAGCAAGTAACTGCGAAGACCATGGCCTGAACCTTGAGGACTAAGGTGCATCTGATTCAGGCTATAGTCTTTCCGATCACTTGCTATGCATCTGAGAGCTGGGCAATGAATAAGGATGACGAAAAAAAATAATTGATGCCTTTGAACTGTGGTGTTGGAGAACATTGAACATCCCATGGACAGCCAAGAGAACAGATATGTCTTGGAGACGGTATAGCCAGAGTACTTTTTGGAGGCAAGAATGATGAAGCTTTGCCTCACATACTTTGGACATGTTGCTAGGTGGGGCTAGGGATATTATAGCTAATGTTAGATGACTCTTGGCTGAAAACAGAGAATACCAGAAGAATGTCTATCCTTGGAGGGAGGACATAAGGCTGGGAAGGATGAATGGTGGGTGAAGGAGAGGAAGACACTCACCTCAACCAGGTGGATTGACATGGTGACTGCAGCAATGGGCTCTTGTGTGTCAGGAAGTGTGAGGGACAGGATAGAAAAAGGATCAGGTCTTTTGTTCACAGGGTCACTATGAGTCATACTCAACTTGATGTCACCTAACAAGAACAACAACATGCCTTGGATTTGGTGCATCTCTTCAGGCTGACGTCGTTGCTCTTTTTTTTTTTTTTTAATTTTTGTGTGAGTGTACCGTCAAATCAGATCTGACTGGTACAGGAGGAGATTGTCCCTCCTTTTCCCGGCAGAGCATCTGGTGGATTCGAACCGTGTGCCTCTGGGATTGTAGTTGCAGCTCCTTGCCACTAGGCCACCAGAGCTCCCCAGCGTCGTTGCTCTTTAGCACTCGGGAGAGGTCCCTGGCAGCATCTTTCTTCAGAGGAATTAGTCTTTTGATTTCCTGACTGCTGGTTTCAAGAGGATTGATTGTGGAGCTGTGCAAGCTGAAATTGTTAACAATCTCAATCTCTTCTCCATCTAACATGGTGCTGGCAATTGGCCCAGTGGTGAGAATCTTTGTCTTCTTGATGTTGAACTTCAATTCATATTGAAGACTACAGTCCTTGACTTTCTGCATCAAACAGTTCAGGCCCTCCTCAGTTTCAGTGAGCAGGGTGGTGTCATCTGCATAACATAGATTGTTGTTTAATTTTCCTTCAATCCTGATGCTACATTTCTCTTAATAAACCTAGTCTCTCAAATGATCTGTTTTACATATATATTGAAAAGGTATGGAGACTGGACACAGCCCTGACGTACTCCTTTTCTAATTTTGAACCACACAGTGTTTCCTTGTTCTATTCGGAGGATTCCTTTCTGGTTCATGGATAGGTTTTGCAAAAGAACAATCAAGTGCTCTGAGATTCCCCTTCTTCTCAAGATTAGCCACAATTTATTGTTATCCACACAGTCAAATGTCTTTGCATAGTCAATGCAATACTGATAGAAATTCCTCTGGTATTCTTCGCTTTCAGTCACAATCCATCTGCCAGTGATGATAATGTTTCTGGTGCTATGGCCTCTTTCAAACCCAGCCTGTGTTTCTCATCAATGTACTGTTTCAGTCATTTTTTTATAATCTTCAGCAGGATTTTGTGTGTGTAATCAGTGATATTGTTGTCATTATGTGCCGCCAAGGCACCTGTGACTCATAGTGACTCTCAGAATCCTGCCCTATCCTGAATTTGTCTCACTGACAAATTATGAAGACCATGGTCTGGATCAGGCACACCTTAGTCTCTAGACTGATTGATATTGCTTCTCTGGATTCTGCAGTGGTCCCTGATGGCAGATATTCCCAAAATGCAATTAGCTTTTTGATTTCCTGACTGCTAGTGCCAAGAGTGTTGATTGTAGAGCTGAGCAAGGTGCAATTGTCAACAACTTCAATCTCTTCTCCATCATCATGGTGCTGCCAATTGGCCCACTAGTAAGAATCTTTTTCTTCCAGATGTTAAGCTTCAATTCATATTGAAGATAGCTCTTGACCTTATGCAGCAAATGCTTCAGGTCTCATCAGTTTCAGCAAGCAAGGTCATATGTGTCATATGCATAATGTGTCATATGCATAATGCAGGTTGTTGTTGAATCTTCTTCCAATCCTGATGCCACATTCTTCCTCCTAAAGTTCAGCCTCTCAAATTGTCTATTCCACATATAGATTGAAAAGATAGGGAGTCAGGACACATAATTTTCCACACTCTGTTTGGTCATCTTTTTTTGGAATGGGAACAATATGGATGTCTTCCAGTTGGCCTGGTAGTTGTCCTCCAGATTTCTTGGCACAATATAATTAGATCTCTATTTTTAGTTAAATAAATAATCATTATAATTATGTAAATATATTCCATCTGGAACCAAGTAGAATACCATAATTATTTTGCCCTAATTGTTCAGCTTTAAACTTTTCTTTAATACTTGTCTCATTTTAAACATGAATTGTTTCCCCAATGCATATCCTTAATTCGTTGATCATAGCAACATGCACTGACAGACAAATGGACAGGTGGCTGTGCATGAGATGCTGTGGTCAGAAATTGAACCCGAGTCTCCTACAAGAGCTCTTCCACTTAACAACCAGTGCCCCCACCTTGTTTACTGCTGTTGAGTTGGGGCCTTGTGCAATCTCACGTGTAACAGAAGAACTACAGGTCGCCCAGTCCTGTGTCATCTACATGATCCCTGAGATGTCTGAGTGCATTATTGTGTCTCTTACGTCCATGCATCTCATTTCCCCTAATTTTCAATGACTCTCAATTTTACCAAACATGATACTGTTTTCCAAAGACTGGTCCTTCCTGATGATGTACCCAAAGTAATTAACCCACAGTCTAACCATTGTTGCATTTCTTTTAAGTCTAATTTGTTTCTTTTTCCTGGAGTGCACATTCAATGTTCTTTGCTAAAGTGACAATTCAAAAGAATGCATCGGTTCTTCTTGTCTTCTGTTTTAGTTTTTTACCTGTATTTTCATCATTTTTCAGCTGTCACAAATTACTCTGAAGATCACAGCTTGGGTCAGGCACACCTTGGTCCTCAGGGTGTGTCGTCTTTGCTTTTAAAACTTTTTAAAGAGGTCATTTTCAGCAGATTACTAGACTGCTCCTTCCATAGACAATGACAATTTATTCAAGGATGAAATTACTAATCACTTCAGTAACCTCTGTACTTCTCATGATGTTGTTTATTGGTTAAAATGTGAAGATTTTTTTGTTTTCTTACCATTCAGGTATAATACATACTAAAGACTGTAGTTTTCTAATCCTCATCTGTAAGTACTTCAAGTCATCTTCATTTATTTAAAACAAGTTTGTGTCATCTGCATGCCATAGTTTATAGTAAGTCTTTCTCCAATCCTAAAGCCATGTTCTTCTTCATATAGGCCAGTTTATCAATTAATAATCTTTTCTATGCAGTGTTTCATTCTATTGTACATAGGGTTTTCGAATGAAATGAAGGGAGTTCTGGTGACCTAGTGGCAAGAGGCTGTGCTGCAAGCCCAAAGTCAGGTGGTTCGAGGCCACCAGCTGCTCCATGGGAGAAGGATGGGCAATCTCCTCCCATGCAATTAACTGCCTCTGAAAATTTGCTGGAGGATCAGCTATGGGCCAGTTCCAACTCTACAGTACACAATAAAAACAGTGCAGGAAAAATATATTAAATGAGTAAGGGATATAATACTTTGAGTATGTTGCCAGGAGGGACCAGTCCTTGGAGAAGGACATCATGCTTGGAAGGGTGGAGACAGCCCAGGAAAGGAAGACCCTGGATAAGATGGATTGATACAATGACTGAGGTAATGAAGGTGGGTGTGTCAGAGACAGTGAGATTGGCTCAGAATAGAGCAGAGTTCAGAGCTACTGTTCATAGCGTTGCTATGAGTTGCAGTTGATTCAATGGCACACAATAATATAGATACAATCTTGTTGCACACCTGTTATGATTTGAATTGTGTCCCTCAAAATATATGTACTAATGATGTAATGTGGAAGCTATATAATGATCAGTGATTTCGTTGCTCATCTGTACTCTAGAGAGATCCCTGACAGCAAACCTCCTCAATGCAATTGGTCTTCTGATTGCCTCACTGCTGGTGACAAGAGTGTTGATTGTGGAAACAAGCAAGATTAAGTTATTAACAACCTCAATCTCTTCTCCATCCACCATGAAGCTGCCAGTTGGCCCAGTGGTGAGAATCTTTGTTTTCTTGATGTTGAGCTTCAATCCATATTGCAAACTACAGTCCTTGATCCTCTGCAGCAAAAGCTTCAGGCCTTCCTCAGTTTCAGAAAGTAAGATTATGTCATCTGCATAGCTCAGGTTGTTGACAAGTCTTCCTCCAATATTGATGCCACATTCCTCCTCACAAAGTTCAGCCCTAGAATGATCTGTTCTGCATACAGAGCTCAAAAGGGAAAAACCCCACCAAAATATAACATAGTGAAATTCTCCAAAACTGAAGGTAAAGAATACTGAAAGGAGGTCAGGAATAAGGAAAAGTAAACTGTAAAGAAGAACCAGTAAGATTAAGCTTTAATTTCTCAGTAGAAACCATGGAAGCAAGAGGGCAGTTGCATAGTATACATAAAACACTGAAAGAAAAAAACTTGCCAACAAGAATCCTGCACTCAGAAAAATTGTATATCAAAACTGAAGGTGAAATTAAGACATTTTCTGATAAATAGAAAAGTAGGAAATTTGTGAAGGCCAGAACAACACTACTAAACATACTAAAGGTAGCTCTTTGCAATAAGAGCCAATAATGACAGCAAACTAAAATCAATGTACATGACAACATCATCCAGAAACTGACCTGGACACAGAAATATACAAAGTAAATTAGACATATCACACTGAAAATAGCAAAGTAGAAGTATGTTGTTGTTATGTGCCATTGAGTCTCTTGCGAGTCATAGCAACCCTATGTACAAAGCCCTAAACGATGGTCTATCCTGTGCCAACCTCGCCGTTTCAAACACACTCATTCCCACCACTCCACTCACAGAATTGATCCATCTCATCGAGGGTCTTCCTCTCCTGCGCCGTCCCTTTACTCTCCCAAACATGATGTCCCTCTCCAAGGACCAGTCCCTCCTTGCAACATGCCCAAAGTATGTCAGACGAAGCTGCAGAATTCTTGACTCCAAGGAATATTCTGGCTTCACCCTCTCCAGGACAAACCTGTTTGTTCTCCTAGCAGTTGATGGTATATTCAACACTCTTCTCCAGCACCACAGCTCAAAGGCATCAATTCTCTTTCTATCATCCCTATTCACTGACCAACTCTCTGATGAATAGCATGTAATTGCAAAGACTGTAGCCTGAATCAGGTGCACATTAGTCTCCAGCCTGATGTTGTTGCTCTTCAGTACTCCTGAGAGGTTCCTCACAGCTGACTTTCCCAATGTAATTCGTCTCCTGATTTCCTGGCTGCTGTTACCAAGAGTGCTGACTATGGAACCATGTAAACTAAAACTGTTAACTATCTCAATCTCTTTACCATCCATACTGATGCTGCCAATTGGCCCAGTGGTGAGAATCTTTGTTTTCTTGATGTTGAGCTTCAATCTATATTGAAGACTGAAGTCCTTGATCTTCTTTTTTTAAATTTTATTTTATTATTTTTGTGTGAGTGTACTGTCAAATCAGATCTGACTGGTACAGGAGGAGATTGTCCCTCCTTCCCTGGCAGAGCATCTGGTGGATTCGAACCATGCGCCTCTGGGATTGTAGTTGCAACTCCTTACCACTAGGCCACCAGAGCTCCCCCCTTGATCTTCTGCAGCAAGCGCTTCAGGTCCTCCTCAGTTTCAGCGAGCAGAGTTGTGTCATCTGCATAATACAGTTTGTTGATGATTCTTCCACCAATCCTGATACCACATTCCTCCTCGTACAGCCCAGCGTCTCAGATGATCTGTTCGACATACAGACTGAAAAGGTATGGAGACAGAATACATCCCTGATGGGCCCACTTCTTGATTTTGAACCATCCAGTGTCTCCCTGATCTGTTCTGACGACTGCCTCTTGGTCCAAGTATAGGTTTCACATTAGCACAATCAAATGTTCTGGGATTACCATTCTTCTCAGAGTCAGCCATACCTTGTTGTGATCCACACAGTCAAAAGCCTTTGCATAATCAATGAAGCACAGATAGACATTCTTCTGGTAATCTCTGCTTTCCACCAAGATCCCTCTAACAGTAGCTATAATATCCCTAGTATAACGACCTCTTCTAAATCCAGCCTGCACATCTGGCAGTTCTCTGTTGACATATTGTCCAAACATTTTTGGATAATTTTCAGCAGAATCTTGCTTGCATGTGATATCAATGATATTGTTCGATAATTTCCACACTCCGTTGGGTCACCTTTCTTTGGAATGGGAACAAATAATTGATCTCTTCCAGCTGGCTGTCCTTCAGGCACAACTTAGTGAGCACATCCAGGGCAGCATTTAACTAGAAGTATAGCTATGAAAATTGAAGATTTGTAATGATATGCAATGGAAATTAAGAGAATAAGAAGCAAGTTACAGAATTTCTAAATGGAGAGGAAGTTGAGATTACAAAATAAATTTAATTATGTTAAATTTGAAAAGAAAACAGAAATATTACAAGTTAACCTCCAAGAAAATTAGTAAACCTTTTCATCAAATAAAAAGAAGAAAACCATAAAGACTTAGTAAATACTGAGAACTGATCTGCCACCTGGACCTGTCCAGTGCACTAGGGCACCCTGCCATGTGGAGACCACTCCATCGCCTCTGTGCCAGGAGCGCCAATATCACAGTACTGATATCACAGAGCAGCTGAAGGAATTCTTTGACTGAGATAGGCAGGAAGGAAGCCAAGTGCTCTTGACTGCTACAGTCTGAAGCCAAGTCTCTGTCTTGCTGATCTGAGAGGGCCAGGGAACTAGCAGTTAAAGCACCAAGTTCTAGTTTGGCTCCCACTGGGACCATTCTCCTGTCCAGAGCACTGGACCACTCTGCCACGTGAAGACCACCACGTGGAGATGGCCTTGCCAACACCAGGCTGTTCTACACTCTCCGGGCCTCTCCCAGAGCCAGCACTTGAGCTGAGGATCCTTTGGACCTTTCCCTGTTGCCTGGCCTAGAATACTGCTAATTCACAGGCCATCTCTCTTCCCTACTGAAGCAAGTCTTCTATTGAGTCAAAGAATCAGAGAGAAATTCAGGCAGGGTGAGCTACCCTTCCTTCCTTTACAGCAGTGAACACCTGAGCCAAAGTTATCAGACCAAGGGCTTGCTAAGACCTCAGATGAGTAAAACTAACACAGCAATAACACAGAAGAAACAGACTGGCTCACATCCTACACAAAACTAAACCAAGATGTCACCCAAAAAGTGATCAAAGCATAGAATCTTTGGATTTCCTGAAGCCAGAAAGTCTGATGGAACTTTTTTGACACAAAATTCAAAAGAATATAATGATTGGATATTTTCAGTGAGTGAAAGACAAACTTGAAGAATTACAGGACTCTGCAAGCAAAAGCCAAGGGGAGTTATAAAAACCCACACAAACAATCCAAGACAGTTCAGATAAAACAAATGAGGCATTTGAGGCTCTGGAAAAATAAGAAACCACAATCCAAAATATAAGGACCAATGTTTCAAATGCTGTCAACATGTTGGAGCGACATATGAGCAGAGTTGAAGAGATGGAACACAGAACCAGCAAAATGGAAGATAGAATTCTCAGCACTGATCTGCTAGAACAAAAAGAAAAACCAAAAAGGAAGGAAAAAGAAGAAAGCCTAAGAATAATGTGGGACACTATCAAGAGGAATAATATGCATAATTGGAATCCCAGGACGGGAAGAAGCAAGTAAAGGCACCAAGAAAATTGTGGAAGAATTACTAGAAGAAAAATTTCCAGGCATAATGCAGAATGAGAGACTATATATACAAGAAGATGAGCAAACTATATAGAATAGACCCCAAAGGAAAAACATCAAGGCATATCATGGTCCAATTTGCCAGAACCATAGATAAAGAGAGAATTCTGAAAGTAGCTAGGGAGAAGTGAAGAGTAACATATAAAGGAGAGAAAATAAGATTAAGTATCAATTTATCAGCATGAACCATGTGAGCAAGAAGACAGTGGAATGACGTATATCAAACACTCAAAGAATACAATTGTCAACCCAAAATACCAGACTGAACAAAACTGTCATATATGACAGAGAGATCAAGATATTCTCAGATAAGCAGATTGTTAAGGGAGTTTATCAAAACAAGACCAGCATTGCAGGAAATACTGAGGGATGGCCTTATTACAGAGACGCTACAGAAAGCAGAACGGACCAAAGTAACCAACAACAAAACAAGAACTCAACAAAATGATAGCAATAAAATCTTGCATCTCAATAATTACACTGAATGTGAATTGTTTAAATGGACCAGTGAAGAGAAAAAGAGTAGCAGATTAGATAAAAATCAAAACCCATCAATAAGCTATATATCTACAAGAGACACTCCTGAAAAGTGAAGATAAAGAAAGACTAAAAATTGGGGAGCTCTGGTGGCCCAGTGGCAAGAAACTGCACTGCAATCACAGAGGTATACGGTTCAAATCCACCAGATGCTCTGCTGAAGAAGGAGGGACAATCTCCTCCTGTACCAGTCAGATCTGATTTGACAGTACACACACACACACAAGAAAATAAAAATTTTTAAAAAGACTAAAAATAATAGGATGGGAAAAATATACCAAGCAAATGGCAACCAGAAAAAAGCAGGAGTAGCGATATTAATCTCTGATAACATATATTTCAATGTACAACCACACTTTCATCCCAAAGGACAAGCAAAGTCACTATATAAAGCTTACAGGTTCAATAGAACAAGAGGACATAACCATAATAAATATCTATGTACTAACTGAAAGAGCTGAAAAATGTACAAAGCAAATGTTAATACAACTGGAAAAAAAATAGCAATAGTAGTAGGAGACTTCAATACACCACTGTCAAGAAACTATAGAACTACTGGAAAGAAACTCAACAAAGATGCTGAAAAAAATTAAACCACACAATAAATCAATTTGATCTCATAGATATATATAGGTAATGCACCGCCCCAAAAATACAGTATGCCTTCCTCCCCAGTATGCATGGAACATTCTCCAGAACAGATCACATTTTAAGTCACAAAGGAAGCATCAATAAATTTTAAAAACTTAGACATAATACAAAGCATATTCTCAGGCCACAATGCTATAAAATTAGAAATTACTAGTAAGAGGATAAAGAACAAAAATTCATGCATTTGGAACCTGAACAATACCCTGCACGAACATGAATGGATAGTAGAAGAAATGAAAAACGAAAGAAAAATTTTCTTGAAACAAATGACTGTAGTTAGGTGGGTAAGGAGAAAACTGCAACAATGAATGCTTGGAAATCCAAGTTTTCTGTAAACTTTCATTAAAGTATTAATAAAAAACTTTAAAAAAGAAAAGGGAAAAAAGAATCAAAGCACAACTTACTGAAACCTCTGGTACAGCCAAAGCATTAATTAAAGGTCAATTTATAACAATAAGGAAACACATCAAAAGGCAAGGAAAAAAAATAATTGATTATTTAACCCAACATCTCCAACAAGTTGAAAAAGAACAGCAAGAAAACTCAACGTCCTCTAAAAGAAAATAGAATTATAAAACTTAGGGCAGAAATAAATGAAATAGAAAACAGAAACAATTGAAAACATTAATAAGACCAGGAAAGGTCAATTAACAAACTATTAGCAAAAGTAAAAAAGGAAAAGAAAGGACACAAACCATCTGAATAAGAGATGAAAGGGGCAATCTCACACAGAAATAACAAAAATAAAAAGCTTAGCAATGGAATATTATGGAAAAACTCAAATAAATATGAAAACCTAGAGGAAATTGGCAAATACTTAGAAATTCACACACCACCTAAACTGACACAGACTGAAATAAAACACCTGAACAGACTCATTATAAAAGAAGAAATTGAATAGGTAGTAAAACAACTTACAGTAACAACAACAAAAACACCCTGCATCAGATGGTTTTACTAGTGAGTTTTATCAAACCTTCAGTGAAGAACTGTCACCAATTCTACATAAAATATTTCAGAAAACAGAAAAAGATGGACTTCTCCCAGACTCATTCTATGAAGCAAACATATCCTTGATACCACAGTCAGATAGAGACACCATCAAAACAGAAAACTCTAGGCCAGTATCTCTCATGAACATAGATGGGAAAATCCTCAATAAAATCCTGGCCAATAGAATCCAACAGTTCAATAAAAAAATAATTCACCATGACCAAGTGGGATTCATAACAAGTATGCAAGGATGGATGGTTCAACATAAGAAAAACAATCAGTGTCATTCATTACATTAACAAAGCAAAGAACAAGAACCACATGATCCTATTAACTGATGTAGAAAAGGCCTTTGACAAAATCCAACACATTTTCCTGATTAAAATACTCAACAAAATAGGAATAGAGGGAAATTTCCTCAACACAGTAAAAAGTATATACACAAACCCAAGAGCCAACATTATTCTCAATGGAGAGAGATTACAGCATTCTCTTCAAGAACAGGAACTAGGCAAGGAGTCCCACTATCACCTCTCCTATTCAATATTGTATTGGAAGTCTTCAGCAATAGCAATAAGACAAGAGAAAGAAATAAGAGGTAACCAAATTAGCAAAGAGGAGGTAAAATTATCTCTATATGCAGATGATATGAGAGTATACTTAGAAAACCCTAAAGACTCAATGAGAAAATTATTGGACATAGTTGACCAATTCAGCAAAGTCAAAGGATACAAGATCAACATACAAAAATAATTTGGTAGGCAACGAGGAGGTAAAATTATCCCTCTATGCTGATGACATGATAGTATACTTAGAAAACCCTAAAGACTCAGCA
>NW_006399783.1:20570191-20622873 GCF_000299155.1 Elephantulus edwardii | reverse complement strand
ATTAAATACTTGGGAGTAAATCTAACTAGAAACACAAAAGACCTATTCAAAGAAAATTGCAAAACATTACTACAAGAAGCAAAAAGAGACCTAGAGAAATGGAAGAATATACCATGCTCATGAATAGGAAGACTCAATATTGTGAAAATGATTATTCTACCAAAGGCAATCTACAAGTTCCATGCAATCCCATTACAAACGCCAATTCCATTCTTCAATGAGATAGAAAAGGCACTTTTCAATTTTATCTGGAATAGAAAGAGACCTCGAAAAAGCAAAGCACTCTTGAAAAATAAAAACAAGGTAGGAGGTATCTCACACCCTGATCTCAAATCCTACTAGACTGTAGTGGTGGTCAAGACAGTGTGGTATTGGTACTGTGAAAGACATATAGATCAATGGAATAGAATTGAGGACCCAGAAATCAGCTCATCTACCTATGGTCAACTGACTTTTTACAAGAAGATGAGATCAGTTAAGTGAGGAAACAAAAACCTCTCTAACAAACAGTATTGGAAAACTATCTGTAGAAAGTTCAAGCAAGACCCACATCTCACAAAAACCAACTCAAAGTGGATCAAGGACCTAGGATAAAAACCAAGGAATACAAATTCCATCAGAGAAAAGCTTGGAAGAACTCTAGAAGCATTAATCTACGATATGAATAGTCTTGAAAAACCTACAACCAAGAGAGAATAAAATAGATGAATGAGGCCTTCTAAGAATCAAATCCTTATGCACGTCAAAAACTTCTTCAACAAGTTAAAAAGGAAACCCGCAGATTGAGGAAAAATATTTGATAGTAGCATATCTGATAAGGAACTCATATCTAAAACTTGCAGAATACTCCCGCACCTCAACAAGAAAAAGATAAAAAACGGGGGAGCTCTAGTGGCCTAGTGGTAAGAAGCTGCATTGCAATCCCAGAGATATGCAGTTCGAATCCACCAGTTGCTCTGCCAGAGAAGGAGGGGCCATCTCCTCCTGTACCAGTCAGATCCAGTTTGACGGTACACACACAGAGAAAATAATAAAATTAAAAAAAAAAGATAAAAAACTCAATCGCAAAATGGGAACAGGATATGAATAGACACTTCATCAAAGAAGACATTCAGACGGCGAAGAAACACTTGAAAAAATGTTCAAAATCCCTAGCTCTTGGCGAGCTCTGGTGGCCTAGTGGCAAGAAGCTGCTCTGCAATCCCAGAGATGTGAGGTTTGAATCGACCAGATGCTCTGCTGAAGGAGGGACAATCTCCTCCTGTACCAGTCAGATCTGATTTGACGGTACACACATTAAAAAAAAAATCCCTAGCTCTCAGAGAGATGCAAATCCAAACAACCATGAGTTGTCATCTCACCCCACTAACAATAACAAAGTTGAACAGAGCAGCAAACAACAAATGCTGGCAAGGCTGTGGAGAGATTGATACCCTTATCCACTGCTAGTAGGAGAATAAAATGATGCAACCACTACAGAAGCAATATGGCTCTTTCTCAAAAAGTTGGAAATAAAAATACTATTTGACTCAGCAATTCCACTACTAGGAATACACTCTAAAGAAACCAGAACTGCCACACAAACAAATACATGCACACTTATGTTTATTGCATTATTCACAATAGCAAAGAGATGGAAGCAACCCAAGTTCCCATCAACAAATGAATGGATAGAAAAACTATGGTATAGTCACACAATAGAATACTATGCAGCACTGAAAACCAAGGAACTCATAAAATACTACACAACATGGGTGACCCTGGAGACATTATGCTGAGTGAAATCTCTCAGTCACAAAAGAACAAATACTGCAAATACCATTATTATAAAACAGGATTGACATGGAGGTAGGGGGGGAAACTAAGAAAAGGGGATAAATAATGGACACTGCATTGGAGCAGATGAAGAAAAGAACTGTTTAAAAGGAATATATGATTAGGCATTATTTGTATGACAGCAATCCAGAAGAAGACATGCATAGCAAAGAGGACTGGAAAATGGAGGAAATTATGCAACAATCTATGAATATTTTTTTAAAAAAATGTAAACTAGAAGAGGGGGATAGGGAGGAAAATGTGCAACAATGAATGAATGAAAATCCAACTTTTCTGCAATCTTTCATTAAAATCACAATTTTTACACACACACACACACACACACACACACAGATGTAAATACTAAAACAACACCAGAAAGATAAGAAAAAGTAACAGGACAAGTAAAATGAACTCAGTACAGAAAAGCAGATGAAATAGAGATAGCAGCAACACCACAAAGAAAAAAAAGTGCAGCAAAATGGCAACAATATAATTATGTTGTTTTTATTTGTGTACCATCAAGTCAAAACTGACCCATAACTGACCCTCCAGTGGGTTTTCAGAGGCAATTGGTTGCTCATCTGTCTCCTGCGGAGAAGCTCATATATTCAAACCACGCACCTTTCTGTCTCCTGCGGAGAAGCTCATATATTCAAACCACGCACCTTTGTCAGCACAGCTCTCTATCTCTAGGCCACCAGAGCTCAATATAACCACATTATCGGTTCAGGTCATTTGTTTGTAGAGTCGCTATGAATCGTATTTGACTCGACAGCAATCAACAAAAACAATCAATAATTACACCAAATGTGAATATACTAAGTACACCAGTCAGGAGGAAAAGAGCAATAGATTAAAAAAAAAGAATCATCAACATGTTCTCTACAAGATACACACCTTAGATACAAAGACAAAGATAAAAAATCAAAGATAGGGAAAATACATCATACAAAGAGCAATGAAAAGTGTTTTGATGCAAAAGCAGAACTGAGAATGTTAATTTTTTATAAAATAGATTTCAAGACAAAAGCCAGTGTAAGATACAAGGAAAGAAATTATATATTCATCAGAGGGTCAATTGAACAAGAGAATATAATTATAATTACTATCTATACACTGAAGTACAGGGCTGAGAGAGACATAAAATACACTTTAACAGATTTGTAGAGAGGAATCAACAACTCTATAATGTTATGAGCTGTGGAATCAACTGACTCATAATGACCCTATAAGAAATTACTCTGAACCCCACCCTATCCTGAGTCAACCTCACTTTCTGACACACCTGATCTCTTACAGCCTCTGAAAATCCAATAATAGTAGGAGACTTCAATATACTTCTTCACTGAAGGACAAAATGACTACAGAGAAATTCAACAAAGACTCATAAGAACTAAATAATACAGTTAGCCAACTAAATAATATAGACATATGTAGAAAATTCTACCTAACAAGAGAACAGTCTACATTTTTCTCCAGTGCTTAGCTTACAAAGCAAGCCACAGCACATTTTTTAAAAAATTATATATTACAAAACGTATTCCCAAATCACAATGCTATAAAATTAGAAATAAACCACAAAGAATTCAAGGGGGAAAACCTTAAGTACACAGAAACAAAATAACAGCCTGGTTGAACACTATTGGGTAATAGAAGAAATAAAAAAAAATTGAAAAATTTCTTGAAGAGAATGAAAATATAACATAGTAAAATTTTGGGGATACAGCAAAGGCTCTGAGATCAATTTATAGCAATAAACACATACCCAAAAATAACCCAAATCAACACTTTAACCCAGCATCTCCAACAATTAGAAAAAGAACAGTAATCTAAGCCTACAGTCTCCAGAAAAAAAGGAAATAATAAAGAGAAGAGATAAATGAAACATAAAAACAATAGAAAGCATTTATAAGACTAGAAGTTGATTCTTTGAAAGGATTAATAGAATAGAGAAGCCCCTGGCAATCAGGAAAAAAAAGGAGAAAGTGTAGAATACTTGAATAAGAAATGAAATGGATGATGCCTCAACAGACACAACTGAAATGAAAAGGACAATAATAGAATACTATGAAGAATTATACTCAAACAAATTTGAAAATCTAGAGAAAATGGACAAATTTTTAGAAACTCATTGCCTAGCTAATACAGACAGAGATAGAAAGTTTTAATAGATCCATTATAAAAGAAGTTGAGCAAGTCATAAAAATATTCTCAAAAAGTCCTGGCTTAGAAAGCTCACCATTGAATTCTATCAAACATTAAAAGAAAGAGCTGACATTAATTCTACTCAAAGTATCTCTGAATATAGGAAAAGGACTACTTCCATACTCATTCTATGAAGCAAGTATAACCTTTAGGCCAAAGCCAGGAAAACATACCATTAATAGTTAGAATTATTAGACTAATATCTTTCATGAACAAAACTGCAAAAATTCTCAACAAAATCCTAGTCAATAGATCAAACATCATAGGGGAAAAACTATTCATTATGATTTAATGGGATTCATACCAAGTTTGCAAGCATAATTTAATATTAGAAAAGCAATCAGTGTAATTCACCACATCAATAAACCAAAGGAAAAGAACTACTACATCAACATTTCAATTGATGCAGAAAAGACATTCAACAAAATTCAACACCTTTTTTTGATGAAAACACCCAACAAAATAAGAGTAGAGCAGAAATTCATAAACATAATTAAAAATATATATGCGAAACCAATGGTCAACATTACTATATTGAAGGCACATTGGAGATATTTTTCTATGTTTTCAATGTTTCTATTTTCTTTTTTAAAATTTCTTTACAGCATATTCTTTCCATTTAATTTTTTTCCCACATTCATTCATTGCTGCACATTTTCCTCCTTGTCCATCCCTCCCAGTTCATTTTTCTCTTTGAAGAAAAAAACAAATTCTTTCTTTGTAATACAATCCCCCCACCCTGAGTCCACAGTCCACTTAAATATGCATTTCTTTTTCTGTAATCTTGTCATGAAAATAATACTTAATTCTATATTCCTTTTAAACAGTTCTTTCCCTCATCTGTTATTATCTATCCCCTCTTTTTTTTAAAATTTTTTTTTTATTATTTTGTGTGTGTGTGTACTGTAAAATCAGCTCTGACTGGTACAGGAGGAGGTTGTTCCTCCTTCTCCAGCAGAGCATCTGGTGGATTTGAACTGCACAGCCCTGGGATATCCCCTCTTTTCTTATGTTCCCCCCAACTCCAATGTCAGTCCCATTTTTACAACAGTGGCATCATGCAATATTTGTCCTTTTGTGACTGAGATATTTCACTCAGCATAAAGTCCTTCAGGGTCACCCATTTTGCATATTTCATGAGTTCCTTGTTTTTCAATGCAGCATAGTATTCCATTGTGTGAATATACCACAGCTTCTCTATTCATTCGTTTGTTGATGAACACTTGGGTTGTTACCAGCTCTTTGCTATTGCAAACAAAGCCAAAATAAACAAGGGTGTGCATATATATGTGCTTGGGTGGCAGTTAGGGTTTCTTTAGGGTATATTTCCAGTAGTGGAATTGCTGGGTCAAATGGTATTCCTTTTTCCAACTTTTTGAGAAAACACCATACTGCTTTCCATAGTGGTTGCACCATTTTACACTCCCACCAACAGTGAATAAGTGTTCCAGTTTCTCCACAACCTCACCAGCATTTTCTGTTTGCTGCTCTGTTGAATTTTGCTATTTTTACTGGGGTGAGATAATATCTCATAGTTGTTTTCAATGTTTCTATTTTCAGTGTTGCCTTTTATCACCACTCTTATTTCAATATTGTATTCTAAGTACTATCCAAAGTAATAAGGCAAGAAAAGGAAATAAAAGGCATTCAAATTTACAAAAAGAAGCAAAGTTAGTTGTATTTGAAAATTATATGGTATTATATACAGAAAGTATCAAAGACTCAGTAAAAAAGTTATTGAATCCAGTTGCTCAGTTCAGCAAAGTGGCAGGGTACAAGTTCAATATACAAGACAGAGAAATATTCCTCTACAGTAAGAAAGAGAACCCAAAAAGAGAAAAAGGCAAGCAGTGCCATGCATTGTGCATGAGCACAATAACCAACCAGAAGATGAAATACTTAGGAATAAATATTGCAAGAGATACAAAAGATTTTTACAAAGAAAACTAAAAAATACTACTACAAGAACCCAAAGAGACCTATATAAGTGAAAAATAATTCCATGCTCATAGATTGGAAGACTTAGCATCGTGAGAGTGACAATATTACCAAAAGTAATCTACAAATATAATGCAGTCCCTATCCAGATACCATCATCATTTTCCAAAGACATGGAAAAAGTTATCACCAACTTCTTATGGGAAGAAGAAAGACCCTGGCTAAGCAAAGAGATATTGAAGAAAAAAAGCAAAATAGGAGGTCTTACACTGAAGAAAAAACAAAATAGGAGATCTTACACTGAAGAAAAATAAGATAGGAGGTCTTACACTTCCTGATCTCAAGACCTACTATGCAGCCACAGAGATCAAAACATCGTGCCATTGGTACAAAGACAGGTACATAGACTAATGGAATAAAATGGAGAACCAAAAATAGGTCCATAAACTCATGAACAACTGATCCTTGATAAAGAGATGAAATTCATTAAGAGGGAGGGGGAAAAGCTTCTTTAACAAATAATGCTGGCAAAACTGGAAGTCTAGGGGAGCTCCGGTGGCCTAGTGGCAAGAAGCTGCACTGCAGTCCCAGAGGTGTGTGGTTCTAAAACACCAGATGCTGTGCTGGAGAAGGAGGGACAATCTCCTCCTGTACCTGTCAGATCTGATTTGACGGTATATGCACAAAAAAATAGTAAAAACAAACAAACAAACAAACAAAAAACCTGGAGGTCTATTTGCAAAAAATGGAAATAAGACCCATACTTTACATCACATACAAAAACAAACTTAAGTGGATCAAAGACCTTTACCTAATACCTAATACAATAAAGATCACTAAAGATAAAATCAGGGCAAATTTAGGAACACTTGTTATTGTTATGTGCCATCAAGTTGTCCATGACTCATGATAACATAAACAATGGCTCTGAACTTTTTTTAGAATTTTCTTCCTTCTATTTTTTTTTTTAAATGTATTTACTAATTTTAATGAAAGTTTACAGAGACAGGATTTCCAGTCACTTTGGCTCATTGCTATGATCCTGTGCAACAAGTGCTTCAGGTCTTCTTTACTTTCACCAAGCAAAGTTGTGTCATTTGTATAATCAGGTTGTTTATGAGTCTTCCTCCAGTCCTGAAGCTACGTTCTTCTTCATAAAGACCAGTTTCTTGAATGATCTGTTCAGCATATATATAGACATTCTTCTGGTACTCTACACTTTCAGCCAAGACCTATTTGACATCAGCAATGATATTCCTAGTGCCATGGGCTCTTCTAAACTCAGCTTGTATTTCTGGCAGTTCTCTGTCAATGCATTGTTCTAGCTATTTTATAAAATAATTTTCAGTAATATTTTGATTGCTTATGATATTGTTCAAGATTTTTCACATTCTGTTAGATTATCTTTTTTTGGAATAAGACTAAATATGTATCTCTTCCAGTCAGTTGGCCAGGTAGATGTCCTCCAGATTTCTTGACAAAGCTGGTGAACATATCAAGGGCTGCATCTGTTTGTTAAAATATGTCAACTGATATTTCATCAATTTGTGGGGCCTTATTTTTTTGCCAATACCCTCAGAGCAGGTTGAACTTCTTTTGTGACCATTTGTTCTTAATCATATGATACTTTCTGAAATGGTTTTGTGTTAAACAATTATTTTTGGTACAGTGACTGTGTGTTCTTTTTATCTTCTTTTGATGATTCCTGGATTATTCAAGATTTTGACCCTTGCATCTATCAGTATTGCAACTTGAGGCTTGAATCTGTTTTTCAGTTCTTCAACTTGAGAAATTCTGAAATTTTAATTTTCTCATTCCAACTCTTTGCACATTTTGTTATAATATTTTGTTTTGTCTTCACAGCTGCCCTTTCGATATCTTCTATTCAACTCTTTAACTTTGTCATTTCTGGAGCTCTGGTTGGTAGTGGCAAGAAGCTGTGCTGCAATAGCAGAGATATGCAGATCAAATCCACCAGATGTTCTGCTGGAGAAGGAGGGACAATCTCTTCTGTACGAGTCAGATCCGATTTGACGGTACACACACAAAATAATAAAATAAAACCCCAAAACTTTGTCATTTCTCTCCTTTATTTTGGCTTCTCCACATCCTAGTGCAATTTTCAGAGTCTATTTTTTTTTTCTGGTGTTCCCGAGTTTATTGAAATTATTACAGCATAGCACTCACACTCAAACGACTCCACGTGGTGTTTTGAAATTCATCCCAGCTGTGCTGAGTGACCTGCAGGTTAGACCGACTGCCAAAGTCCAAGAGCTTCAGCATTTCCATAGTATCAGGATCTACTTCAATGATCTCCTGATCCAGGGCTGAAACCTCTGGTACATAATTATCTCTCCTTTCTCTCTCCTCCTCCTGCAGCTTAATGGAGATGCCTCTCACAGGCCCTCTCTGAATCCGCTTCATCAGATGTGTGACATAGCCTGCTCTCTTGTTCCGGAGCTTCTTGCTGGGAATAATGGCGATCTCCTCGCACACGCACTTGTTCATGTGGAAGTCATTACCCAGGCGCGTGTAGTATTTCTCAGTGATGACCCGGGCCACCTTCTTCACGGTTTTGGTGCCCACACAGCCCATGTTGGCGGGTCCTTGGTGAAAGAGCCTGACATCTATTTTTGTGTTTTCTTTTTCCTCTGTCTTTGTAATGAATTTTATATTCTACATGGGATTATTTCCTTGACATCCTCCCACAGCTCATCGGGTGTTTATTAGTGTCCAATGCCTGAAATCTGCTCTTGAAACAGTTGTTTAATTCAGGGGAGATAGACCAAAGGTCATATCTTGGTTATTGTGGATTTGCTTTCATTTCCTTTAGCTTTAATTTGAACTTGCACATTGTTGCACTATAATTGAAAGCACACAATCAGTAGAGGATAAACTAGATGGTTGAGAGCTCCAAAAAGGAAATCTTTATGTGTATTAGAAGAGTTCTCCAAAAGAGAAAGAAGAAAACCCAGAAACTGGGGAAAAATATTTGTCGGTTGCATATCCCATAAAGGACATTATCCTAAACCTATAAAGAATTCCAGCGCCTCAAAAAGAAAAAGACAAACAACTCAACTACAAAACATAGAGGACATAAACAGACAGTTTACCAAGGAAGACATCCAGATGGCCAACAAACACTTGAACAAATGCTCAAGATCAACAGCTATTGTTTTTGTTAGGTGCTTTCAAGCCAAGTCTGACTCACAGTGACCATAGTTTAACAGATTTGAACCTTGTTTGATCCTGTGCCATCCTCACATACTTGAACCCATTGCTGCAGTCACTATGTTAATTTATCTGGTTGATGGGCTGCCTTCTTTTTTGCCAACTCTCTACCTTTCCAAGCAAGATGTTCTTCTTCAAGGAACAGCTTCTTCTAGCAACATGCCCGGAGTATGTGAGATGAAGCTTTATCATCTCCAAGAAGCACTCTGGCTGCACTTTCTCCAAGACGTATCTGTTCTTTTGGCAGTCATGGGGTATTCAGTACTTTTCTCTAACATCACGGCTCTAAGGCATCAGTTCTTCTGTCATCTAAATGCAACATCACGGCTCTAAGGCATCAGTTCTTCTGTCATCTAAATGCTCAGCGCCTTAATTGGGTGCAATTTAGTCCTCAAACTGATTAAATTGCTCCTCAGTAATTTGGAGATGTCTCTGACTACATATTTTCTTGGTACAATGTGTCTTCTGATCTCCTGACTGTTGGTACCAGGTTTACTGATTTTGAATCCATGTAAGATGAAGTCATTGAGTTTCAGTCTTTTCTTCAGCTATCATGATGTTGTCTAGCGGTCCAGTTGTGAGAATTTTTGTTTCCTTGACATTGAAATGTAATCCATATTGAAGGCTGTATTGTCTGATCTTCTGCAGCAAGCACTTCAAGTCCTCATTCTCAGCAAGCAAGGTGTGTCATCTGCATAACGTAGATCATTGATAAGTCTTCCTGTGATCCTAATGCTACATTCTCCATCAGGAGTTCATTTTCTAATTTGCTCAGCATACAGATTGAATAGGTATGGAGAGAGTATACCACCCTATTACACACCTTTCTTAATTTAAAATAATGTAGCATTTCCTTGTTCTGTTCTCACAACAGCCTCTTTGTTTAAGAACAGGTTTTGCATGAGCACAATAAAGTGTTGTGAGATTCTTATGATCTGTTATGTACGATCCAGAGAGTCATATGCCTTTACATAGTCAATAAAGCAAAAGCAGACATTTTTTGGTATTCTTTATTCTCAACTAGGATCCATCTGACATCAACAATATATCATGGCCTCTTCTAAATCCAACTTGAGATTCTGGCAGTTCTCTATTTATTATTCCAGCCAGTTTTAAATGATCGTCAGCAGTACTTTGTTTACATGTGATAGTAAAGCTGCTGTTGTTGTTGTTGTGGATTGCCATCAAGTCCAGCACGACTCATAGTGACCCTGTGAACAAAAGGCCTGAAGCCCCTCTGCAAACCACCAACATTTATCAAAGTTCATAGAGTTTACAGAGGCATGTTGTTTAGGAAGTGGATGCCACTCCTGCTTCAGTAGTAAAGTATTGTTTGATAATTTCCACATTCTGTTGGATCACTTTTTTTTTAAATGGAGATAAATATGATCTCTTCCAGCCAGTCAGCCAGGCAGTTGTCCTCCAAATTTCCTAGCACAGACTAGAGCATAACTAGAGCTGCATCTGTTTGTTGAAACATGTCAGTTGATATCCCATCTATTCCTGGAGCCTTCTTTTTTGCCAATGCCTTCAATGTTTGAACTCCTTCCTTCAATTACCTTGACCCTTGTTCATAAAGTACTACCTGAAATATTTCCATGTCAACCAATTATTTTTGGTAGAGTGAGTCTATGTATTCATTTCTCCTATCTTTTTTTGATGCTTACTTCGATCATTTGATGTCCAGTCTCATTTCTGTCATCAAGATCCTACTTTCTGACAACCATACCTTCCTCATCATTTCCAACTTTTGCATTCTAGTCACCAAGAGTTATCAACTCATCTTGATTGCATGTTTGTTCAATTTAGGACTACAAAAGTTGGTAAAAATTATCATTTTTCTTCTCTTTTGCTTTATATTGGTGCACATATTTGAATAATAGTCATATTAACAGGTCTTCCTTGTTTGCATATGCATAGTATCTTATCACTCACAACATTGTACTTTAGGATAGATCCTGAAATTGTCTTTTTCCCTATGACTGCAACACCGTTCTTCCTTAGTTTTTCATTCTCAGCATAATAGATCATATAATTGACTTGTTCAAAGTGGCCCATGCTAGTCCTTCTTAGTTCTTTGATACCTAGAGTGTCAGTCTTCTTATTTCAATTGAATAATGACAACTTCCAATTTACTTTATTTTTACACTCATACTTGAAAGGTGGGTGACTCTAATCTGCAGCCCTCAGGCCTGTTCTTAATTGTTTTTGGTCAAGCATTCTTCTAAGTCGTGTAACCCTGGTGTGTTCACTTGCTGTACAGAGGTAACTTGTGGTTGCAGTGAAGCTGAACACTGTGACACTGATGAGTCAAATGCGATAATGGGTATCCATGGTGGACAGTGTTTGGTGAAGCTCCCCGATTAAAACAGGCTTGGAAGCAGGAGTGGCATCCACTTCTGTAAATAGCTTGCCTCCGGAAACCCTATGAACCTGGAGAGAGAATGAAAGTTATGCAAATGTCAGGGACTTTCGTTCATAGGGTCGCTATAAGTTGTCTACAACTCGACAGCACTTAACAACAACAACACATACTTTATACACTCCATGTTCCAATTATTACAGTACACTTAACAGCTGTTTCTCATACTTTTGAGTGACTTCCAATCTGGGCTCTGCCTCTCATCCCATATTCTTGTATTGCTCCTTGGGTTTTCAGAGGCCTGTTATTTCAGAAGTGGATGGCCAATCTTGCTTCCTAGTCTATCTTAACCTGGGAGCTCTGTTGAAATCTATCCACCATCGGTGACCCTTCTGGCATTTGAAAGCCTGGTGGCCTATCTTCCAGCATCACAGCAACCCACAAGTTATGCCAGTACAACAAACTGTAAGACACGTGCTGCACTGATAAGAACAAACAATAAACAAGCAGACATATACCCACCTATGGAATAAAGTCATAAGTTATTTGCAATTTACTCCCCCTATACGAGGACTATGTTGGACAACCCCACAACTGGGGTTTCTTTCAAAGAAGAGTTGCAACACAAGAATCACATACTCCTATTCATGTTTGTTAAAACACTCTTTATAACAGAAAGAGATGGAAAAAAACTCAAGTGGCCATCAAGGTGTAAATGGCTAAAAGAAACCTGGTATGTTCACGTTCACACTATGAACTGTTACACATCACTAGAAATTGATCAATAATATAACGCATAAAATTATGTAATATTAATTTGAAGCTGAACATCAAGAAGAAAAAAATTCTAACCAATGAGCCAATTGGCAGCACCACGATAGAAGAAGAGATTGAGGTTGTTACGAATTTCTGCTTGTTAAGTTCCACAATCAGTGCTCTTGGCACCAGCAACCAGGAAATAAAAAGATGAATTACACTGGGAAAATCTGCAGTCAGGGACCTCTCCAGAATGCTAAAGAGCAATGACATCAATCTAGAGACTAAGGTGCACCCAATCCAGGCCATGGTCTTTGCAATTACTTCCTATGCTGGACAGTAACCAAGGATGACAGACAGAAGAATTGATACCTTTGAGTTGTGGTGCTGGAAAAGAGTCTTAATATACCATGGAGAAGGATATCATGCTTCGAAGGGTGGAGGGACAGAGCAGGAAAGAAATATCCCAGATAAGATAGATTGGCACAGTAACTGGGGCAATATGGGTAGGCGTGTTGGAGACAGTGAGACTAACTCAGGATAGGGCAGGTTTCAGAGCTATTGTACA
Source organism: Elephantulus edwardii (assembly GCF_000299155.1). Lineage (NCBI taxonomy): Eukaryota > Metazoa > Chordata > Mammalia > Macroscelidea > Macroscelididae > Elephantulus > Elephantulus edwardii. Next base: position 20,609,995 of record NW_006399783.1, on the reverse strand, counting down.
TAGGGTTACTATGAGTCACAAGCAATTTGATGGCACATAATGACAACTGTTCCCTTGCTCTGTTTGCACAACAGCCTCTTGGTCTAGATCTAGGTTTCACATGAGCACAATTAAGTGTTCTGGGATTCCAATTATTCTTAATGTTAGCCAGACTTGTTATGATCTACACAGTCAAATGCCTTTGCACAGTCAATAAAGCATAAATAGATATTCTTCTGGTATTCTTTACTTTCAGCCAGGATCTATCTGACCTCAGTAATGATACACTTGGTGTCATGACCTCTTTTTTTTCTATATTTTATTAATTTTCATAAACATTTACAGAGATTTTGGGTTTCCATTCATTCATTGTTGCACTATTCTCTCTACCCTCCTCCCAGTTTGTTCTTGTCCAAATGTCACAGTGCTTGTCAAAGCCAATTCTGATTAATCTTCTTTGTCACTGTGTCCTTTGCCATTCCCTATCACTCCTCCCTGAGAGAGACTTCACCCTGAGTCATAAGGAAAAGGGGATGGCGTATTCTCTTAGCTACTTCCTGCTGAAAAGGGACGCTGTGGGTTTCAGGGTGAAGGTCTTCTCGCACTACTTCATGACCTCTTCTAAATCCTGCTTGAACTTCTGGCAGTTCCTCATTTATGTACCATTCTAGTCATTTTTCATAATCTCCAGCAGTGTTTTGCTTACATGTGATATTAATGATATTGTTTTATAGTTCCCATATTCTGTTAAGATCACCTTTCTTGGGAATGGGAACAAATATGGATCTCTTCCAATTAGTTGGCCAGACAGCTGTTCTCCAAATTTCCTGGCATAGACTGATGAGAGCATCCAAGGCTACATCTGTTAGAAGAAATATGTCAGTTGGTATCCCATCAATTCTGGGGGCCTTATTTATTTATTTATTTATTTATTGCCAATGCCTTCAGTGCAGCTTCAACTTCTTTCTTCATTACCATTGACTTCTCCTGATGGTACTTCTTGGCTTATGATACCTCCTGATATTTTCAGTGTCAGTGAGTTCTTTTTGGTACAGTGACTCTATGTATTCCCTCCATATTCTTTTATTTATTTATTTATTTTTTCTCCATATTCTTTTGATGCTTCCTGGACCATTCAACATATTATCCATTGTTGTTTTTGTTGTTATGTGTCATCTGACTCATGGCGACCCTATGTACAACAGCCCTAAACCTTGCTCTATCCTGAGCCAACCTCATTGTCTCTGACACACCTATACCCACCACCTTCATTACCCCAGTCACTGATTCAATCCACCTCAACCAGGGTTTTCCTCTCTTGCACTGTCCCTTCACATTTCCAAGCATGATGTCCCTCTCCAAGGACTTTTCCCTCCTTGCAACATGTCCAAAGTATGTCAGATAGAGTTTTAAGATCCTTGCCTCCAAGGAGCAGCCTGGCTTCACCCTCTCCAGGATGAATGTATTTGTTCTTCTAGCAGTCCATGGTATATTCAATATTCTTCTCCAGCAACACAAAGGCATCAATTCTCCTTCTATCATCTCTAGTTATTGTCTAGCTTTCTGATGCCTAGCAAGCAATTACGAAGACCGTGGCCTAGATCAAGCACTCTTTAATCTCCAGACAAACATCATTACTCTTCAGTACTCTGGAGAGATCTCTGAGAGCAGATTTTCCCAATGCAATTCTTCTTTTGATTCCCTGGATGCTAGTACCAAGAGTGTTGATTGTGGAGCCAAGCAAGTTGAAGCTGTTAAGAATCTCAATCTCTTCGCCATCTATCATGATGCTGCCAATCAGCCCAGTGGTGAGAATCTTTGTTTTCTTGATGTTGAGCTTCAATCCATATTGAAGGGTTCAGTCCTTGACCTTCTGCAACAAATGTCTCAGGTCCTCATCAGTTTCAGCAAACAGGGTTGTATCATCTGTATAACACAGGTTGTTGATGTCACATTCCTCCTCATAGAGCCCATAGCATCTTTCAGTAATGTGATGTAAGGCTTAAATTTGTTTTTCAGTTCTTTCAACTTGAGAAATGTAAAGCGAGTTCTTCCTTTTTATTCTCTAATTCTAGCTCTCTGCACATTCCATTATAATACTTTGCTTTGTCTTATCAAGCGGCCCTTTGAAAAATTTCTGTTTAGCTCTTTCACTTCATCTTTCCCCTTTGTTTTGGCTTCTCAATACTCTAGTGAAATTTTCAGAGTTCTTTCTGACATTCATTTCATTTTTTCCCTTCCTCTTCTGTCTTTAAAATGATCTTTTTGCTCTCTTTATGCATGATACACTTGATGTCATCCCACAACTCCTCTAATCTTCGATCATTGGTGTCAGTGCTTCAAATTTTTCTTAAGATGATTTTGAAATTCTAGTAGAATAGACTCAAGATCATATTTTGGTTCTTGTGGACTTGTTTTATCTTTCTTCAGCTTCAATTTGAACTTGCTCATGAGTTAATTGATGATCTGTTCCACAGTCCAATGCTGGCCTAGTTTTGATTGCTGATAGTGAGCTTCTCCAACAATTCCTTCCACAGATACAGTCTGATTCCCATGCAGCCCCTCATGTGAGTCCCATGTGTAAATTTGTTATTTCTGTTTTTTTTTTTTAAAAATATATTGGCCATGAATAAATAATTGAAAATACACAATTCAATCATTCTATTTCCAGCCTCATTTCTACCACCAAGTCCATATTTTCCAATTACCATTTCTTATTTCCAACTTTTGTATTCCAGTCACCAATAATCATTAATGCATCTTTATTGCATGTTTGGTCAATTTCTGACTGCAAGATTTTGTAAAAATTGTCAATTTCCTCATCTTTGGCTTTATTTGTAGAAGCCTATATTTGAATAATAGTCACATTAACAGGTCTTCCTTGTGTTTTGTATGGCTAATATCTGATCACTCACAACATTATACTTCAGGCTAGAACGTGAAATTGACATTTTGTCTATGAATGCAACATCATTCTTCTCCTGTGTTCATCCCCAGAATTGAGAAACACTATGTGATTGTCTGAATCAAAGTGTCCAAAATTAATTTATCTCATTTCATCTCATCTCACTAATGCTTAGAATGTCTGTTTTCATGCATTCTATTTCTTTTTTCACAACTTCTAGTTTTCCAGCATTATTGTTTGAAGCACTGCATGTTCCAATTATTAATGGATGTTTGCCATTATTTTTCCTCATTTTGATTGATAAAGCCAATCTGGGCTTTACCTCTAATACTATAACTATTTGTGTTCTTCTACTGTTTATAGGGTTTTCAGAAGCTGTCTGTTTAAGAAGTCGATGCCAATTCTGCTTCCTAGTCTGTCTTAATCTGGGAGTTCTACTAAAACCAGTCCACCATGGGTGACCCTGTTGGCATTTGACACAGCAGTGGCATGGCTTTCAGTATTAAAGCAATCTACAAGTTATCTCAGTATAGCAAACTGACAGAAAGTGCTATACTAATTAGAATGATGTATTCCCCAAATACAAGAAAGTGACCACTTAGTGTTGTACTTCTAATAGTAAATAAGGCATAAGCATATTACGTTACCAGATCTAGTTGAAGTCTGTATAGATGTGATACCATGTGCTCCTGGGAGTGCACTGAAAGTGTTCTAGCTGAGACTCAGGGCTGACACACTGAAGTTAGGTCCTACAAGTAGATATTAATGATGGAAGTCTTAGATAAAGCCTTGCTGTTAGTGCTTCACACAAGAAAAGCTTGCCTTCTGGTTCCAAACAGCTTTAAATAAGACTTCCAGCCCCCAACCGGCTATTAAGGAAAAAGTCCCACCTTCCAGGTCACAATTGCTTTAAACAAGATGCTCTCAGCTCCTAACTGACTGTTAATCAAAAAAAGGCTCTCCATCTGGGTCCCAACTGCTTTAAACAAGAGGCTCCCAGTTTCTAATGGACTGTTAATGAAAAAGGAATATTCCATAGATTGCCAAAAAGTCAAATACACCTAACTTGGAAGAAGTGCAGCACGGTCCTCTCTAGAGGCATGAGTGGTGAGATTTATCTCACATAGTTTGGACCTGTCATCAGGAGGCACTAGCCTTGGAAAAGATGATCATACTCTGCCAAATGGAGAGTTAAAGAAGAAAACCCTCAGTGAGACACTTTGACACAGTGCTTGCAACAATGAGCTTAAGTGCAACAGAGATTGTGTGACTGGTGCAGGATCAGGCAAAGTTTCAAACCTATGTTATGGGGCCACTATGAGTTAGAAGACACCTAACAACTGCAATGCAGAAGAACATGGAGGCTTGCGAGCTGCTAGGATCCTGAACAAAATTCCACACAGTTTCTAGAAGAACACAGACTAATAAGAAACATCTGGTGATCTGCTTCTGAAATAGGCCAATCAAAACCCTGTGGAGTACAAAGGCTTGATCTGTAAGAGTTGTGGTGATGGCTCAGAACTGGGCAGCTCTGTGTTTCATTTTACATGAGATCCCTGTGAGTTGGAAGCGAGTTGGAGACTGCCGCCATGCACCCCTGGTGGTGATCATGTAGAGAGAGTTCAGAAAGGTCTCTTCTCTCCTCTCTCTCTAGGTAGTCTGTGCGTGTTGCCACTTGTTTGGGATCTCGCTGTCCCATTCTATGCTAATGACAGGCCTAAGCCTTCTAGGATATCCTCTTCTGGGTAAACTGGTCGAATGGAGTTATTTAGCACAGGCATGTGCCAGTTCCTAGAAGCTTTCTAGTCTGGAGGGCATTTGTCTGATAGAAATCTGGGAAGCAAAACTCAGAGGGTGGGCTGCTCCTGGTGAGACTGAGGGCTGGCATTAGACCTCACAAGGGAGTTCTAGACCTCAGACTTTCAGGTCTCACTGCCATTCTTGTCTAGATCTAGTGGAGCACCCAAGGTTTGGTGTCAGAGCCCCACTGCCCCAAATCCCTGGTCCACACCCTGTTCTCTCCACTCACCCTGCTTCCCAGGAGGTACCAACTCCTATGTCTCCTTAGCTGGTGGTCCCATCCCACATTCAGTGAGGGAGATCAAAGGCCATGCTGACTGTTGCCTCCATGTTCCCTACCTGGACTCCTTCTCATGGCATTAGGGACTCACCTTGTCAGGCCCCTCAGAGGCTTCCTCACCTTTACATTCTCTCAACCCTGCCTTGTTCCTCCCATTTCAGGATCACTACCAAGGTGCACCTAATCCAGGCCACGGTCTTCATGATTATTTGCTATGCATCAGAGAGCTGGATAATGACTAAGGATGACAGAAGAATTGATGCCTTCAAGCTGTGGTGCTGGAGAAGAGCATTGAACATACCATGAACCACCAAGAGAACAAATAGATCTGTCTTGGAGAGGGTGAAACCAGATTCCTCCATGGAGGCTAGGATTTTTAAGCTCTCTCTCACATACTTTTGGCACACAGCCAGGAGGGACCAGCCCCTGGAGAAAGACATCATACTTGGAAGGTTGGAGGGACAGCACAGGAGAGGAAGACCCCATATGAGATGGATTGACATGATAACTGGGGCAATGGGATTAGGTGTGTTGGAGTCCGTGAGACTGGCTCAGGATAGGGCAGGGTTCAGAGGTGTTGTACATAGGGTCACGATGAGTCACCGGCAGCTCATCAGTACATAACAACTACATCTCTTGCTATTCCTCCACTGACAGTTCTCCTCCATCAGATCTCAATTTAAACCTTGCCTCTCCTAGGAAAACCCAGCTTCAACATTGGGCTTCCTGAGTCTCCTGTGTACAACTTGATTTATGGCTACTGACTCGAGCAATATAAAATTAGACTTTTACCACTTTTACCCACAAGCTTTGTCACTCTTTTCTTCAAGCATAACTGACTGGAGGGAGAGGTTCAGGGAATTTTTCTACCTGCTTTAGGCCCTTCTAGCCCCTTCAGTGTAAACTCTCACCATGCAATCTCTATGTTAGACACATATGCTACCTCAGTCTACCCATGATGCACTTTTAGTTTCAATTTCTTTCACATTCCTTCTATACGTACAGTTCACACCTCTTCATCAATGTGATGGGATAAATGCGTTTTTCACGTTGTTGTTACTATGTGCTGTCAAGTTATTTGTGACTCATAGTGATCCTATGTACAGCAGCTCTGAACCCTGCTCTATCTTGAGCCAACCTCAGGAAACTCATTAATTTGGAGAGGCTGAAGGGTGGAATGTTATAGATTGATTTGTCTCCTCAAAATATGTTTTGGAATTCCTGCTCTTATTCCTACAGATGTTATTTTGTGAGGAAGTATGGCTTTCTTTATGCTAATGAAGTTATACTTTCATAGGGTGGGTTCTATACTTACCTATAGGTGCATTATAAAAAGAGCAAATTAGACACAGGTGCAAGCTGAAGAGACACAGATGAACTTCAAGCATTGTTAGCAGTTACTAGAAACTTAAAAAAAAAACCCCAAACACACAAACAAAAACCCAAAACAAAACACACCCTAAAACCAAAACACAAAAAACAATCTTAAACTAAAAAAACAATAGAAAAACTCCGGGCATGTTGTCATGAGGGGTCAGACCTTTGAAAAAAGACATCATGCTAGGCAAAGTAGGTCACTGAAAAATAGGAAAACCCTCAAGGAGATGGATTGGTTCAGTTAAGTGCAACAATGGGCTTGAGCATGGTGATCATGAAGGTGGTTGAAGGAAGAGAGCAAGGTTCTGATATTCATACAGTCTTGATTTAATGGCATCTAATAAGTATGTCAGAAATGATGAGGATGACACAGGATAGGACAAGGGTCAGATCAGTTTTTCATAGTCGTCAACTTGACAGCACCTAACAACAACTGGAAACTAGTAGAGATTTTGCCTGTCTTTTACTAGATATTGAAATGGACAAAGAAAGCTTTCTCCCTAGAGCCAAACCATCAATTCAGCTTTCAACCTTATGAATAGCTGAGAAATGAAATTTCTATTCTTGAAAGCTGCCCACTTGTGCTATTTGTTACAGTAGCATAGTCCTTGTTAAGTTTCCTAGAGTCAAAATCCACTCATAACTGACCCTCCAGTGGGTTTTCAGAGGCTATAAATCACATGAGAGGAGAATGTCTGTCTTTCTCCTTTGGAGTATCTAGTGGCTTTGAATCAAGTACCTTTGGCTTGGCAGTGAAAGTCCTTACCCACTAGGCCACCGGAGTTCCCTACAGCAGCAATAGACAATCAAAACAATGCATTTACCCAGAAAAAACTCCTCTGACCTCCTTAAGGGACATGTCCTCAAGATTTTTTTTTCCTTCCAGGCGAGGACCTGGCAAAGCTGTATCTAACGTTCGTCTGACTATGGTATCTCACCCTCTTTACCCCTGAGGCTGTGAATCCTGCATTTCCTAGTTCCCAGGCCTACACGGGACCTGGCTCTGGACATCCCATAGGTGCTCAGAAAATGTTTACTGAGTGTGGATGAGCTGGTGAGTGTAGTCCAAGCAGAAGTTTGAGGTTGAACATATCAATGACTCCTCTGGAAGTGACATTTAGGGAAACTTAAGGGTTTCTGCACAGGCACGGACTAAAAGCTGACTATCCCATGTCTTGTTTTTACCTTGTGTTTATGCAGGGAATGAAACGATACTCACTCCCTTGCATCCCATCCTTTCCCCCCACCCCAACTCCTGTTTCTATTTTTACTTTTAACTTCAGCCAAACCTCAACTTAATCTTCACAGTAAATGCTCCACCCTGTAACAGCTCCTTTCATCTTCCTTCCTCCAGCCTCAAACTGTCACTATGCTCCACAGGTGTGACCACATCTGCTGGTCAGCCTCTGGAAGGTTCGGACATTACACATGGGCTCAGAGTAAGGCAACTGGGGGGCTCTCGGTGAGGAGGAAGCCCGTGTCTAACAACACTGCCTTCTCAGAGAACAGCAGCAACTCCTATGAACTGGGGCTGCATAGTTATGTCACTGACCCGCCAAGACTCGACCAAAGTGTTTTCTGAGTCACACATAGCCAAGAAATTGTGATCGAAAAGAATGCCTGCACTGATGACTCTGATTTGCGTGCGTCCTGGAAAGTTGTTATCCTAGCTTTCTTGTTTTTAATCCTAACTTTCTTCAGGATGTGGAGATGCCTAGAGGTCCCGAGGACGGGTTTGTTCTTACTTAACGGTACGTAGGGCCTTAGCGGGCCTGGGCCTAGGAAGCGCAGATAGCAGGTTCCAGGAGAGCTTCCAGAGCGCAGAAGGCGGACCCGGCAACCTCTCCCCTGCGCCTGCGCACTTCTCCCCGCTCAGCCCCCGCCCCTGCAGCTCTGGTTTTCAAATTTGAAACCTGCTTCTTTTCCCGCCGGAATGTGCTGACCAGCAGAGGGAGGGGGCGGGGCCCCATGTCAACCAATCGGGCCGCCGAGCGTGCCACAGGCCAATGGGCGTGGGCGCGATATAGTCCCGCCCTCTCAGCGCCCACGTGCGGGGGCCGGGCCAGGTCTCGTCGGAGGGCTCGTCGTTTGGCTCTCTCTTGGTCGGGCATTTTATGATCCGCGTAGTCCGGGACACAATCCCTGCGGCCTTCAGTTCCCGGCCTGGGCTCACGAGCGAGATGAGTCCGACTCAGCTTCCCAAGGCCAGAGGTTCGCGGACGGGCTGGGCTCAAAACTGGAAGCTGGACCAGCCGGGACGGCGAGCAGCCTAGCTGCGGGTGAGCGGCGGGCGGGGCGTCCCGGGGGCGGGGCCAGGGCGGGGCGTGCTGGGGGCGGGGCCGGGCCCTGTGTTTGTTGCTCCGTGTCAGTTATATTGTAACAAAAGTGCTGCCGCGCTCCGCCGCCGGCGCCTCTGGCCCGCCCGCTGCCAGCTGTCGCCGACATGGAACCCGTGGCCAGCAACATCCAGGTCCTGCTGCAGGCGGCCGAGTACCTGGAGCGCCGCGAGAGAGGTAAGGAAGAGCCCCAGTCCGGGCTTCGGGCCGGCGGCCTCACTGACATGGGCCTGGATTGGACTTGTCTCCCAACTCGGAAGATGCCTGGCCCGAGCCCTGTCGCCTCAAGGTTCCCCCAGCACTCAGCACGCACCCCAGAGCGATCCGCGAGTGGTCGAGCAGGGAAGGATTGGGAAATGACTCTGACGCCGAAAGCCTGACGCGGGCGGGGGGCTCTCTCTCTGGCAGAGGCTGAGCATGGCTACGCGTCTCTGTGCCCGCACCGCAGTCCAGGCCCTGTCCATCGGAGGAAGAAGCGAACCCACCAAGCCCCTGGCGGGCTGGACATTGGGCGGTGAGGAGAGCGGGGGCGAGGGGGCGGCGGGGCGGGGGATGGGCGCTGCTGGTGCCTCCTCTACCTTTTACTTCCTTTCAATTGCCTCTTAGGGCCAGGTACCTTGCTCTGGGAGGCATTCACTATCCGCACTCGCTAACCTCTTCCTACCATCACTCTCTAAATGAGTATCGTTTCTTTCATTGAAACACTATTTCTTAAGCACCTCTGATGTGCCAGAACTAGAACTGTGAACAGTTTTATGCCCTTGTCCACTCATACTCCTCCATTCCACAAAGCAAATGGCACAGCTGCCTTTGAACATACCATTCCCTCCTATTTTGAATGCGCCTTCCTCTACGCTCCTTGGAAAAGTTGAGGTCAATGCCTATGTCCCTTCTTTCTGCCCAGGAAGCCCCTGATGACCGGGTGGCGGGCGCCTTGTTTGGAACAGGGCTTCTAGGTGATAATTTTGGTTAGACCCACTCCGTTGCTGAGCATGCGCATTTCTACTCTGGATAGTGCGTGCAAATCTAAATTTTAACAAGATCTCTGGGTGATTCTTATAGATTCAAGTGACTCTTAGGTCTACCTGGGGATTTTTAAATAAGATGTTGATTCTGATTTAGTTTGTCTAGCATATGATCAGCAGAGGATCAAACCGGAATGAATGCATCAGAAGCCTTGGACTCCCACAGCTCTAGGGGACAGACCTTTTAGCATTTGGGTACCATTGCTTGGCTCTCCTACCCCTGCCAGAAGCTCTGTGCCTCAGACTTTACTAGGTGGCTAACCTCCTTAATCTTCATTCTGGCCTTGACAGGTCTGTGCACAACGAGCTGGAGAAGCGCAGGTGAGTCCCAGCCCTGAAGCACAAGGCCCTGGAACTGCTTCCTTTGACTACCCCTCCCTTGCCATCCCCATGGCCACAATGAGGGCTGGCACTGCCCTCCAGACCCCTTCTCCTGCAGGAGGGCCCAGTTGAAGAGGTGCTTGGAGCAGCTTAAGCAGCAGATGCCCCTGGGGACGGACTGTGCCCGATATACGACCCTGAGCCTTCTGCGCCGAGCCAGGGTACACATCCAGGTAAGAGCCACCACTATGTCTGGAACTAGCTTGCCAGAATGCCAAGAGGGTTAGATTCAGCAACACAGCCTGAAGTCATAATCCAATTGTGTGCTTCTAGACTTAGTTTTCATACTTGTTAGATAGGCAGTGATGAGGAGGGGTACCAAACCCAAACCAGAAGAGTAAAACCTAGGGTTAAGACACATTTTTAACTAGTAAAGTTGTGTACCGTCTAGTCGGAACCCACCCATAGCTGACCCTCAGGGGGTTTTCAGAGACAGTAAATTGCCCAGAAGGAGATATCCATCCTTCTCCTGCAGAGCAGTGGGTGATTGCATGCTTTTGGTTTTGCAGTGCAGCTTCTTGCCACTAGGCCACTACTACAGTTATTATTATATATGGCATAGATGGTTACTTAGACTCCAGCTGTGAAAGTTTGGCTCTGTCACCTTCTTTGGACTTTCCTGAGAACTAGCCTGGACTGTGGAGGGATGGTCCTTGGCCTTCTCCCAATCTTCAAGCCCTTCTGCTTTGGACAGTCAGTCTTGATGTCACTCTGGGAGGTTGCTCCAGAGATGGGGGTGGGGGTGGGGAGAAGGACAGAGGAATTGTGTCAGTAGTACAGGGTCCTGCTCCTGCCTGGATTTGGCTCAGCGCCCTCTGGTGGACAGGAGCAGGGGTGCTGACTCAGGCTGGAGTCAGCCCTGGAGATGTCAGTTGACAGGCCTGAAATGAAGGCCCAGCAGCCAACACAGCTGATGAGAGGCAGGTCCAGACTCCCTGACTCACGAGCATTCTTTTTCTTCAAATACTTCCTGAGCATATGTTCTGCCAGCTGCTATTCTAGACCACAGGTGTATTGATGGAGGATCCGAGGGGGCCCTTACCACTTAGTGCAAGTTCAGGAGTAGACAAGTGAGGTATGGAATGACATTCCATGGTGCTACAAAATTGAAAGGCAGGCACCTGATGAGGCAGCCAGACAAGAGAGGGGAGGCATTTCTGCTGATGAGTGGTCATCCATCTTGAACTTGTGGAGAAGGGTACAACTTGTGCTTGTCTTGGGTGCTTGTAACCCTTGTTACACCTGTCTTCTAGCATAGAAGTCTCTGACAGTGATCGACATGTCACCAGTGGAAGCCTTTCATATTGTCCCATGGGTGCCTGTTTTCTTCATTGTGGTTGAGTCACACCCTGGCGGGACCTGGGGAAGAGCTAGGAACAGTATCCCACTTTTGCCCCACCCTACTCTGAGTCATAGGTGTTACTAGGCCTTAAATAACAATATAAACCTGGGGAGCTCTGGTGGCCTAGTGGCAAGAAGCTGTACTGCAATCCCAAAGGTACACGGTTTGAATCCACCAGATGCTCTGCCGGAGAAGACTGTTATCAGTCAGATCTGATTTGATGGTACATGCACAAAAAATAATAAAATAAAAAACAAAAACGAGATAAATCTGTGCCAGCTCCTGTTGTAGTGGTCCTTGCTTGCTGGTGCTCTTCAGTGTCCACCATACACCCCTGCTGCCGTTGGTGACACCCCTCCCCCATACACAGCTCATTAGCTCCATCTCCCCCTCCTGGTAGTGCCCTGTTCTGCCCTCCACTTGCTTTTCCCCCAACCCTGACTGCTCTAGGGCTGTGTGTTTCCCTTTTGGTAATTTTTCACAAGGACCATGTGTGGCCTGGTTCTCTGTGGCCCTCGACCAATGGGAGGATCTGGGGACTCATTTATACCTGTTTCCTCTCTAGGCTCGATTCTGGCTTCTCCCTTACCCTAGAATGATCTTTGTAGCACATACATCTGCTCAGAATGTTTGGATAGGACTGTTAATATCCGACTTTTTGGGTAATTCAAAGATCATTCAGATCTTGCCACAGGTTTGCTTTGTTTTTGTCATACTATCCCCACAAAGCAAGCTGGATTATCCACCTGGGTAGTTCTTCCATCTCTCCCTGGCCAGTTCGTGTGTTCATTATTCTCTGTTGAGTTCAAGGGCTCCACTTTGACCCAGTTGTCCCCATCTTTGCTTGCTGAGGGTTCTGCAGAAGTGTGGTACTTGGGCTCATGATGGAGTGGATGAGCCCCTCTGGCCTCCCAGGCCTTGGGATTTCAGGGCAGACTGAGTTGAATGGAGATGTTGAATATTGACAGCTCAGTCAGGAGGACCCTTGGTTTTAGTCCTTGAGGGTTGCACCAAGTTACAAACTGATAACCTTTGGTCTGCAGTTTTCTAAAAATTTGTATCAAGTGGTTTACTTACAGCTTTGACATAGAAAAATTGTTTTCTAGCTTTTTAAAGAAATTGGGAGACCTGGCAGCACTTAGCAAAAGGGCGCCTCCTCGCGCTGAAGCATGCAGTTAGCAGTTCTCCGTTTTCTTCCCCACAGCCTCAGGTCCTATTCCCAAATACTGGAGTACTCTGCCTTTGAGACCACAGTACTACCTACATCCCATCCTCCCATTCCTGATAACATTCACAGGCCACCTAAGCTGTGAAGGGCCTGGCTCCTTGGAGGACATGGGGCTTCTCTGTGGGCCATGGCTTGCTGCTGACAGGTGGTAGGGTGAGGCTCTAGCCCCTTGCTCCTTTGGGCTCCACAGAAGCTGGAGGAACAAGAGCGGCGGGCTCAGCGGCTGAAGGAGAAGCTTCGTAGTAGACAACAGAGCCTACAGCAACAACTGTTGCAGCTTCAGGCACCAGCTGGTTCCAGGGATCGGGAGCGGCTCCGGGCAGATAGCCTAGACTCCTCTGGTCTCTCCTCTGAGCGCTGGGACTCTGACTCAGGTTAGTGCCTTTAGGATGTGGACAGAGGGGCTAGAAGTGTGGCCAGTTCTTCTGATGGAATCTTCTCTATTTAGAGGAACTGGAAGTGGATGTGGAGAGCCTGGTGTTTGGGGGCAAGGCAGAACTCCTGCAGGGCTTCAGTGCTGGCCAGGAACACAGCTACTCACACAGCGATGGTGCCTGGCTATGACCCTTGCTGCTTGAGCAGACCCTGCCCTCCATTCAGGTGGGTTGACCGAGCCAGGCAAGAGTCCTCCTCAGGCCTCAAGGGCTGCTTGGAGTCACCACTTGTAATGGACTAAAAGGACCTGTGTACATAGGTATTCCTTGCCAACCCTGGGCTGGTGACCAGATAGTCCTCAAGGGGAAGGGACACAATAGGACTACCCCTAAACCCTGCAGGGCAGGCAGCCTAGGGCTGGGCCCTGGCATTTTCTGAAGCACTTGGTCTTGCTGCCCTCAGAGGTGGGGGATGGCAGGAAGCCCCTTAGAACCTCACCTTTTCTACCAGGGCAAGGCCCCTTGGCCTGTGCCCCAGTTACTATACAGTATTTTCATTAATAAGGAGCTCTGGTAGCATAGTAGTTAAGCATTTGGCTGCTAAGTGAAAATCAGGGGTTTGAACCCACCAGCAGTTCACAGGAGGAAGATGTGGCAGTTTGCTCCCATTAAAAAAAGACTTCAGCTTTGGAAACTTTATGGGGCAGTTCTGTTCTGTAAGGTTGCTGAGTGGAATCAACCCATTGGCAACAGATTTTATTTTCATTAAAAGTCTGTTTTAACAATTTCCTGTGTCTTTTTATCTGATGAGAATGGGGAATCCCAACCACAGACTAAGCTGGAAAAGCAGAACTAGGAGCTGCTTATCTCAAGACAGGTAGTGTACTTGTCAGACTCAGTTCTTCCCTCTGTTGGGGCTGAGGGGTATAACCTGCCTTGAAGCCCAAACTCAGGAAACAATGGAGTCAAGACTTGAACCAAATCCTGGACTGCAGAGCTGGGACTAACCGAAGTCAAGTTATTTATTGAGTGCCGATTACGTACTAGGTATTATTCCAAATACTTGGGACACATCAGAGAGCAAACAGATCCCTGCCCTCACGGAGCTTACAGTCTAGCATTTCCTACTTCACTTGTACACTGACCCGGGCAAGTCTGTGCCTCTCTGTGCCTCAGCTGCCAAATGGGAGGAATATGCAGAATCAGCACAGACCATGGATGACATGCTTGCTGTTCTGTAGATGCCAAACAAGACCCTTACCCCTTGCCCTAGCCTATCTCTTAGGCAAGAAATAGGGCTGGATGTTGATTTTTAACAGAGCACACTGGGGCTAGGGGGTTGGAGCTGGATTGTCTGCTGTGCGATGGTGGTGGTAAAAGGGTTGTGCAGGGCTGATGATGGCTACACAAATTGTTGCTGCTGCTGCTGCTGTTTCTTGGTGGCTGCCTTGCTGGCTAGGTCCTTGGCCTTCTCTGTAGCTGCCAGTGCTGTCTCTTTTGCCTTTTCCTTGGCTTCCTTGGCAGTTTCAACAAGTGTCTTAGAAGGGGCTTCACCTATACCAAAGGGCCAGGGGCTTGTTTCAGATGACAAGACAACCCACCTTGTCATCCATCCCCTCTCCTCTGGATCAGGTCCCATTAGAAATGGGACAACAGTCTAGTGGTACAAAGGAATCTCAAGCTTGAGAGTAGAACAGAGACCCAGGCTCCATACATGCCAGGATGGAATTAAGACTTGCCCTCCCCACCCCCCAATTTCTCCCTGTGAAGATACCCCCCGCACGGGGCCCAGGACCTCACCTTGTAGCTTGGCCAAGATGTATTCAAAACCCTTCATAGTCTTGGTCACATTGTTTTTAAATCGAGCCAGACCAAATTCCTGACAAAAGATAAGAGAAGTGCTAAGCTACCCACTGACAAGTGTCCCCCCCCCCCTTTTGGGTCAAATAACATGGGTACTGGAGCCCCAGCAGCTCCTACAAGGCTGCTCACCTGGACAGCTCTGGAGACACCAAACAAGCTAGAGGAGACCCAGGCTTCTCGGCGGATTTCGGTCCAACCACTGTTATCAGAGTTCACATAGTAAACACAGCGTTCCTCCACCACCTATGCAGGGAGTCAGGGGAGCTATAATTGTTTCTTTTGCCATCAGGCACACATAATCTTGATCTCGTGCCTCTTTTCTTAAGGGGATACAATTAAAAAAAAATCTGCTTCCTCTTATTGCAGCCCGGAAGAACTGCATTTATGGACAGCAAGATGTGTATACACATAAACCCAAGGGTGGGTGCGTGTGCACACAGGCCATCTTCCATTTTGATACTTGTAACCAGTCAACCTTAAAGGCATATGGGCTCTTGTTTGGGTAGGAGAGGAAGAAGAGGGGTGGAGTTTGGTCTTGCTTTGAAAGTATGATTTTTTTTTTTTATTACAGTGGAAATATACATTAACAAAACATAGACCAACTTAGTAAGGTCTACATGTTAACAATAAGGCCAAGTGCCTTATAGCCCCACCCTAACCCTTTTTTTTTTTTTTTTTCCCCCCTAACCCTTTTAATTTTTTTTTTTTTAGCCTGTCTTCACACACCAAAGTTCTGTTAAACAAAGTGGGGTAGTACTTTCAGGAGAAACAACTGAGGACATTTCTTACTCAGAGGAATGCCCTCTTGATAGTCTTTGGTGACAACTTTAGATAATTTGGAGCAAAGGCACTCAGTGGAGTGTCTGCGC
The DNA here is from genome assembly GCF_000299155.1 of Elephantulus edwardii. Taxonomy (NCBI): domain Eukaryota; kingdom Metazoa; phylum Chordata; class Mammalia; order Macroscelidea; family Macroscelididae; genus Elephantulus; species Elephantulus edwardii. Next base: position 20,594,236 of record NW_006399783.1, on the reverse strand, counting down.
CTTCTGTGACCTTGTAGAATCAAAGCTCCTCTCTCTGAACCTTATTTCCTTCTTTGCACAACAAAGCAATGCCCACTTCCCCCGTTTACTGTAAGGCTTAGCTGAGAATAAGAGTTCTTGGAAAGTTTTTGGGGTACTTACATGTGCAAAGATAATCCTAGAATTTTCCTTAAAATTATGTGCTTTCAAAAATGCTTTCGAGAAAATTTTAAGGCAAGTAAAATATATGTGGAAGTCTGTTCTCTGAAATCTTAGAAATCTATTATATTAATCAAAGTGGGACCAAAAGCTCAAGAGCTTCCCAGGAAGACCCAAGGTACTCTTACGGGGCTCAAAGAACTTTGGTCTTGAAAACCACTGCCTCCATCCGTACCAATTCTATTTGGTCAACACCTATGTGTGTGCCAGGGATAGTGCTGAGTGTTTTGTATGATGTTGTTGTTTTGTTTTGTTTTTTTTTTTAAAAAAAATCCAAAAAAGAAAGGGAGGAAAAAAGCAGTAAAAACCAAACCCTTCTGTATACAGGTACCACTGCCCTTCTCTACAATTAGTATGGGTTAAGAGATCAACTAGCTGAAAAAATAATCTGAAGCTGTACTCATCATCACATTTTAGTAACCGAGACCTGTCTCAGACCAGAAGAGTACCTGAGGAATATTAGGTTTTTTTGGGGAGGCAGCTCACCATCAGCCGGTCATGGTTGATGTTCCAGGTGAAGGTGGTCATGGTCTGATTCTGTGGGTCCACAACAGAGTCCTCCAGGATGTACACCGAGTGAGCAACATTGGCAGGAAACAATCGCTCAGCCCAGCGCGGCATCCTGTTGGTCTTGGTCAGGAGTCTCCGGGACAGGAGTTTCTGGTCAGGGGTAACCTCCCGGTGTACTATGTCTTCCGTCAAGACATGTTTGCTGGAGGTGGCAGAAGGCGACCCTCAGGAGATATCCGCTGGTGCTATTCCCTTTTGCCAGCCTCCTGGCCCAGACGGGCCATGCCTAACTGCAATCTTGCAGAGTAATCTTTGCTGTGGCCCAGACCTGAACTGGAGTTCCAGGAACCTATCCCCAGGTCAAATTCCAACTCCAGCCCCTTCGCTGACCAGGGTTCTGGGGCCTTCCACAAGGGCCAGGCCTCAATATTTATTGCGCCACTGGGAAAAGGGCAATACCAGATTTCTACCCCAATATCTTTCCAACTCCTGTGCCTCCGCCTCTTCTCGTTTCTCTAACGCTAGATTTTAGCCCAAGACTCACATAAGACACCCTCCAGACCCAGCTCTCCTTCCAGAACCGTGAAGGCCTGGCTAGTTCCCGGGTAAAGGTCAGCGTGGCGTAAAGGAAGCCACGCCAGGACCATGTCGAACTCTTCTGGGTTCTCTCATCTGGAGGTCGCCCACTCCTCGATCCCCCAGTAGCGAGGGAAAGGTGGTTTTCCCTAGGTTCACGTACCTGTAGGGATTCGGGTACCGCTGCCAGAAGGCGGCGAACACTTGGTCCCAGGAACTCCTGAGCACGCTCTGGCCCAGGAAATATTTCACCATTGTCCCGGCCGGGAAGGACTCAACACCCGCGAAGCATTAGGAGTGCGGAGCCCGGGGAGGACGTGGAGGCCAGGCCAGAGCTCGGCGCCAGCCGGCCAGGCTCGCTCAATCACCACCGTACCGCGCCCAAGTTTCCGCCGCCATGAGGAGTGGTCAGGAGGTGCTCCACTTCCGGCGCAGACATAGCACTTCCGGCGCTCCTGACATGTGACCTCTGTGGTCCCACCCCCCTCGCTCTCTCCCACGGGAGTCGCGGCGGTACGGGCTGGAGCAATCTCTGTACGGAGCCGGGTTTGGTTGTGAAGCTAAACCTCGGTGGCGCCTCAGTCGGACGGGCGGCGTGCAGCCCCGTTGAGGGCGCTGCCCCGCTTAAAGGCTGCCCGAGGTCTTAATCTCTTCGAAGAAGCTAGGGCCGAAGAGCTAGAACGCCGTCCAGGTGCGAGGCCGCCACAGGAGCTCTAGCCCGTCGCGTTGTTTGAAGAGTTGCAGGTTGGCGCTGGCAGTGGGGATCGGAGGCTTGGGCGCTGGCTGGGCCCAACGGAGATCCGGGTTTGCCTCCTGTTCCTGCCCCGGACCTCGACGTGGGTGAGACGGCCCCGGGAGCATGAGCGGGCAGCGCGTGGACGTGAAGGTGGTTATGCTGGGCAAGGAGTACGTGGGCAAGACGAGCCTGGTGGAGCGATACGTGCACGACCGCTTCCTAGTGGGGCCCTATCAGAATGTGAGTGCATCCATAGGATTGCGCACGGGTGGGAAGGGACTTGCCCGCATTCGTGGCTCTCATTTCTTTTTCCTAACTGCAGACCATAGGGGCAGCTTTCGTGGCCAAGGTGATGTCCGTTGGAGACCGGACAGTGACTTTGGGTATTTGGGTAAGTCCCTTGGCAAAAGATTAATTTCAGAGAAGGCTAGCGTCCTTTTCACCATTGGCTTCCTTAGATCCTCACGCCAATTCTCTGGAACAGTTTCAGTGGAAAATGGGGTCTGGAGAATGTGGTGGTAGTTTTGGGCTAGAGCTGAGCATTCCCCTGCCCTTCAGGACACAGCCGGCTCAGAGCGCTATGAAGCCATGAGCAGAATCTACTATCGGGGTGCCAAGGCTGCAATCGTGTGCTATGGTAAGGGCGGTAGGCGGCAGAGGGAGATGGTGGTTTTTCAGGCAGAAGACAGCGTGGATTTATTAGACACCAGTGTTTGACTTGTGTCTCCTGAACATCCCACCCAAAGACCTCACAGACAGCAGCAGCTTTGAGAGAGCAAAGTTCTGGGTGAAAGAACTACAAAGTCTAGAAGAGGTAGGTGGCCATACCTAGGCAGGGGACCAAGGACTGGGTCTTTAGTGGTTCTTTCCCCTGACCCTTACCTTTCAACCCCAGGGCTGCCAGATCTACCTGTGTGGTACCAAGTGTGACCTGCTAGAGGAAGACCGGCGACGTCGGCGAGTGGACTTCCATGATGTCCAGGACTATGCAGACAGTATTGCTCCTCAGTCCCCAAGAGATGGGGGAGGGAAGTGGATGCTTGGCTACAGTGGCAGATCCCTTAAGTGTTCTGGGCTCTGTAAACCCTAAGGGCCCAGATTTCCTCATTTGTACCCATTTTCTCAGGTATGAAGATTTAGTCACTTTTTTTTTACAGATATCAAAGCTCAGCTCTTTGAGACATCTAGCAAGACTGGCCAGAGTGTGGGTGAGTGTTGCCCTAGGACCTCACAGCAGAACAAGTAGGGGCACTGAGGGAGCACAGAGGGCCTTAAGGGCTGGGTTACTGGGTGATTCCAGGCCTGCTGGCTTTATGCCCTCAGTGATCTTCCCTTTTCCTGCCAGACGAGCTTTTCCAGAAAGTGGCAGAGGATTACGTCAGTGTGGCTGCTTTCCAGGTGATGACAGGTGTGTGCTTCGCTTCCCCAGCCTCTGGGGAGATTTCCTGTAGGCCCCTGGCATGTGAGGTCTTTTATAAGTTACCTGATTCCTCCAGCAGAATAGTGCTGAACTGCCATCTCTCACTTTGACAGAGGACAAGGGTGTGGATCTAGGCCAGAAGGCAAACCCCTACTTCTACAGCTGTTGTCATCACTGAGTCATCGCCCATTTGGGCTGGGGAAAACTAAACTCCGGAGAGACTGGACCCAGCTCTTGTCTGGGCTTGGGTGGTCAGATGTCTGAGCTGCCCTAGGTCTCCATGGCATCAGAGGTGGTACCTGCCTGTGCTGGCCCATGGAACGGAGGCAGTAATGGGCTGAAAGAAATGAGGAGGGCTGATTTGAACCCCAGGTTTCTGCCCGGGACACCCTGTGCATCTTCAGGTTATTTAAGTGGCTTGTGATTTGTAAATAAAATCAGTGCACTGTGAAATCATGGTTCAGCCCCTTTCCCTGCTGTGTAAACATCAAGACACCTAGTTCTTTCTGGGACCACTTGGCCGGTGTCACTTACCAAGTTAAACTTCCTCCAGTCTTTTCTTTGAAAACAAAGCATTTTCCCATCAAGGTTGTGTTTTGTTTCTTAGAGGGGCAAATACAGGGTGATATGCCAGCTGAGACAGAGTTTACTCCTGCTGCTAGGTGCTCAGAGAAGCAAGGAATGCACTTAGTTTTATTTATAGGGGTTAAAAAAAAAGTTGAGCAGTTCTACCAAAGACAGGTTGGACTGGCTGGCTGTACTGTATTTGTCATGTCTAGACCTGTCATAGATTTTGCAAGACAGAAATGTCTGAAGGATCTAGATTCTAATTTATGTAAAAAAATGCACCTAAACATCTGTAGCAATAAATGCTACACTCCTTTAGAGTTTTTTCCCCCTGAAAGACAATTAGTCAGAAAGGGTCAACCCCCCCCCCCCCATAATTCCGAAGGCATATTTTGGGGACTTGGAAGCATAAGCATTTCTGAAGGAACAAGTGTTAGTGTAAACATGGCTGAAGTTTCTTGTTACAATTAAAAGGAAATGTATTAGGGAGCTCTGGTGGCCCAGTGGCAAGAAGCTGCACTGCAATCCCAGAGGTACATGGCTCGAATGCACCAGATGCTCTGCTGGAGAAGGAGGGGAATCTCCTCTGGTACCAGTCAGATCCAATTTGACAGTACACACACACAAAATAATAACAAAAGGAAATGTATTACAGTCCTTCCCATTATTGAAGATGTAGTCCACAGCAGGACCTCATACAAGTCACTGTTGTCTACTTTCTTGTACTGAGGGCTGGGCTGAGTCTTCTACAATGAACAAAAAAACTTGAAGATGGTGAGGTTCTTGCTCAAAGTCCTTTGGTTTCACTTCCCTTTTCAAAACCAATTCCTTAAAATACTCTTCCTTTAAGGGTGATGAAGGCTTCCTGTGAAGAGCAAAAACTGACACCAGCCACTCCCAAGCAGATAGAAAAAGGCCCTATGGCATTTCTGAGGGGAGTCACGCAGCATACTATCTCACCTCTGGAGGAAGTGCTCTACCCACCTAACTGGGGTTGGTTTCTGCTCTCACCCCAACCCCAGTCCACCCTCCTATTGGACTATGTTCCCCATGAACAAGAAAAATAAAACACAGGGCAAGGGCCATAAGAGTAAAGTTAAACTTTACTTTACAGTAATTTTTTCTATATACAAAGAATTACAGTACATGTTTATGGGGACTCCTAGCACAGGGCTCCCCTCTTTTCACTAGGAGTTTCACTTACTGCTGACAATCTATGAGGGGTGGGGGGGGGAAGCCAACCAAAAAACCAAAGCCACAAAACCAGTGATGGATCTTGGCTATTCCCTCCCTCCACCCTTTCTTAAAAATATAAAGACAAATCTCTATTGTCAGCTTGTCCTTTGCCAAGACCTAGAAAGCTGCTCTTCCATGAGCTCCTGTGTGCTGTACTCACCCATATTCAGCACTCTCAACTACACGCACACATAAGCAGCACCTCAGACCTGGGCCCGACCCTTGAAGTCTACAGAACCAGAGCCCTTGGTTTCCACTCCTCCCTGTGCTCACCTATCTTCAAAGCTCTGCTTGGTTCCCAGCTGTTACTTTTAAAGACCCGAGAGCCTGATATTTTCAGTTTTGAGAAAGCAACTGTAGTAAAGGGACCACATGTGCTGAAGACCTGTTTTTGTGGGCAACATTTCTTCCCAGGTTGTGGATTTCTAATTAAACTCTTTCCGTTCTCTTAATCTTCATAAGCAACAGAGGTGCTCCCATGAATGGTAGAGAAGAAATGGGGCAGCAGATAACCAAAGCTCTTGCCCCACAGTTCTCTACCATCATGTTCGAAGCAGTGTAGATGGACATGGTGACTCTGACGATCCCAGGAATTTGATGGCTACTCATGTGAAATTGGGCTCTCAGCCACGTCTGTGTTCTGCTGGGTCATTCCAGGACTGGGTGCAGGCTTCCACTATTAACAATGAACCTCCAAAAGAGCTTCCATTCTATGAAAAACCTCTTAACTCTCAAATAGGACCCCAGATTTCTGAAGTAGCCTGTCCCTCATCCCTTGGCAGTGCTTATTTATATCAGGAAATTAGCACCATTACGCGTTTTGTGTGTGTGTACAAAGCAATTTTCTAATTTCAGTTGATACTACTGCAATCTCTAGCCCTGTTGCACTGGCCCTTGGAAGCTCAGCTGAGCATTAACTGGCCACAGCCAATGAGAGTCTCCTGCAGCAGCTACCTAGCTCTAATGATCTGGAATGTCTTAACACAAGGAGCAGCTCATCTGCTACTTGGCAAGAAAAGAAGCTTAAGAGAGCTCCTTTTCTGCCATGATCTCGAGGTTAGGACACTAGGCCACCTCTAACAATTCCCAAGAGGATGACAATATTCCAACAAAAGACAGAAAAATCTGCTTTATAGCCGCCTAGTGCAGGTGCAGTAGTTTTTATATTAAACACCACAGAGGAAAAGTGTCCAGATCAGACTTCATTTCTACCCTCTCTTTCAAAAAGGCAAAATATAACCTGGAAATCTAGTTCCAATAACAGATATGCTGAGGCTGGGAGAGGATATCCAAGGCATTCCATGTCCTGATCCTTTTGAGGGAGTAGGAGTACTGGAGAATGCGAAGGGTAAAACATACCTGAAGCAATGCTCAAGATGTGGGTATGATTGTAGAAGATCATCTATAGATTTGAATGACCTCAAACTTAGTAATTTCAGGGAAAGTAATTTTTTTTTAAAAAAAGTCACTTTTGTAACAATGATAGCTAGCTTACCACTAGAATGAGTTAATTCCACTAGGAGAAGCCAAGGGGCGCTGAATAAAAATTTCAAGTTTTTTGTAACTTTTTTCCTGACCTATCAGGGCTGGGAGAAGCATTCATGGTACCTCTGGAGCATTTCCATCTTAGTTCCCCCTTTGAAAAATCTCCTTGGGGAGCTGTCTCAGAGGCAGACTTCGAGATCGCATGATTTTTACATACTTGCATGGCAGAAATTCCTAAAGAACTTACTTTCATTGCCAGTCCACAACCACTTGGAGGACAGGTCTTATTATAAGCTTCTAAGGGAATCCCCAAAGACTAGCTAGGTCATTGCCTTCGACATCTTCATACAAGGGTTCAATTTCCCAAGACTTGTCCTAACTTTGTTATTTTTATAGAATTTTTTTCATGATCTTAACAATCTAGGATCAAGTGCTACTATCAGTGGGGCTGATAATTGACCTTTTCACTTCCTGTTCAATAACCTGAGTCTTTCATTGGCCCTGGATGAAAGCCTAGTTATCTCATTTAGAGAAGAGAATGTCCCCAAAGTCCATCTTGCTCAGATGTTTTCCCAGGTAGGTCTGGAATGAAGTCTGCAGTGAAGGGTGAACAGTGGAAAAGAAAAACAAAACCACAAAAGTGGCCAGTCATGGCCCCACCTTTACCCTCAATCATCTTTCTGTCCTATGAGACTTTCCAGACTGGTTGGCTGTCAAGTACAAACCGAAACCAATGTCAGAGAAGTCTCTTCAGGGTAAAACTTCTCCATCAAAAAAGTTTACAAAGCCTGCACCCTCCCCCCCAAAAAATCACAGTTTATTTCATGAAACAAAGAGTTACGGTAATTTAACACACAACATAGTGGAAGGAGATTCTGACAGTGCAGTGCAGATTATCTTGTTCTGATCACAACTACAGATGGCAGGAGAGAAAGGGCACAGGACTGGCACCAAACAAACCCTACTCATATAACCTAAGAGATTAGGAAAAGGGATCTACTAGCTGAAGTTATATACTTATTATTCTCACACATGATAAATACTTAATATAGTGAACTTTAATGTTCTGGGTGGATTTCTTTAAAAAATATCTTTTTCATGGTTTAAAATTCTTTTAAAAGAAAATAAGATGCTTTATGCATTCTCTTCCTTTTGAATAAAGAGCTTTTCCCTCTCTCATAGCGTGGGAAGAGAGAATGAAAGGGGAGAACTAGGCAAGTGGGAATTCACAGAGGTGATTCCGAGGTCTAAATGAGACATAGGGACAGGCTTCAAAAATTGGGACAGCCCTACCCTGCCTCATCCTTCTGCCTGAGTTCAAATGTCTCATCCCCAGAGACAGACTTTGGGAAAGAAAAGCAGATTCTTTTAAAAATCTTTATATAAAGCGCAAATGCTTCTATAACTATTCCCTCCTTGGAAGTGAGGGAAATAACCTCAATTAGAACTTAGGATGAGGGAACTGGGACAAAATACAGAATCCTATTGAGGGTGCTAATAGCCATAATTGAGACAGAAGATGTTTGGGCCAGGAGATGGCCTGTTGGCTAAAGGTGCTGGCTAAGTTGGCAAAGCAGAGAGGTAAACATGTTTGGTCTAGGGACAAAGGAAGGAAACTTGGGTAAGTGGAAGGAAACTGACCAAACAGCACTTTCTGTTGGCAGTCAGTGAGCTGGGTGAATGACAGGGCAGGGTAGCACCAACAGATTCCCAGCCCAGATTCCCAGCTCAGGGCAGCAGTAACAGATCATCAGCAGTTATGAAAAGCCATCTCTTAGACTGGACACTGTTCTGAATATCACAGAGCCAGTTTTCCCAGTCTTAGGGAAATGGTTCTGGCTTGGCTTTGATTGAGCTAAGTCAGCAGGTGCATGCTCTCAATTGAGCACAAGTGGGATGGTGAGAACGAGGACACCTTCCCCTTAGTTAAGAGAGCAAAGGATTGGGGAAAGCAAATTAACTTCCCATCAGGATATGACAATCTCTGATGCTGACGTGTCTAGTCCAGAGACTGCACAAGTTCCCTATGTCCACTGCCCAAGACTCCTAAATGTGAAAGCACCTGGGTGTTTGGAGCACAAGGATGGGATGTCACGTAAAAGATAAATCAGTAGAAAAGAAATATAAGCTTGCCAATTGCCTTGTTCCACTACTGGTAAGCTTCAATCTCACAGAGCCCAGTTCCTGCTAACCAGATGCTAACCCAAGATCTAGCTTCAGACTCTGCACAGCTGAGACCAAATCAGCAGCTGCTGAAATTAGCCTCAATGCAGCACCCTCTTGTCCAGGGACCTCTGTGGACGTGCATGCTTGTACACACCCTTATGCACACCTCAACTAGTAGACACTCAACACAATCACTCCTCTAGCCAAAATGTTTTTAAAATGAGTCTGGAACCACAGGTCCCTTCAGCACTCCTTATTTGTCCCTTCTTGGTCAAAGAGTCTTGACAGGTAGACACCCAGACAGAAATGTCAGGCTCAAAACAATTAGGCCTTATTTATTTCTGTGCGACGGACTAGCACTGGTCCAGCACATATGAGCCACTTATTTGGATGTTCCTCTTAAGGTTCATCAGGTGCCCCCAATAGGGTTCTGCTAGGTTAGGGAAACAGCTTTTTGAGCCCCTCTACCTTCCAACCTGACCAGCGGACTTGAATTCCATGCTTGACTCCAGAGTGGACTTTATTTCAAGTTTACCATATGTTAAGATTGTGGGAAAGAGACCCAAATCTGTCTGTCCCTGTGAATGGGGCCCACTTGGATTTCCGTACATGGTTTATATAACCATTAAGCCCCTGCTGACTAATGTCTCAAGAGTTTCTGAGTGTTGAGATACAAGAAAGGAATAACAGTGGAAAAGTGTTGCTGTATATCAGGTTTTCACAGGGGAAAAGAAAAGATTTTCCCTCCCCAAATACCCTGGGGGTAGTTTGGCTGTGTGATAATTCTAGTATTATTTCTGTTCTGACTCTGAACATTTGTGATTGGAAGGAGCCTGATTAAGAGCTGGCACTGTATTTTGCTCTGGTTTAGGGTCTTGCCCTCTTCCAAGAGACCAGCAAGTCTGTGCCAGTGTTTGTGTGTTGCCAGAGGACCAGCATGATGATGACAATGTCTGTCCAGTCATTATGGGCCAGAGCCCTGGCCCCAGGGAGGACTTTCCCAGGGCCCAGGGACTCTGCTCTGTCATGGCCAACTTCTTCTCCTCAGAAGGGAGTGAGGTTGGGGCATTCCCAAGAGGTCTGAAGGACTGCCCACTCAGTGTTGTCCCTTTGGCAGCAAGTCCGGGTAGTTGCTGAACTCCAGCTATCTGTTTCACAAGGCCTGGGGCTTGGCTGGCAAGCCCTGGGGTCTGCTCAGGCTCTGCAGGTGCTCTTGATGAGGCCTGAACTGCTGGCTCATATAAAAAAGCCTTTGCAGGGGGTTGAGAAAGATGTCTGGCTTGGGAAAGTGATTTAACAGCTTGCCAGGGATGCTTTGAAGGGGTTGTTGCTTTCCCAGGTGGTGTAAGGACAGGGTCTGACACACTACCTCTGTCACCAGTTCGAGGCATCTGCCCCAGACCTCTGCTGGCATGCCATGAGCTAGACTCCAACACTGGCATCTTCTCATCAGCCTGTGGTGTGCCTTCATTGGGAGAAGGTGCCCGCTCCTTTTGACGAGGAGTTAAGTCTATGAGATCCATAACCAAAGCAGCTCTATTTTTCGACTGAGTGTTCTGGTCCACAGGCCTCAGTGCTTTTTCTTTAGCTACCAGGGTCTGGACCACAGCTGACAGCACTTTCTCGGGAGGTGGGAGTCTCTGGGACAACGAGGTATGGGATTTGTCAGGGAGCCTGTCTAAAGTCTGGGGCTTAGGACCACTGGTGATTAGAAGTCTGTCTGGTGTTGGGAGTCTCGAGCTAGTGGAGACTGGGGCTTTCTCCAATGGTTGAGGTCTTGGGCTGGCAGCACCTATGGATTTATCCAGCCTTGAGCTAGCCGTCCCCAGAGGTCTTTCCAGTTGTTGAGACCTGACTGAAGGTGATGAACTTGGGCTGGTCACTGGAGAGGATTTGTCACAGAGGGGGGGTCTTGGTCCCGCTATTTCAGGAGGCTTATCCACTGGCTTCTGACAGGACTCCAAGGATTGGGGTTTGGTCCCTGGCCCAGGAAGGTTCCTGACGCGATCTAAAGGCTGAGGCCTAGAGTCAGTTCTCTCAAGAGGTTTTTCAGGCGGTGACTGCTTCTGACAAGTTCCTGCTACAGCTTTTTTGGATAGTGACAATGTCTGGTTGGTGTCTGCAGGTGGCTTTTCAGACATCTTGGGACCCTGAGCAGCCGTTCCTGATGATTGCTCTGCCTGGTGAGAGCCTGGGCCTGGAGGCAGCGATACTGGAGGAGGCACATACTCACGGATCTCCCCAGGTTCCAGGGGGTTGGGCCCACAGGGATCATGCTCAGTACAAGACAGACGTCCATCTAGTTTGGATATAAAGAGCATTCCTTCCCGATGTTGCTTGCAAAAGGAGCTGGGGCACATTTCACAGAAGGAGGCTGCTTCCTTCCCACAGATGTCACACTGATGCCAAGGACACTCCCATTTCCCTGAAAGGAGTAAAACAGAAGCTTAGCAAAACAGGGGGGGAAACCAAACAAAAACCCCATCAAATTGTAGGAGATAAGCATGACTACTTGAGTGATTTTAAAGGTCTTTTAAACCATTGCCGCCTTCACAGTATTTATGCCACATACCTGATGGCCCTAGACTCTGTTTCCATTTTTGGCATCAGTAATACAAAGATAGTAATGAAGCGTCAAATAGCAACTAAGTATCAATTAAACATGAGTGATGACTAAACTATATTTTTATGACTATTATAAACAAAGGGGATGGAAAGAGGTATCTGCTTTAACATTATTTTAATATTTTTACAAACACTGCTCTCTTATTCAGCTTTTAGTTAATTTACACCCTGCTTATTGACAGGGACAGGAAAGAGATATATAAGTCCAAAAAACCCCCCAAAACATAATCCAAGTGTAGTTGTTCTCACTCAATTTAAAAACTAGCCTAAGATCTACCTGTACTATTCAGACACCAGAATACTGGACAAGACCCAAAGCTAATCTGGGCTGGTATTAACTCTCCCCTATTTCACAAACCTGAGTGTTTCTGCTGTTGACCGTGCCTCTGCCCCCAATTCCCTACAAATGATCTTGGGTAGACGGCTATGGCTTACAGGCAGGATCAGTTCCATCATGAGTCTGTGATAGCAATGCCTTTGATTAAGTAAGTAAGTGATTTCCCATTTCACTTTGTGGCACTAACAGGTCAATGCTATGGCCTTGCTCTTCTATGACTTCATTTTGTTACTCTGGCATGGACACTAAGGAAAAATCAATTCAGGGACAAACTCCTCTTACTCCAACCCCAACCGTCTTCTGTCTTTAAAAATACCCAAATCCTTAAAATTCTCTAACTCTTAAACTTCATGGTTACTGACTTCTATACCACACATATTCACCACATTTAAATGCCAGCAGCTATCTCAGTTGTGAATGAATACAATCACACATCCTTGAGAGGAGGGGAAAACCCCACTTTACAAGGGAAGAGAGCTCAGGATACTAATGGAGTGTAAATACTCCATATTTATAACACTCCAGCTCTCACTGGAAGGTCCAGCAACAACATAGCTCCCTTGTGTCCCACTTTATTTCTCCAGAAAGGCATGCAGTCAGAAAATGGATTTTTAATCTATTGCCTCCAACTGTCTACGCTAATATGACAAAAGAGTCATCTCACCAGTCTTGACCTTTCAGTGTTCTCATCTGCATCATAAGAAGATTCACCTTGATGGATTGCTGCGGATGGAATGATATAAATGTAGCTGGCACACGCAGTGAATTTCTGTCCCCTTTTCTAGAACTTAGGATTTTAAACCTTTCTTGGGATTTATTTCCAGAATGAGAGCACAGATTCAGACTCCTTCAACATTAAGCATATCAAGCCCAATAGACACTTTTCCCCCATATGAAGGCACAGGCAGGAGGCTTTAAGAATTCTTACAGAAAACAAGAAGCATGTGAAGAATCCTGGTACCAACCTGCTGGGCGCTTGGTTAGATTGAGACAGTCTGCATGATAGACTTTTGGGCAGCCTGGTTTCTTGCAAGAGACAAGCTGCCCAGCATCCCCACAACTGAAGCACTCATCTTCTCTCTCCTTTGTGACTTCACCCTGGGTCCTGCGTTTCCCCTGTTGCTTCTTCTTGAATTTCTTTGACTTCTCCTCTGTGGCAATGGGCTGATTCTAGAAGGCAAATAGTGAGCAGTTGGCATTTTTATAAACATATCAGTTTCACCAGCCAACTATCTTCTGTCTCTAGAAAGACAGTTCTTTTTCTTTTTTTAAAAAATTTATTATTTTGTGTGTGTGTACCGTCAAATTGAGTCTGACTGGTACTGGAGGAGATGGTCCCTCCTTCTCACCAGACCGTCTGCTGGATTTGAACTGCACACCTCTGGGATTGCAGTGCAGCTTCTTGCCACTAGGCCACCAGAGCTCCCCTAGAAAGACAGTTCTTATGGGACAATTGTAAAGATAAAGAGAAAAAACTGACAAGGCACCTGGCACGTTACCAATACCAATACCCAGTAGGGTTAATTGCCACTTTAATAGCAACTGCTTCTACCAGCTGAACAACAATAACAAAAAACAGTGCCTTTTTCTATTGAAATAATGGCTGGTGTTAAAGTTAATCTTTTCATAAATTTTATTCTTAAGATTGTCTACTTCAAAGCAAATGAAGATCTAAGGTGTGGGTATGTGCACATTTCTTAGTTTATTCAACAAATTGTTTCTGAAACTTACTATGATTCATTTGCTGAGAAGACCAGGAAACAGATTCACAGACTTTACCCTCAACAATGCTATGCAGTATTATCTAAGTAAAATTAATGTTCACCATTCCCTAAGACAGATCCAGGTGAAACCAGCAAGTTTTCTCCATGTTTTGTGCAGCCCACTCTTCATGTTGCTGTGTACTGAGAAGTTGGAACCAACTCATAGCTGATGCTCCTGCAGGTATAGGGAAGCTATAAATGGCACAGAAAGACACTGTCCAACTGTCTCCCAAGGGAGCAGGTGGTAGATTTGAACCTCATGTCTTCTGGCTGGCAGTACAATTCCAGTAAGCCAAAAGAGGTCCTTAGGTCCATTCTTAGTCATCAAATATTTTAACTTTCATCACATTATTCCTCCTACCCTAGAAAGATCCAGAACTAATTGTCATGGTTGATTTAAGTTTCCTCTATTCTAAGAGGCCAATGTATTAAGTTCATTTAACAAGCAAACAAAAAAATGAAACAAAACCTAAGAAAATATGATTAAAGAACACAGATGGGTAATTAATTCAAGTACTTCATCTCCATATTCAATCAGTATGGTAACATTGATTATTCAAAAATGACGTAATTGCTAAAAATAATGAACAAGGCCAATAGTGAAGGAAGTAAATAGATTCCTATTTTCATTGTTCTCAACTTTCTTTTTGCTTAAACTATATTACCAATTGAAGTAAAATTATGAAAAAAGACCCAATGATCTTTACTTATGTAACCACACTGATCCCCAGAACACCTGACAACCACCCTTTAACACCTATTCACTGTTATTATTTCAAAGAGACAACTTCTGAAACGGAAGCTCCAGCTCGGACGGGTGAGGAGGGAAGCAGCCTCGGTGCTAGGCGAGCAGGACAGTACCTTTGGTCTCACCCCGAGGAAGCCACTGCAGTTTGGGGCTCCACATTTGCAAACGGTCTTTCCATTCCCAAGACATTCCAGGTTGTAGTTGAAGGTAAGTTCTGTGCCTGCATAAAAATAAGAAAATATTAATACTGTGGCTTTAATTACATTTAAAAAAAACCAATCTGTTAAGTATTAGGTAAAAAAGACCCAAACAAAAAAAAAAAACCAAAAACCAATCTGGAAGTATATGATCAAGAGAACAGACAAAATGAAAATAGATTCTAATAAATCTGCAATAATAAATTCTAATCTTAAAAAATGATAAATCAGTTATACAACTTAGTTACACAAACATAGGAATGACTTAACAAGTAGTGCTGGATATCACTTTTACTACAGAGGCGCTGGATGGCTGCTGCACATTCCATAGGAAGCTGCACTGCTTAACCCAAAGGCGCTGCTTGGTTATGGTTATGATCGACTACAGCTCCTTGGGAGAAAGATGAGAAATCTCTTTCCTTGTCATTTGATTCCAACTTGACAACAATGAGATTCTTTCTAAATGGAGGTGTTAATCACCAAATTATTTATTGTTTTTTAAAAGCCCAGAGTCAAAATATATTAATTCATTACAAAAATAAAAAGTGTAACAATATATTGTTCATCAAGTAGCAAGGCTTTAGCTTGCAAGTAGAAAAACCGTCAGTCTGGCCAAGGTGAACTTATCTTCCTTGGCAAACTCACACAAAAGGCATCTCAGTAGAGAGGTAAATAGATCCTCTGGATTAGATGTCAGTCTAGTTTTACTTCCGAAATTACGCTGCAAATTAGCTGGGTGATCCTGGTCTGGATATCTAACATCCCTGAGGCTTGAGAAGCTCATTTTTAAAATAGAGAAATAAACATCTATGCTATGGATCTTACAAACTTATTAAGACAATATGCCATAATGCACACTCCCTAAAGGGTAAAAAGAGATGCACAGATTAGGTAAAAAAATGTCTTTTTTCTGTCAAAGGTCTATGTATCAACATGGTAAGAACAAATAAAGAATACAAAATGGACACAGGAAAGGAAAAGCTTGAAAGGTTCAAGCATGTTACCTTATGTGTATAGAGAGGTTGTTGGTGGAGAATACTGACTTAATAATGAAGTGTCAAATTTTAAGAGGATTTCCTAGAGCCTCCTCCACTGCAGGTATATATAACTTTTATCAACGAGACTAACCAAATAATTTTCTTAATTCAGAGAAGGAAAATATAAAGCAGCTGGGTAATATTTAAAGGTGGTTCATGCTGTATGAATAGTACAATTGTTTGTGGTGTTGCAGAAAGGCTTACACTGTGGGGCACTTATAGGAAAACTAAAGAAGAAAACTGTGGGCCATAGCTCCTATCTCTTGTTTACTGTAAACTGTATGAAGTAAATGGTGGTTAACTTTGTGTTCAACTCTAGATTCTTCTCTAATAAAATTATTTTCTGAGAAATTGGACTCTTGTGAATTTTATGTACCTAAAATGCAATTCCACTGAATACACAAGTAGATAGTATATTTAACGTAATTTATGGATCACTGACCATCTACTATGTAAAGAAAACACACAGAGGAACCTCAACACCAATAAGGAAGAGGAGACAGAGATTCCTGTACCAGCCAAACCAAGATCTACAAAGTAACAACAAGAACCTCAGCAAAGAATGAAAGACAAATCTAAAATAGAGCTGACTTGGGACTGCTGCCCCTTGGAGCCAAAGCCAGAGGCCTTCATCCATGTGTGCTGGAGGACTGTGGAAGTTTCCGTAACTGGTAGGACTAAGGGAACTTTGTAACACTGAGCTAAGCCATGAAGCTGATGGCCAAAGGGCCTGTGACTTTACTTGATAAGTTGTCTGGACTGACGGATTGTATCCTGCTGCCAACCTAAATTATAGCCCATTAATTTCCCTAATAAACTCCACAACTGTCAAGAAAAAAAACCTCCCCTATTCCATCTCCCAAAAACCGAGAAAAATATATAGGGTAAAATAAGGAGGCATTTTTGCCGCTTTAGATTGAGGGTGGCAAAGGGCACTGGGAAAAAAATTAACAAGGAGTGAATATGGCACACAGGAAGCTGGATATGTAAGAACAACAAAGCGAAAGCCTCAGCTCCGATAGGCACTCTGGTTGGACTTAGCACTCCTCTCATTTCCCCAATCCCACCAAAACAAAGTGAAAATCAGTGAGGACAGGAACGAGGTCTGATATTCCCAATAATCAGGGTGAGCCTGAGAGAAGGAGAGAAATTTGTGCCTCGATATAGGTGAGTAATGACAACCCTCAACACACTACCAATGAAGTAAGTGTGGCCTTGATACTGGCTGGGAAACAAATAAGAACTGAAGTTCTATAAACAAGAAACACAAAAATAATCAGGAACAGAGGATCATTACCAAATGAGAAGAAAGAGCAAACTAGAAATCTATAGTCCTCAATCTTCTACAGCAAGCATTTCAAGTCAACTTTCAGCAAGCAAGGTTGTGTCATCTGCATAACACGTGGTTGATCAATCTTTCTCTGACTCTAATGCCATATTTTTCTTCTTAATGTTTACCTTCTCTAATGATTTGCTCAGTATACAGATTAAATAGGTATGGAGAAAGGGCCCTGACATACATCTTCCTTAATTTTCAATCATGCAGTGTTCCCTTGCTCAGTTCAGATAACAGCTTCTTGGTCTAGGCATGGGTTTCATATGAGCACAATTAGGTGTTCTGGGATTCCTATTCCTTTCAATATTGGCCATAATCTGTTATGACTCACATCAATCTTTGTGTAATTAATAAAGCACAAAATAAGGCATTCTTCTGCTGTTCAATGCTCAGCCATGAGCCATTTGACATCAGCAATAATATTCTTGAAAAGTCTATGAACCATAGGGGAACACAGGAAGCTATAGTAGAGAGGTGTGGGAGTGAGAGTAATTATTTTATCTTGATTAGGCACAGGACCAGGGAGCTCTGGTGGCCTAGTGGTAAGAAGTCACCCTGATAACCCAAAAGCATAGGGTTAAAATCCAGAGGAGAAAGATGGATGATTTCTGTCAAGCCATTTACAAACTCTGAAAACCAACTGAAGGATCATCTATGAGTTGGTTCCAACTTGAAGGTCCATAAAAACAAGAAGGAGATCAGATAATATTTTATTCTATTATACGCAAGGTTGTCATGAGTTAAAAGAGTTGACTCCACGGAAAATAGCAATTTGGTGAAATCAACAACACTAGGTGAGGAACATAAATTTTCTTTCAAAAAGCTCATGTCTTTACAACCAGGAGAAGATAAAATAGATGAATGGGAACTTCTAAGAATAAAATCCCTATGGCACATCCAAAATCTTCTCCAACGGGGTAAAAAGGGAAGCCACAGACTGGGAAAAAGTGTTTGGTAATGACATGTCAGATAAGGGACTTATATCTAGAATTTATAAAATACTTGAGCACCACAACAAGATAAAGGTAAATAATCCAATAGAAAAATGGGCACAGGATACGAATAGACACTTCACCAAAGAAGACATTCAGATGGCCAACAAGCACATGAAGAAATGTTCAAAATGCCTAGCTCTAAGAGAGATGCAAATCAAAACAACTATGAGATATCATCTCACCCCAGTCAGAATAGCAAAATTTAACAGAACAGCAAGCAACAAATGCTGGCGAAGCTGTGGAGGAACTGGAACCCTTATTCACTGTTGGTGGGAATGTAAAATGGTGCAACCACTGTGGAAGGCGGTATGGCACTTTCTCAAAAAGTTGCAAATAGAGATACCATTTGACCCAGCAATTCCACCACTGGGAATATATCCCAAAGAGACCATAACTGACATCCAAACAGATATATGCACACCCATGTTTATCGCAGCTCTGTTCACAATAGCAAGGAGTTGGAAACAACCCAGGTGCCCATCAACAAACGGTTGAATGGGTAGAGAAGCTGTGGTATAATCACACAATGGAATACTACGCTGCATTGAAAAACAAGGAACTCATTCAATATTATTCAAAATGGGTGAGCTTGGAGGACATTATGCTGAGTGAAAGATCTCAGTAGCAAAAGGACAAATATTGCATGGTGCCACTGCTGTAAAATGGGACTGATATCAGGGTGGGGGTAAGACTGAGAAAAACTGGATAAATTGGGTATACTACACTGAAACAGATGAGGGACTGAAAAATTTAAAAGCGATGTATGATAGGGTATTATGGTTATCACAAGAGTCCACAATTAAGGTTGCACAGTGGAATGTACTTGGGGCAGTGGGAGGGGTGCGGGGGGATTGTGTACCAGGGAGGGA
The DNA here is from genome assembly GCF_000299155.1 of Elephantulus edwardii. NCBI lineage: Eukaryota > Metazoa > Chordata > Mammalia > Macroscelidea > Macroscelididae > Elephantulus > Elephantulus edwardii. The sequence goes on along the minus strand of NW_006399783.1, from coordinate 20,575,435 downwards.
GCCTTTCTTTTACTTTTGAAAGAGAGGAGCGAACTGGGGGGCGGGGGGAGAGGGCTGGGTGGGGAAAGAAGTGCAGCAATGAATGAATGAAAATCCAAATTCTCTGTAAATGTTCATTAAAATTATTAAAAAAAAAAAAGCTCATGTCAGATTTTCAACATAACTGGAATTGGCCCTTCTCAATTGATTGTAAGATAGTGATCTTCAAAAGTTTTCCTAATGCCAAAATGAAATTCACTTTGAAAAATTGTAAGCTTTCTTTGTACATGTCAAAATTACCAAACTTTAGAAAAGGCTAAATATTCTGAAGATCACGTAAGTTCTCATTGCTTTCAAGTTAGAGTCAACTCATAAGTAAATGGAAAGAAACTGTCCATTCCTCTCCCTCAGAGTAACTAATGGATTTGAACCTTCACAGAAGTGCTGTGTTTGAGTTAGCACAACTCCCTATGCACTAAGCTATATATATATATACATATATATACATATATATATACACACACACACACACATATATAATTGAAATATTCATAAAAATATTAAAATTACATTGTTAGCCCTTTAAATATGTGAAAAACCAACTTTCTGTCTGTTAAAACAACATAATCACATCAGATTTGAATTCAAATAACATCTTAACACTTGTCCTACTTTCACAACTACATTCTAAGAGAAAAGGACAAGCCACGACATTATCTGGCAAATATCACCAGGAAGGACTTTCTACACACAAGACTGCATTCTTCATCTTGGATTATTAGACATATATGATTTTTAGATGACAAAACTTGAAACTCAGTTTTATTCAGCTATAGATTGTGCACAACATTGCTAGTTGGGTCTTACCTGCTTTGATATCACTCAAAGCAAAAAGGCCAACCCGAGTATCTCCATTCACAGACCACTTCTGTGTTTCACAGTTGGGCTGGCAGCAATGATTCATGAACCGAGCATAGTTTCCTTTGGGACCAGCATCTATGATCCGGTCCTAGAATCCCAAGAGATGTTTCCGTTATTATTGATTGAAATAAAGACAATACACAACAATAAGCTAGAGATTTTATTTGTTAAGTTTGAATGTCCTAGAGAAGTAGTTCTCCAAGATGACCACTAGAACAATATAGAAGCTCACCAAAGGATTCTGATGTATGCTAAATACTAAGAAGTACAGAATCAATAGAATATTCCCATCCACTAAGTTGGCAGCTCTGAATATTGGCTGTACATTAGTTATTACGTAGGGAAACATAAATACGAGGCCATGTCTATGTATACCAAGTAAACCAGAATACCAGAAAGTATTTACAAAATGTTAAGTGTAGAACTTGAGAAATTTTTCCCAAGTTTAAAGCCAGGAAAACATTCCTTTTCAAAGAGAAATCTAAACACAGATAAACTGAAAATAAACCCACTAAAATGCTGAAATTAGGAGTAAGTTCCAAATATAATCTTAGGTACTAATAAAAGAATGCAGAAAAATCTGTTTATTTCCCATACTTACTTTGTCTAGGGTAAGCATATAGAAATTAGTGATATCATGTTCTTGAGCATAACGAATTCTAGCTCTGCACTCTTCTTCGTCTATTAGCTCACCCACGTACTCATTGACAAATTCACCCTGAAAGAAAAAATTCTCAACTTAATGACAAGTGGAACTGTGTACACATAAATCTCATTTTAAAAAAATTAACAAAAATATCACATTCACAAAAGATTATATGAATGCAATGAGTTAAAGAAAGTCTTATTCAGAAACATGTTTCAACAGACAGTGATATCTACCTGTCCATTCTCAGTCATAAAGATTAGCATCCAACAGAGAATGAAGACCAGTTATAATGGAAAATTAGCAAGCAAACCAGAGCTCCATTAAAAAACAGACACGGGTGGCAAGGAGCTGCAACTACAATCCCAGAGGCACACGGTTCGAATCCACCAGATGCTCTGCAGGGAAAAGGAGGGACAATCTCCTCCTGTACCAGTCAGATCTGATTTGACGGTACACTCACACAAAAATTAAAAAACAAAACAAAACAGACATGGACAGTAGATTTCCAATACTAGACTAAGAGCCTTAAAGTCTGTCTGCTCAGTGGAGCGTGCATTCACCACACTATAGTCACACAGGCTTTCACAAAACCTGTCCCTCTACTTGCACTGCTTTTACTTTTACTTGTTTGAGTCAGTAACTATCTTTCAAGTCTCAATCTATAATATCCATAAACTAGTGATTTTTCTGCTATATACATTCAAGGCATTTTATGTTTCTACATGATTGTTAAGAATGATGTCTCTTTTATTAGATTCATTTTATAAGTAACTTACAAGCCCCTCCAAGTTCAAGTTATAGATGTTATCGTACTCATTCACATTCTATGAATCCAACTGTCTTTACTTCTCTTTAAAGTAAGATTTCACTTTATTAATAGATCATTAAAATCTAACTCTGTATTATGTGCTTGCTATTCACAACCATTGCAAGGATTCTTAAAAAGGATAAATAAAATAAGCAGCACTTATGGATTTCCCTCTTTGTTCTTATAAATAGTAAATACACTCAAAGAGAAGAATTTGTAGAGACAAAGGAGTTTGTCTATTCTAAAATTTCCAAATGAAAACAAAACAATATAGATACATACGATAATGTTAATCCCTAACTGTGCTACCTTTCTCTACAGTGAATGATGTGACATCCTTCAAAGAGAGTAAATCATGTTAAACAACTGCAAAGTCCAAAAACAAACAAGTTCTGGTAACCCTTACCTTTTTAATATCTGTTTTTGTCCGAAGTCCCCAGCCTCTCTGCAATGTGCGGAAAATTTCAACCTCTGGATACTGGCGTTTGGAGAAGCACTGGTTTTGGCAGCGGCCCCCAGCAGGACACACTGTAGGATGGCATTCATAAAGCAGCATGCGGTTGATGCACTCAGAGTCTATACCACAGGGGTTTTCATCAGTAGCTTTACAGTTGCATCGAGGAATTTCAGACAAGTCTGCAGTGAAGATCTGGACTCTGCCAATAGGACGGTTTACCTGGAAAAGAAGTGTATCAGGCGAGAGAGGGAAAACCAACCAACCAACCAACCAACCAAATAACACACTATGAAAAAAAACCCACAAAAGATAATTTAGAGATGCAAAGGGCAGATTTCTTGTCCTTTAAGTTGTAAGCAATAGCCTACATGATTTTTTAACTGTGAAGATATAAAAACTCTTCATAGTTGTATAGTTGGATGGGACTTAACACCAACCCTATGTACAAAGAGCATGAAAATACTGCCCAATCCCATCATCCTCACAACTTTCACTGTGTTTAACCCTATTTCAGTCACTGTGTCAATTCACCTCACTGAGGGACTTACTTTTTCATCATACCTCTACCAAGCATGATAAACGAATGTGAGACACTCACTCACCACCTCATCATGTCATGTCCATGAAGGATTTTGGCTGCATTTCTTCCAGGAAAGATTTATTGGTTCATTTGTTGGTGCATAGTATGTTCAATGAATTTTGCAAAAATCAGAACTCAAAGGAATCAATAATTCTTTAGATTTTGTTACTGTGATATAAAAATGTTTCCCTTGATAAAATGCTGACTATACCATCAAATCCAATAGCTGTTCTGTGGAAGAAGGATAGACAATCTCCTCCTGTGCGATTAACTGCCTCTGAAAACCTGCTGGAGCATCTGCTATGGGTTGATTCTAACTTGATGGTAAACAACCACCACCACCACCACAACGATTCTGCGCATTAATGACATACATCAGGTAGGAATGAATATGAAGGTGCCAGGCAAAACCAACAGCACTGGCCATGGATTTGAGTGGTTTAACATTTGGAAAACTACAATATTGATGAAGTTTAAACATATTTTGGTGACAAAAACTAACTTCAACAGGAAAATTATGGAAAAAGAGATTTATAGATACCAAAGTTTATTAGGTGTTTACCAGGGGTAAAAGGGATGGGAGAATTGGGAATAAAAAGTGAAGGAAACACTGCACTGTGAAAAAGTTGTAAAACAACACAGTGGTAGATGGAATTTGCTCCAGGACTTAAGAACCATAAATGACATAGCTGAGCCTCTACATCTTGTGGTTCCTAACCTCTACACTATAATAGACAAAGTGCTAGTCTATAGGCCTTTTATTCTAAGAACCACCTTCCCTCTGTAACTTGATTTGTGTGACTATTAGAACCTCTTGCTCTTTAATTTTTTTTTCTCATCCTTTGTTTTTTTTTTCTGCGCAAGTTAGGTTTTTTATCAAGAAAGGGTGTAACGCAACTAAACAGTCCGCCTAGAAGCATTTGCGGTGGACGATGGAGGGGCCAGACTCGTCGTACTCCTGCTTGCTGATCCACATCTGCTGGAAGGTGGACAGGGAGGCCAGGATGGAGCCACCGATCCACACAGAGTATTTGTGCTCAGGGGGAGCGATGATCTTGATCTTCATCGTGCTGGGGGCCAGCGCTGTGATCTCCTTCTGCATCCTGTCGGCAATGCCTGGGTACATGGTGGTGCCGCCAGACAGCACTGTGTTGGCGTAGAGGTCCTTGCGGATGTCAACATCACACTTCATGATGGAGTTGAAGGTAGTTTCATGGATGCCACAAGACTCCATGCCGAGGAAGGAGGGATGGAAGAGTGCCTCGGGGCAGCGGAAACGCTCATTGCCGATGGTGATGACCTGCCCATCAGGCAACTCGTAGCTCTTCCCCAAGGAAGAAGAGGAAGCCGCCGTGGCCATCTCCTGCTCGAAGTCCAGGGCAACGTAACAGAGTTTCTCCTTGATGTCACGCACAATTTCCCGCTCAGCCGTGGTGGTGAAGCTGTAGCCTCGCTCGGTGAGGATCTTCACGAGGTAGTCCGTCAGGTCCCGGCCAGCCAGGTCCAGACGCAGGATGGCATAGGGGAGGGCGTACCCCTCATAGATGGGCACAGTGTGGGTGACCCCATCGCCGGAATCCATCACAATGCCAGTGGTTCGGCCAGAGGCATTCAGGGACAGCACGGCCTGGATGGCGACGTACATGGCAGGGGTGTTGAAGGTCTCGAACATGATCTGGGTCATCTTCTCCCGGTTAGCCTTGGGGTTCAGGGGGGCCTCCGTCAGCAGCACAGGGTGCTGTTCGGGGGCCACACGCAGCTCGTTGTAGAAGGTGAGGTGCCAGATCTTCTCCATGTCGTCCCAGTTGGTGACAATGCCGTGCTCGATGGGGTACTTGAGGGTCAGGATG
>NW_006399783.1:20562291-20569391 GCF_000299155.1 Elephantulus edwardii | reverse complement strand
AAAAAAAGATGGTAAAAAAAAAGGTAGGTGAAAGGGTAGCAGGTTTAAACCCACTAAGAGATACACTGACAGACAAGCCTAGTGATCTGCATCGCTGAGGTCTCTGCCTTAAAAACTCAGGGAGTTGCACACAACAGTTTGCAATGAGGCCAAAATGACAAGAAATACTGAAAACTAGAGTGCAAATCTGGGGTAGTAATACCAAATGGTGCTATGATCATCAATATAGCAAAGATCCTATAAATACTAGCAAGAATGCAAAGGGGGGAAATAAATAGCTCAAGACTGATTTGTGCACTATGAGAATGACTAACCTGCAACTTGATTATTACATACGTGGAAAGAAGTCAACTTTGAGCTTTCAAATATATACAAATGCAACTTGTGCTGACCATATAAGATTTGAACCTTGCCCTATCCTGCTCCATCCTCACAATCTGTTAGGCTCAAGCTCATTGTATTTTCACTGTGTCAATTCCTCTTGCTGAGGCTATTTCTCTTTTTCTGTGACTCTGCACTTTTCCCAGCATGACGTTTCTCTCCAAAGACTGTATCCTGAGAACAGGACCAAAGAAATTTTCACCATTCTTGCTTCTGCAGAGCACTCTAGTGCAAATATTTTAGTGATTTCCCCCCCCCCGCCCGTGATAAATCTAGTCCATTCTGACTTGTTTTTGTGTACTGTCAGAATCAACCCATAGCTGACACTTTAGTGGGTTTTAGAAAAGGCAGTTAATTGTTCAGGAGAGAGATGTTTTTTCTCCCACTGAGCAGTTGGTAAATTTGAACCAGTAGCCTTTGGGATTATACTACTGCGTCTTACACTAGGGAATCAGTTGTTAGGTCCTGTCAAGCATGACTGAGAGCAACTGTATAAATTAAAGATGTGAACCTTGTCCTATCCAGTGCCATCTTCATGATCTTTGACATATGACATATTTAAGTCCATTGCTACAGTCACTGTGTTGAAGACTTTCATTTCCTTTTCTGTCCTTTACCTTTCCAAACATGATAGCCTTTTCCAAAGAAAAGGCTCTTCCAGCAACACACCCAAAGGATGTGAGACAAAGCTTTGCCATCCTGGCTTCTAAGGAGCACTCTGGCTAAACCATTTGGCAATCCATTGGATATTCAGTACATCACAGTTCAAAGTCATCAGTTTTTCTTTTGTCATTCTCATTTACTGTCTAGTATATGATGAACAGCAAATGATTAGAAAGACCATCAATTTAATCAGGTGCACTTTAGTCCTCAAACTGACACCACTGCTTCTCAATCATTTGGAGATACATATACTACAGACTTTCCCACTGCAATGTGTCTACTGATCTCCTGATTGTTGGTACCAAGTATATTGATTGTGAACACAAGAAAGATGAAGAGGTTGACATTTTCAATTATTTCTCCAGCTATTTTGACATTGTCTATCAGTCCAGTGGATCTTCTGCAGCAGTTCAAGTCTTCCTCACTTTGAGCAAGCTAGGTTATATTATCTGAATAAAGAAGGTTATTGATGAATCTTCCTCCAATCATGCTGTTACATTCTTCTTAGAGATCAGCTTCTTGAATAATTTGCTTGGCATATAGACTCCATAGATATGGTAGAAGGATACAACCCTGACGCACAACCTTCTTAATTTTAAAGCATGTAGTGTTCCTTTCAGTAGAAGAATGGGTAATCTCCTCCTGTGCAATTAACTGCCTCTGAAAACCCGCTGGAGAGTCAGCAATGGGTCAGTTCCAACTTGACAGTACACAGTATTCCATTGCTCTGTTCGCACAACAGCTTCTTGGTCTAGGTTTCACGTGAGCACAGTTAAGTGGAATTACTGGGTCAACTTTCTGAGAAAGCGCCATACCACCTTCCACAGTGGCTGCACCATTTTACTCTCCCACAAAAAGTGAATAAGGGTTCCAGTTTCTCCACAACCTAGCCAACATTTGTTGTTTGCTGTTCTGTTCAATTTTGCTATTCTTACTGGGGTGAGATAATATCTCATAGTTGTTTTGATTTGCATCTCTCTTAGAGCTAGGCATTTTGAACATTTCTTCATGTGCTTGTCAGCCATCTGAATGTCGTCTTTGGTGAAGTGTCTGTTCATCTCGTGTGCCCATTTTTCAATTGGATTATTTACTTTATCTTATCGTGGTGTGACATATTGAATTTATTTCAGATCTTTCAGCTTGAGAGTTCTCTTTTTATTCTCCAATTCTAGGTCTTTACATATTCTGTTTTAATAGTTTGCTTTGTCTTCTCAAGATCCTATTTGAAATCTTCTGTCCATCTTTTACTTCAAAGGATCTTTTACTTCCAAAAGGATGTCAGAAGAAACCCTGAAAACTGCACTAGAGCCATCAAAAAGCCAAAACAAAGGGAAGGCCACCAGATCGCCAGTGAATCTAAAATAAAAATGTTAATTAAAATTTTGTATTTCCATCCTCTAAAACCTCAACTTTTACATATTAATAGAATTTTATTATTTGTCTAGTATTCTCTAACAACAAAACCTACAACCAATTTGTGGAAATATATTTATCATCTTAGAAATACTTCATCATAATAAATAATAAATAAAAAAATATCAAGCCACACAAGTGCATCTTGGTTGCATCTTCAGTTGATTTCTGAGTTCAAAAATTGGTAGAAATAATCTATTTCCTCTTCTCTGGCTCCGGTTATTGGTGTATATATTTGAACGACAGTGGTATTAACAGGTCTTCCTTGTATTCATATGAGTTTTATCCTGATGCTCACAACATTGTATTTAAAGACAGATCTAGAAATGGTCTATTTAACCATAAAACTTTTAAAACGGTCTCTTTAGATGTGACCTCATTTTTCCTCACATTCTCATTTCTGATGTAGAAGGTCATATGACTGACTTGACTCCAAACATCCCATGCCAGTCTCATTTTGCCAGTTCCTAGTACGTCAATATACATGTATTCTATTTCTTAACAAAATCCAATTTTCCTACATTTATACTTTTCACATCTGACAATAGTCACAATAATTGAGCATAATTCTCCCCATTCCTCTACCATCACAAAACCGCTACTACTTAAAAATATGAAATGAATTCTTGGTTCATGGACTATAGTTTGCCAACTTTTGCTCTAGATTCTCTTTCTAAAAACAGGTTTCATTTTATAAAAGGCAAGAGGGTAAATGCACTTTAAATATTGTGATTAGGTCATTCAAGAAGTAGCATATTCAACAAGTAGGATAAATATGGTTAATATAGACTACAATGGCTATTCTGAATATAATGGATATTCTGAATAAACTTGCTGGGGGCTGAAATCCAGAAATATATGTAGTTAACTTTTCTCTTTTTTTAACACCAAGGCCTATTAAACTTTAGGTATTGATATTATCTATTCTTAGAAATAAGAATTTATAATATATTTATCTTTCTTGAGTTTTAGCCTGAGAGGTCTTGCAAAGGGCAAGAAAAGTCAAGTTATAAAAACTTTCTATTTTCTAGCTATCATATAGTTCTTTAGACGTTTTCATAACCCTACACTATTAATCATCAATTATTCCAAACTCTGTTAAACAATTATAAAACAGTAAGAAAATGGAAGACTGTGTGGAATCATTAAATAGTTAAAACATCACTTTTCTTATGGCATTGACTGAACTACTGCATCATCTTTCAAGGATACTGGCGATTTTAATAACTGTAACATTCAGTAAATAAGAAAAGACATAATTAAATCTGATTTGGGGACATAGCAAAAGAGATGGTGGTGAAACGAATTAGTACAATCTCAAGACAGCAAAGTGTCCTCTGGAATTAGAGGCTCCTCAGTCCTTTGCTCACCTTTATGTGTTTGTAAGGAGGTGGCTTCTTGTCATTTTTGCGGTCTTCCTGCAGCTGCCTTAGCTCCTTTTGGGCTTTTAGCTCCTCAAATCTTGCTGCAGCTTCCTGAAGAGCTAAGAAAATACATAGTACAAAGTCACATCAAAACCTCTTCTGGGAACTGTTAACTGTCCTCATCTCCTACATAAAGTTAATAAAAATTTAGACAAAAAAGCAACAAACATTACAGGAAAAGATAGAGTAGATAAATAACAATTCCAGGTAGATTGTAACTCCCAGTATTCTTAGGCTGGTTTCTTCAAAGAAGCAAAACCAGTTGAATATGTATGTGGTGGTGTAGCCTGTAGGGTGTTGTATTACTGAATGAAATCAATTGAAACCTGAAACCATAAAGAGTGAAATAAATGAAAATGGAGGTTGATGGTCTCTGGTTCAGCCAAAAGAAGAGGTGGTAAGTAGGATCCAGACCAAGTTTTAAAAAAATAAGATAAATAAAAATCAAGAAAGCCTTGCTAAACTTCTGTATGGATAATTGATACGGATTGTTGCTGTTGTTGTAGTTATGTGCCGTCAAGTCGTTTGCGACTCATAGCGACCCTATGTACAACAGCCCTAAACCCTGCTCTATCCTGGGGCAATCGCACTGCCTCTGACACACCCATCCCAATTACTCCATTCACTGAATCAGTCCATCTCAGAGGGTCTTACACTTTGCGCCATCTCTCCACCCTCCCAAGCATGATGTCCCTTTACAAGGACCTGTCCCTCCTTGCAACATGTCCAAAGTATGTCAGACGAAGCCCCAGAATCCTTGCCTCCAAGGAGTAGCCTGCTTTAACCCCCTCAAGGATGAATCTGTTTGTTTTCTTGGCAGTCCATGATACATTCAATACTCTTCTCCAGCACCACAGCTCAAAGGCATCCATTCTCCTTCTGTCCTCCCTAGTCATCGCCCAACTCTCTGGTGCATAACAAGTGACTGCAAAGACCATGGCCTGTATGAGGCGCACCTTAGTCTCCAGAGAGACACCGTTGCTCTTGAGTACTTTAGAGAGGTCCCTAACAGCAGACTTTCCCATCGCAATATGCTTTTTGATTTCCTGACAGCTGGTGCTAAGAGTGTTGACCGTGAAGCAAACTGAAGCTGTGAACAATCTCAATCTCTTTTCCATCCATCCTGATGCTACTAATTGGTCCAGTGGTGAGAATCTTTGTTTTCTTGACATTGAGCCTCAGTGCATACTGAAGGCTGCAGTCTTTGACCCTCCACAGCAAGTGCATGAGGTCCCCCTCAGTTTCAGCAAGCAGGTTGTGTCATCTGCATAACGCAGATTGTTAATAGATCTTCCACCAATCCTGACGCCACAGTTCTCATAGAGTCCAGCCTCCCGGATAATCTGCTCTGCATACAGGTTGAAAAGGTATGGAGACAGGACACATCCCTGGCGTACACCCTTCCCAATTTTGAACCATGCAGTGTTACCCTGCTCTGTTCTGACAACTGCCTCTTGGTCCAAGCATAGGTTTCGCATTAGCACAATTAAATGTTCTGGGATTCCCATTCTTCTCAGAGTCAATTGGCCCAGATAATAGAGAAGCGACTCCTGCTGAAAGCTTCTGTCACACTACAGGTACAGAGACAAAATCAGTTGGGAGGTGCTGAGGGCACACGGAGAGCACGCCGCTGAGCAGAACGGGATACTATACTCTCAATTGAATTACCAGGCAAGTGTATTCTCTTCCTTGGTTAAATGAGTACTAGGAACTCTCTATGAGGCTACAGGTGCCAAGTGAGAAATCAAAGGCATGGTTACAGAAAGGGAGACAATGTGCATTTGAGTTACTTCCTTATTTGACTTGATTCTTGCTTTCTTTTGTTCAAAGACTCACTTAAAAGAAGTGAGTATAGCAGCTAATCAAAAGGAGGAATGAGACATCTCCAAAATGCAAAGGGGCTTACCAGGTATTGTGCCTGATTTTTAATTTATCGCTTTTAGACATAATTTAATTTAATTTTATTTTATTATTTTTGTGTGCGTGTACCGTCAAATCAGATCTGACTGGTACAGGAGGAGATTGCCCCTCCTTCCCCGGCAGAGCATCTGGTGGATTCGATCCGTGCACCTCTGGGATTGTAGTTGCAGCTTCTTGCCACTAGGCCACCAGAGCTCCCTTAATTTAATTTTTTTTAAGCTAAAATACCTCAATATGTCTATGTACTCTAGCTCTGAAACTTATCCTATCTTGAACAAGTTTCATCATCTTTGATAGATATAACCCCATTTCTCTAGTCACTGAATCAATCCATCTGGTCCTGGGTCTTCCTCTCCTGTGCTGTCCCTCCACCCTTCCAAGTATAATGTCCTTCTCCAAGGACTGGTCCCTCCTGGCCACATGCTCAAAGTATGTGAGATGGAGACTAAAAATCTCTGTTTCCAAGGAGTAGCCTGGCTTCACCCTCTCCAGAAAAATCCTGTTTGTTTTCTTAGCAGTCCACACTATGTTTAACGCTCTTCTCCAAAACCACAGTTCAAAGGCATCCGGGAGGCTGGGCTCCATGAGGAGAACTGTGGCATCAAGATTGGTGGAAGATCTATTAACAATCTGCATTATGCAGATGACACAACCTGCTTGCTGAAAATGAGGAGGACCTCATGCACTTGCTGTGGAGGGTCAAGGACTGCAGCCTTCAGTATGGACTGAGGGTCAAGGTTAAAGATTCTCACCACTGGACCAATTGGTAGCATCAGGATGGATGGAAAAGAGATTGAGATTGTTCACAGATGATGATGTCCGAACCAAGCTGAGCAAGGAAGGGATGAAGAGAAGTGTCTGTGAGGTGGGTGGTGATGCTCTGGGAGCAGGAATGTAAGCCAGGCAGTCACTAGACTGGGGCTGATCATGACACAAACTGCTTTCAAAGTTTCTGAAATCCAGAGACTAGTCTTAGGGAAACTTTAGGAAGCCCCTTCTCTCTTTCATGGGACTGTGGGATCTGAGTTGGGCCCAGAGTTGTGGAGATAAAAAGGGAGCATTTGAGAGGGATTATGGATTGTATCAGATCCAGAAGTGGTGGGTTCCATTCCAGAACTAGCTTGGGCAACTATCTGAGTGATTTGCTTAACATTGTCAAACCACCCATCCACTTAATTATCTACCTACCAGTTCATCTCTTTGTTCATCCATTAACCAGCTAGTCAGCCATTGATCTGTATTTATAGGTACATTCTTTTATTGATCTGTATTTAGAAATCCATTATTTTACCTATTTTT
>NW_006399783.1:20558938-20561355 GCF_000299155.1 Elephantulus edwardii | reverse complement strand
CTTGGTTACTGTAAAACTCTTGGATGCATAGTGTTGCAGACTGAGGGTAAAGTATATTAATAAATATTAATAATGAAACAGAACATCAAGAATGTGTAAATAAAAAGCAAGAGATGAACAGTTCTCAAACTGAAGCACTGATCTATGATTCCCTGTGCCTTTATTGAAAATTGCCAGGGAGCAAATCACAAAGAGAATTCTATGCAAATAAAGCTAAGCTCTTTCCATCAGGAGGGAGGAGTTAGCAAATATAATACAAGAATCCTGTAACAGCCTAAGGTTTGCCTTAGTGCCTACCCCTATAAACATTTACAGTTGCCTTAGTGCTTCCGGTGAATTCCAGCTTTATCTGGCCTCCCTCATATCCTGATAGCATTTGGTTTACTATAAATATTTAATATAAAAAACAAAGCAAGTAAATACTAATACCATAGCATGGGTCAGGTGCACCTCAGCCTCTAGGGTGATACTGATGCTCTTCAGTGCTCTAGACAGGTCCTGGAGAGCCGACTTTTCCAGAACGATTCATCTTTCAGTTTCCTGACTGCTGGTTACAAGGGTGTTGATTATGGAAACAAGCAAGCAGAACTTATCAAGAACCTCAATTTCTTCCCTATCCATTATGAATCTTCTGATCAGCCCAGTGGTGACAATCTTTGTTTTCTTGACGTTGATCTTCAATCCATATTGAAGACTACAGTTTTTGACCTTCTGCACCAAACACCTTATGTCCGCTTCAAATTCAGCAAAGTGTGTCATCTGCATAACACAGGTTGGTGATGAGACAGTCTTCCTCTAATCCTAATGCCACATTCCTCCTCATAAAGCCCAGCATTCCAAATGATCTGTTCTGCATAAAAATTGAAAAGGTATGGATACAGGACACATCCCTGACACTCTCCCTTCCTGATTTTCAGCCATGAAGTATTTCCTTGCTCTGCTCTGAGGACTGTTTCTTGGTCCAAGTATAGGTTTCACATAAGCACAAACAAGTGTTCTGGGATTCCCATTCTCCTCGAGGTTAGCCACAATTTGTTGTGATCCACTCACTTAAATGCCTTTGCATAGTCATTGAAACACAGATAAACATCCCTCTGATATTCTCTACTTTCAACAAATACCATCTAACATTCGCTATGGTGTCCCTAGAACCATGTCCTCTTCGAAACCCAGTCTGCACATCTGGCAGTGCTCTGCTGATGTACTGTTCTCTCATTTTTGGATAATCTTCAGCAGGATCTTGCTTGTGTGGGGTATTAGTGATATTGTTCAATAATTCCCACATTCTGTTAGGTCACCTTTTTAAGGAATGGGAACAAATAAAGATCTTTTCCACGCAGTTGGCCAAGTAGTTGTTCTCCAGATTTCTTGGCACAACCTGGTGAGGGCATCCAGGACAGCATCTGTTGGCTGAAAATGTAAACTAGTATTGCATCAATTCCTGGACCTTGTTTTTTGCCAATTCTTTCAGAGCAGTCTGAACTTCCTCCTTCATCATAGGCTCTTGATCATATGTTGTTTCATGAAATTCTTCTTAATATCTAGTTAATCATTAGCTGGTTAAAGTTACATAGAATTTGAAAGCCCTGTTGATCTACACTTAGGGAACTGCACTACTAATCCAAGGGCCACACCTCTCTGATAAATTTGACTCTACAAGTGTTGTCTGTGGGAAAAAGTCCATTTCCTCCTTGTAATTTACAGCTTTAGAAACTCAATGGGGGCGTCAGCTATTAATTAGATCCAACTGAGTGGCAATAAAATGGAAACAAAGTTAAAATAATCAATTGCCATTCATCATGATCCATCCTTGAGTATGTTAAATATTGCTTTTGGTCTAATGACGTAAAATTGGTTTTTCTACAACTGCTCTTATACTCCATATGGTCAGTGATCCATTGAGTGTTTTTCTATTTTGCTGACCCTCTCTACCTTGTATTTTTATACAAGTAAGAAAACTGCATTGTTTGTGGGGCTGATATGCAAAAGAGTAGGTGACTGAATTGGTGCTTCTCAAAAGAAAGGGAGATATTCTTCTGACAAGACTTACAGCCTCAGAACAAATTCTTTTTTGTACAATGACTCCTTGAGTCCTCCGTTTTCTTTTGATGGTTCTTGTATCTTTCATGATTTTGCTCATAGACTCCTTCAGTATCGCAACTTGAGGTTTTAATTTGCTCTTCAGATCTTTCAGTTTGGGAAATCCAAGTATGCTGTTGTTTGTTGTTATGTGCCGTCGAGTCGCTTGCGACTCATAGCGACCCTATGTACAACAGCACTAAACTCCGCTCTGTCCCTGTGCCAATCGCACTGTCTCTGACACTCCCATCCCAATTATCCCAGTCACTGAATCAATCCACCTCGTAGAGGGCCTTCCTCTCCTGCGCTGTCCCTCCACCCTCCCAAGCATGATGTCC
>NW_006399783.1:20549407-20557981 GCF_000299155.1 Elephantulus edwardii | reverse complement strand
TGTAGTTTCCACATTCTGTTGGGTCACCTTTCTTTGGGATAGGAACAAATACGATCTCTTCCAGTCAGTTGGCCAAGTGGTTGTTCTCCAGATTTCTTGGCACAACTTGGTGAGCATGTCCATGGCAGCATCTGTTTACTGAAATTTGTCAATTGGTATAGCATCTATTCCTGGAGCCTTATTTTTTGCCATTTCCTTCAAAGCAGCCTGCACTTCTTCTTTCATCACCAAAGGCTCTTGCTTCTATGTTGTTTCATGAAATTCTTCTGTGTCTGCCAATTCCTTTCGATACAGTGATTCGTTATATTCTTTCCATCTTCTTTTAATACTTCCTGGATCATTTAACATTCTGCCGAAAGCATCCTTGATTATAGCAACTTGAGGTTTGAATTTGTTCTTCAGTTGAGTTCTATGCAAGTATAGTTCATCCTTTTTAGGTTTTGTAACTCCAGTTTTTGCATTTTTGGTTATAATACTTTGCATCGTGTTTTGAAACCTGGTGGGTTGTTGTTTTTTTTTTTTAAACTTTTTAAAAATTATTTTTGTGTGTGTACCATCAAATCGGGTATGACTGGTCCAGGAGGAGATTGCCCTTCCTTCACCAGCAGAGTATCTGGTAGATTTAAACAATGTACCTCTGGGATTGCAGTGCAGTTTCTTGCCAGTAAGCCACCAGGGCTCTTCTGAAACCTGTTTTTTCATTCCACCATCCTTTCCCCTTGCTTTGGCCTCTTTCTTTCCAGTGCAAATTTCAGGGTCTCTGAATTAATTGCATGATTTTTATCTTGAAGGATGTTATTTTGAGGGCTTCAAACTGGTTCTTTGCTGTTATCTGATAAAGCAAAGCTAGAATGGACTCGATTTTATAAGATTTCAGTATTATCAGAATAGAAAAAACGAGAGGACAAATCCAGCCAGAGACTTACTCTCCTTCCTAGAAAACAGGGGCAGCATGTACACTGCATTGCAATCAATTCTCGAGTGTTCTTATTGATTGCTTTTGAGTTGAGCATGACTCATAATGACCCTATGAACAAAAGGTCTGAAGCCCGTCCACAACTATCTAGATTTATCAAAGTTCATAGTTTCTAAGAGGCAAGTTGTTTAAGAAGTAGATGCCACTCCTGGTTCCAAATCTGCCTTAGAATGTTATTGGTTGAGTCGCCTGTGATGTACTTGTACAGCAGCTCTGAACCGTCCTGAGTCTGTCTCACTAACTCCCACACACCAACCCCCGTTGCCCCCAGTTACTGTATCAATCCATCTCCCTTTTCTGCACTATCCATCCACCCTTCTGAGCATGATGTCCTTCTCCAAGGACCGATTTCTCCAGTCCAAGTGCCCAAAAAGTAAGTGAGGCAGAGCTTCAAAATCCTAGCCTCCAAGGAGATACTTGGTTTCACCCTATCTAAGACATCTATTTGTTTTCTTGGCAGTTGATGGTATGTTCAAGACTCCCCTCCAGCACGACAACTTGAAGGCATCTATTCTTCTTCTGTCATCCTTAGTCACTGTCCAACAGATTTCTAGAACTCAGATTTGACCATGTAATATATCTACTTAAAAACATTAATTCCACAACTGGTCTTGAACACAAGAAAAGCCCTGGATAAGTTCAGTTTACACGCACCTTTTAAAAAAAATTTGTTTTATATTCCCACATGATACACTAAATATTTAGAGTTCTTGAACTTACCATGCTGCATGAAATGTATGCATTCTTTTACAAAAAGGTAGGTACATATTTGTTTTTGAGGTCAGTGTAGTGATTAACAAGACATGCTATCTTCCTCTATCATTACTTGCCACTGGGACTTTAGGCAAAGTAATATAACTTCATAAACCTGAACAACTTCTCAGATTTAGTAAAATGAAGATGATATTATCTATTGCATAGGGTTATATTCAGGATTAAAAACTGAAAATGAACACGCGACAGCACAGCACAAATGATAGCTACTATTATTAGGGCTAACATTCAATTAAGAAGTTATCCATGACTGTGAAACCTCAACCCCAAAGCCAATTATGCTTCCTCTAGTTTTGTACCAAAAGCATGTTCATATTTCTGTTGCAGTCTTCAGTGAATGGCACTTCCTGCTGGTATCTAAGTCAGATTTCACAATATAAAATATCAAGTTAATTGAAAGCAGCAATGAGCCATCCCAACGTTGAGATGTAAGTTTATGTACTTCACAGAGCTTTATCAGGCTGATATTTGCAATATCTCCTGTACTGATCTTCACCCCAGTTTTGGGGGTAGTCAGCTCTGTTCAGGTCAGGGCGGGAATGGTCACCAATCAGGTAAAACTTTTTTAGACCCATTAAGAACCAAATGCAGACAGAAACCACTGGTCTGTGCATAAAACACAGAGGGCCAATGACGTAAGTGAGCACCCACTGAAGTACCAAGAAGCAGCCAGCACTTTAAAATGTACTCCATATGGACTAAAGTAATAGTCTCTATCCAGAATTATGGCCAGCTTAGAATCCACTTTCATCTCACCTTAGGGAAAAGTTTTAATCAGGCATCTCTAAAATACATTCAAGGAGCAAGAACACTGATACTACTTTGTAAAAGAGATATAAAAAATTATCAGCCAAAGACTACCAATGATGCTCCCTGCAGGTTCATTTTTATAACCTAACAGATTTTTCAGAGTAACCTTTGCCCATTACACAGAAAGAGAAAATGAAGGCTTATGGTTCAATCAATGAATCTGTGTAAGTGCTAAAAGTAGTTATGAGGAGTGTAAGAAATTCTATCTTGACTGCAGTGGTCCTCATTGCCTTCACTGTTAGGATAGTTTAAAAACTTCTTTTTTTTTGACAAAAGAGTATTTTTTTTTATTACTAATTTTTATTCTGTTTTGGTGAATTATATTTCTTATTAAGAAGCTAATTAAAAAGCTGCTTTGGACAAAGATGGCTCTGCTTGAAATTCTAGTCCTTACCAGCAAAATGAAGTTCGGACTCTATTAAATATTAACAGAATTCCAGTACTTTACAAGATACAAAGAAAACAACTGATATGACAAAAACTCTTAGAAATTTCATTTTAGCAAAGGTTGGGCTCAAAAAGATAGTTCTATGTTTCAATTTCCGTATAAAATTGTGTAGCCACATTTATATTCTGCCATTACAGACAGAATCCAGCTAATAAATGGAGTAAATATACATTCTAACAAAGAGGAAAACCCAGGGAAAAAGTAACAGTACCTTTTTTATATGTTCCATCCACTCCTTTGCCCATCTTATCCTTGCTGCTAACATCGCCTTCCATGTATGGGAAAACTCTGGCCTGGTGGGTCCACAGATAGTCATTAGACCCAAAGAAAAGTACAGGAAACTCGCCCACATCATGCCTCATCTTATCAATGTTGGAAGGTACAGCCCGTGGATGGCAGATCTCAGCTGGCCACCATCTGGTGAAAGCAAAGGAGAAAATCTTTAGAATGCATCAAGACACTGAAAACAACATACATGGAACAAGAATTAAGAATGTCTGTGAACAGTAAAGAACAACCTAGGGCATTTTTATAATTTTATAATTTAACTACAGAAAGGTATACTACAACTATATGCAAGAACTCTCTCCGACTCAATTATTTTACCATGCTAAGAGAAACAAAGTAATCAGAGATACATACAAAGATATATTAGTGAAATAATCACTGAAGCACTACTGATAATAAGGAAAAACTAAAATCTTTAAAAAAAGGTAAGAATAGCTATATAATATACTATATAACATTATTCAGCTGTTTTTAAAAAAGAGACACTTCAGTAACTAAAAGAAGCATGGAAAAATTATGCCAATAAACAGCAAAGCATGTAAATTAGTAACCAATTTTAGAAGATAATTTTGTGTTGTTAAAACTAGAATTTCCTTTGTATACGAAGAAACATTTATAAAATACTCATAATTGCTTAAAACAGGAGAATGGAGAAATGAACCAAACAACCTAAGAGAGTACTATACTGAAATATAACACTGAAGTATGGAATTACTGATTAGCACTGCATTAATGCTATGGAATCTCAGAGACATGATAATGGAATGAAATAAACAATACAGCATACCAAAAAAAGTTAAACTATAAAGAAAGAGAAAAGATACAAGAGTTGCACGTATCTGTATAACTGGCAAACTAACACAGCAAAGCAAATGCAACATTTAGTACACTCTTTTATCTCTAGAAATGGGAGAAAGGGGAATCTGTGGTACTGGAGTAAGATTCTAAAGTACCAATATGCTACTTTTTTAGTCTGGGCAGTATATATATATATAAAATGGTTCTTTTGGTTGTTCTTTTTTTTTATTCTTTTGTGTGTGTACCGTCAAATCAGATCTGACTAGTATAGGAGAAGATTTTTCCTCCTCTCCAGCAAAGCATCTGGTGGATTCGAATCGCATACTTCTAGGATTGCAGTGTAGCTTCTTGCCACTAGGCCACCAGAGCTCGCCTGTTTGTTCTTTTTAAAAAAAATTTTTTTAAAAAATTTTATTATTTTTTATGAGTACCGTCAAATCAGATCTGACTGATACAGGAGGAGATTGCCCCCTCCTTCTCCAGCACAGCATCTGGTGGATTTGAACTGTATACCTCTGGGATTGCAGTGCAGTGTCTTGCCACTAGGCCACCAGAGCTCCCCTTTGGTTGTTCTTTAAAATTAAATACAACATATATATAATTTTACATACTCTATAGTTAATGAAAATTTTTAAAAGAAAATCCAAGATAAAAACCGGGCACATACTTCAAGACCAATTATTTTATAAGTTTCTGTACTGGCATGGGTATATCTTTAAATAAACACACAAAAAAATGTTAAAGATCTATCTTTCTGCTGTACCGTCTGAGACTGTAATTTTTAAAAAAAATTTTTTTTACAATGAACATGCATTTGCTCTTGAATGATAAATGTAATATGAGCCTTTTCTTTCATAAAGAAAAATTAACCGGGAAGCAAATAGAAGACTTTTCCTAATCAGAGAACAAAAATTAAAACATTAAGCACTGTTATTAAAAAATATGTGAAACAGCTAAAAAAAAAAAAAAAAAGGACTGCTATTTATTCTTCACTATGGTTACCTACCTATAACGTCCAACTTTTACCCAGACAATCTCTCTATAATGTGGCTTTTTCCCTGCCTTACAGTCATTGCAGTACCAATTTCCTTCAGGGATGTCAATATTCAAGCATTCACGATGAAAAGCAGCAGGGCAAGAGTCACAGCACAAAAGGCTACCACCTGTACAAATCAAGAAAAAAAAACCAATACAACATGAAGAGGAGGATGTTTATACACTTAGTTCTCCAACCTAGGCAGAGATTTTTAACCCATTCTGTATCTAATACTCTCCTGAAACCTAATGGGCCTGACTTACATAATTAATTATATAGCAACATATTAGATAAATTGAACGAAAAACACATATACATCAAAACTGACCCAAGAATGGGGGGAAGGAATACCAACAGAACCAAATACAAGTGAAGAGACTGAGTAATAAAAAATTGCCAAACAATTAAAAAGAAAAAAAGCAGCTCTGGGCCAGTCCTTGACTGCACAGAAATGGAGGTGACTCCTTGGTAGCAGGCATCTCATGTGGGCTCCATGCCTGGGAACAGGTGTGGCTCCTCGGCACCACGTGGCTTGTGTAGCAAGAAGCATGCTGTGCCTTTCAAATGAGTATGGAGTCTTTCTCAGAAGTCATAAAAGGCAATATATACCTCTATTTCATGATATTTCAATTTATGCAGATTAAGATGTATTGATACATGGTAGCTGAAGTACCACACTTGTCTAATCCAAAAATAGAGAAACTACCAAGGACACTTTAAAGTCAACTAAGATGTGAAAAAAAGGAAAACTTTGTTATGTTGTAAATGTGTTCCCTTATAAAGGACATATTTAGAACTATGATGCCATCCCTCAGAGATGGGAAGACCCAGGAGACAATGACAAACACAGTGGCTGTTGTGGTGACAATGATTCAATTTATGTGTGGGAGATTGAAAGTAGTAAAATAATCAGTATGAAAATTTGGGCATAAGGGCTATGACTGATGAAGGAGAAATCAACTGGAAAGTTGTGACCATTAATGTGGACTCTGAAACTACCACTTACAATGGCAAAGAGATGAAGCCTGGGTACCTAGAAGCTACCTTGGACTGGTTTAGAATGTACAAGTTTTTTATGAAAACAACAGAATCAGTTTTCTTTCCAAGTAGAATTCAATGATAAGGATTTTTACAATTTATATTCTTAAAAGCATCTATGACCATCGGAAAGCATTGGTGACCAAGAAAATAGATAGAAAAGGAATTAGTTGCACAACAATTGTTTGAGATCCCCTTCAGGTGTCTGATGCTGCCAAAGCATCTGTGGAAGCTTTACCAACACCTTATAAATCTGCCTGTATAGTATTAACACATATGGACATTACTTTCAGAAAAACAAATGAAATTTCTCTAGAATACAAGCTGTATTCTTTTTCATCTGGAAAAATTAGATGCAAATACAGTATCTTTTCAAAATGTGAAGTCTGCTGTAAAAATACTATATATTCAGAATGCTGAATAGCAAACAAAGAAAAATGAAGACATACATTTGAATAAGAAACAGCAAAGTCACAAAAGAACTGAAATAAAAAGGATTATACAGGATGATGAAAGTTGTACTCCAACAACTACGAAACTCTAGAATTCCTAGAAATTCAACATCAAGTGAACACAGACTGAAACAGAACACTTAAACATACTATAAAATAATATGATCAGGTCATTAGAAAAATATTCTGTCCCACTTGAAGGAATAAAAAACCCCTCTTCCTAGCCCTCAAAAACACCCTACACCAGAAGGCATCACAGGCAAATTCTGCCAAACATGCACAAAAGAACCAAACTGACTGACATTATTTTGAAAAACAAAAGACAAAGAAATACTTTCAGACGAAGTAAATAAAACTTTGCTATCACACTTAGTTGTTCTGGGATTTCCATTCTTCTCAGAATTAGCCACAGTTTGTTGTGATCCACAGTCAAACAACTTTAAATAATTAACAAATCACGGACAGACAATCCTCTGGTACTCCCTGCTTTCAGCTAAGATCCATCGAACATTATCTACATTATCTCTAGTACCACGATTCCTTCTAAACCCAGCCTGTACTTCTGGCAGTCCTGTGTGGATGTGCTGTTCCAGTTGTTTTCTAGATATTCTTCAGCAGAATCTTGCTTGCATGTATTATCAAGGATACTGTTTGATAATTTCCACACTGTGGGCTCACCTTTCGTTGCAATGGGAACAAATACAGATCTCTTCCAATCATTTGGCCAAGTAGTTGTCCTTCAGATTTCTTGGTACAATTTGGTGAGCACATCTACGGCACCATCTGTTAGTTGAAATACGTCAATTGGTATACCATCAATTCATGGGGCCTTATTTTTTGCCAATTCTTTCAAAGTAGCTTGAACTTCTTCATCACTGAAGGCTCTTGCTCATATGCTTTTTCATGACATTCTTCTGTGTCTGCCAATTCCTTTTGGTACCATGACTCTGTGTACCATTTTCACCTTCTCTTAATATTTTCCTGGATCATTTACTATTCTGACCAAAGCAACCTTAAGTATTGAAACCCGTGGCTTGAATTTATTCTTCAGTTTCTTGTGCTTAAGAAAGGCTGAGAAGTTCTCCTCTTTTGCTATTCTGACTCCAGCTCCTTGCACATTTCACTGTAATACTGTCTTCCCGCGCTGCCTTTTACTTTTTCTTCACTAGTTTATTTACAAAATTCTAATACAAATTCTAATAAATTCTTTCAATTTCCCTCACCCCCCCCCCATCAAATTGTACAATCCAATGATTAATTCCCTCTTGAGGGAAGCTGAATATCAAATTTAATAATAGTGGATCAAATGCTGTATCAGGAAATGAGGGAGGCTTAATACAAGCTGAAGGTCACCTTGTGACACTGGGGCATTCCTTAGGAGTCAACATTGTTCTTACTTAGTATCAAATGAATCCCTCCCTCTTGAGATTAACATAAAGAGGAACTTGGCCTTATCTGTAAAAGATTTCACCATTATCCTTTGTTTTGTACTTCCTTGTGATTTTACTTTTATTATCTTATGATTCTAAATAAATACTCAGAGAAGCATGGCTTGAGGTCTTCAGTCCGGAACTGTTGACCCCCTGTTTTACGCTCTCTGCTCTATCTCATTCCTGGTTGTTTGTCTCTTTATTATAAAATTATTCTATTCTTTGGGACCCTCGGTCTGCAACATTCTGGTGCCCGAACTTGGGGCAAGGTGATGGTTTTTCTTTGGATAAGGTGGTGGTTTCTCTCTCCTTCTCTTTTTCGAGCAGACACCAGGAACCTAAAGGGAATTCGCTCAGGGTAAGTGAAACTTTGGGGAAAATTAAAAACAGGGTCATGAGAGGATCTTCACTCCTTGGAAATTAAGGATTGTTCTTGTTGCTGTTATGTGCCGTGGAGTTGTTTCCAACTCATAGTGACCCTATGCACAACAGCCCTAAACCCTGCTCTACCCTGCGCCAACCAA